>NW_012104131.1:4305699-4452310 GCF_000951045.1 Mandrillus leucophaeus | reverse complement strand
TACAGCCATCTGATCTTTGACAAACCTGACAAAAACAAGAAATGGGGAAAGGATTCCCTATTTAATAAATGGTGCTGGGAAAACTGGCTAGCCATATGTAGAAAGCTGAAACTGGATCCCTTCCTTACACCTTATACGAAAATTAATTCAAGATGGATTAGAGACTTAAATGTTAGACCTAAAACCATAAACATGCTAGAAGAAAACCTAGGCAATACCACTCAGGACATAGGCATGGGCAAGGACTTCATGTCTAAAACACCAAAAGCAATGGCAGCAAAAGCCAAAATTGACAAATGGGATCTCATTAAACTAAAGAGCTTCTGCACAGCAAAAGAAATTACCATCAGAGTGAACAGGCAACCTAGAGAATGGGAGAAAATTTTTGCAATCTACTCATCTGACAAAGGGCTAAGATCCAGAATCTACAAATAACTCAAACAAATTTACAAGAAAAAAAATCAAAAAGTGGGTGAAGGATATGAACAGACACTTCTTGAAAGAAGACATCTACGCAGCCAACAGACACAGGAAAAAATGCTCATCATCACTCGCCATCAGAGAACTGCAAATCAAAAGCACAATGAGATACCATCTCACACCAGTTAGAATGGCGATCACTAAAAAGTCAGGAAACAACAGGTGCTGGAGAGGATGTGGAGAAATAAGAACACTTTTACACTGTTGGTGGGATTGTAAACTAGTTCAACCATTGTGGAAGACAGTGTGGCGATTCCTCAAGGATGTAGAACTAGAAGTACCATTTGACCCAGCCATCCCATTACTGCGTATATACCCAAAGGATTATAAATCATGCTGCTATGAAGACACATGCACACGTATGTTTATTGCGGCACTATTCACAATAGCAAAGACTTGGAACCAACCCAAATGTCAGTCAATGATAGACTGGATTAAGAAAATGTGGCACATATACATCATGGAATACTATGCAGCCATAAAAAAGAATGAGTTCATGTCCTTTGTAGGGACATGGATGAAGCTGGAAACCATCATTCTCAGCAAACTATCACAAGAACAGAAAACCAAACACTGCATGTTCTCACTCATAGGTGGGAACTGAACAATGAGAACACTTGGACACAGGAAGGGGCACATCACACACCGGGGCCTGTCATGGGGTTGGGGGAGCAGGGAGGGATAGCATTAGGAGAAATAGCTAATGTAAATGACGAGGTAATGGGTGCAGCACACCAACATGGCACATGTATACATATGTAACAAACCTGCATGTTGTGCACATGTACCCTAGAACTTAAAGTTTAAAAAAAAAATGAAAAAAAAACAGCAAAAGAAAAACTAGGATTTTCACAGATTGATAAAACTATATGTGGAAGAAACAGTAAACAGTGAAAAACCCTGTAGACAGATGCTTAGATTAGTTTAAAGCCAATAGATAGATGTGAGAGGTAGTTTGAACATAAAGTGATAAAGAATCTTTGGTCAAAACAATAACCATACAGATTGCTCTATCAAAGTGAACAGCCACAAATTTAAGAATTTGCATTCTGTATCTAATAGGCTATTAGCATATAGCACATTCAAAATGAAAAATTAACAGAACAAAATGTCTTGTTTTTACTAGATAATATTTTCTCATTAAAATTCCAAGAACAAGATTGAATACTATTACAAATATTTTTGATGTAGGAAAACATATACATTAAGGTTCCAAAGCATAACCAGACATTTGGTGACTTTTTTTTTTTTTTTTTTTTTTTTTTTTTGCTTTGATTCACAAAACTTTTATCTTTCTGCCAAAACAAGGAATCTTTTTAGGATGGCACATCTCCAGTTAGTTATTTTGTCAGCCTACATGCTAAAAAGGTAGATTTTTACACCTTTGGAAATCAGATGTAAGCTCAAACCTGATACCTAACAGATGAATGATGTTCTCATAACTGAATAAAGAAAATGATCAAAGTCCTGTATCCCCTACCTAAAATGCCACATACCCACCAACCAACATACACCATCACAAAAGCAAGGATGTGATGGTGAGAGACTCGAGAGAAAGTGATAGAAGACAAATATTCACAGGGTTGGATTGCAAATACCCTGGGCAGAATAATAATTTGATATCCCTTCTGATTCATACTCTTTATGTATTTTTTTCAGCATTTATTTAGGGAAGTGAGGATAAGCATCTGTAAGAAATAGTTTACTTGTTTGTTTTTCACCTGGAGGGATGAACTAAAGAAGTGAGAGTGAAATTAGTCTAATAATAACAATCTTTATAAGGAGAGCAATGATAACAAACATATTTTCTTCGGTTCTTAGTACCAATGGCTTTGCACTGTTCGAATCTCTCTTCAAGAGAATTCGCTGCAGAAAGCATAATTGGCTGAGTTTTCAGTGCACTTTTAATCCTCCATTACAACCACACCATGGTCATGCTTCCCTTAGGCTGCTTACAGCAATGACTGACAATGGCAGAACTACCAGAGTCAGTCATTTTTGACTGACATGGAACTCCTCCAGGAATACATTTTCTAAAGACTCCTCATTATTTTAGCCTAGATTTTCAATTCCAATTCAGTCTGAAGATCTCCTGATGCACTCCTCTTTTCTTCCCTCTCTCCTTTTATAGGTGTCAAGCCTGTACTCAGAAAATGGGAAAAAGAAATAATTTGAATTCACATGAAATGGACAAAAATATTCATTTTACAGTTTTGCCTGAGGGTTATATAAACTCTCTGGTTATCTTTCATAATATAGTTTGAAGAGATCTGTACCTTTTGGACATTCTGATGAATGTGGCATTTCTTTGATAATCACTGACATCATCATTTCACTTAGGACATCATGGTGATCAAGGCAGAATGAGCATGAAGAGTTTAGAACATGGGAGGACTTGGTAAGACACATGTATTAAATGAGTAGAGATTAAGCCCTAGGAAAGTTGAGAGATTCAGAGACCTTCCATTTGGTCAAAAATGTTAGAGGATCCATGGTCGAGGGCACGTCAGGTTACTCCCTCCAAAGTAAAAGACAAATTGCTGCATCTTACATCCTCTATTACAGAGAAGGAAGCACAGAACCTGCTAGGCCTCTTCAAGTTCTGGAGTCAACACGTTTCAACCCTAGGAATACTGCTCCGGCCTCCATACTGTATGATATGGAAGGCTACCAGTGTTGAGTGGGGTCTTGAGTAGGAAAGGGCAGCACAGAAGGCCCAGATTGTCTCTTGGGCCATAATATCTGGAAGATCCTATAATACTGAAAATATAAGTATGGGAAAAGATTCAGTGTGGAGTTTATGACAAGCCCAAGTTACTAGCAATGCAGACTTCTGAGATGCTGAAGCAAAGCCATGCCATTCACAGTGAATGATGTTGCATTTTTTTTTCAAAAAATGGCTCCTGGCATGTTGCCGGGTCCTTATAAGAGAGGAAATGCTTGACCACTGACTCTGTACAAAATGACTGTGTGTCTATGTCTAGAACTTCCCTTAAATGAGATGGCCTTTGTTGGACCCATCAAACCACAAAGGTGAACAGGCCCATCAGCAGTCCATCAGAAGATGGAAATGTACATCAAATTTGAGCTTGAGGAGGATCAGAGCAAGTAAGCTGCATGAGCAGATGGTCCAACCTATGTATCACTCACCAAGGTGCACAAGAGTCCATCCTCCAACTCACTCACATGGTCCTATGGAGAAGGGAAAAGCATCTCAAATGGCAAGCTGAGAGACTATGAAGGCGTCCAAGCCTGGTTTACTAATGAGTCAACATGGCATATGGTGCCAGCTTAATATGAATGGTAGCTGCAGTACCACCACTTTCAGGAATGACCTTGAAAAGCAGTGGGGATGGAGGTAGTCAGCTTGGGCTACCATAATAAAATACCATAGACTGGGTGGCTTAAACCACAGAGAATGTTTGTATTTATTATTTATTTATTTTCTCTTAGTTCTTTAGGCTGGAAGTCCGAGATCCCTGTAATAATATCGTTGGGTTCTGATAGGGCCCTGTTCCCAACAGGCAGATGGCCACCTTCTCATTGCACACTCCCACAGCCTTTCGTTAGTCTGTATGCTTGGAGAAAGAGAGAGAGAGAGAGAGAGCTCTTTCTCGTTCTCTTCCTCTTCTTATAAGGCCAACAATCCTATTGAATTAGGACCTTGCCCCGATGACTTCATTTAACTTAAGTTACCTCCTAAAATACAGTTATCTGTTATCTCCAAATACAGTCACATTGAAGCTTAGGGCTTCAACATAGGAATTTGCAGATGGAGAGGCCACAATTCAGTCCGTAGCAGGTGATAAGGAGAAATACATGTGGAACCCAGCTGATCCTAATTATAAATGAAATGGACATATGCGGCAACATTGGCTTGGGAAGTTAGGGATGTCTAACTTTAAAACCAATTGATTCTAAAGTAAATAAAACATGAAACTAATATATTAATGTCTGATGAAATATGACTGTTTTTAGACTGGGTCTTGTTCTGTAACCCAGGCTGGAGTACCACGGAGCTCACTGTAGCTTTGAACTCCTGGGCTCAGGTGATCTTCTCATCTCAGCCTCCCAAGTAGCAAGGACTCCTGGTGTGCACCACCACTCCTGGCTAATTTATTGTTATTGTTACTATTATTACTGTAGAGATAGGGTCTCACTATGTTGCCCAGTTTGGCCTTGAACCCCTGGCCTAACGTGACCCTCTTGTGTAGGCCTCCAAAAGTGCAAAGATTACAGGCATGAGCCACCATTTCTGGCCTGAAATATGATTTTTTAGGGTTACTCCTACTGGGAATATATTTATACCCCATTACCTACCAAGTTACAGTATTGTTATACTACCATTTTAAGTTAGGTTTGCAATAAATGTCTTATTTATGTTTTTATTGAATTGAATTAAACTTAGTAGAGATTCAATGATGGGCCTTCATCTTGTCCACTGCTGAGGAATAAGAACTCTAGTACCTCAGAGGTTCCTTTTTTTTTGTTTGTTTTCGGGGTTAGGTAAAATGCCATACTTTTCTAGAGAATGGGCATAGTAAATTTAAAAAAATCATCAGTCTACAAATCACCTTTAATATGTTGTACTTGTAGTTGTTTCCTCATAGCCTTAAGCAGATGACCCCAGATGCCCCTCAGGCATCACACAGTGAACATATACATTTGAAGATTACGATCTCTTTCTGGAGGCAGACGTTCCTGCAAAGGGGGATGCTGGGAATATAGCATGGTGAATCACACCGTGTCACAAAGCCAAAAAACAGAATCCATCCAATTATGGGTCTCGTCGCAGGTCTTCAGCACTTATCTGAAACACAAGGGCATTTCCTGCTCACTGGAGTTTGGGCAGTATTGATTTTTTTCTTCTAAAATGTTTATTGATTTAGAAATTTTCACAGCATAAAGCATTAATGTGTGGGTTGAGTATGTCTTGTCTCTAAAATTATCAAATTCTTAAAAGCCACAACTATTAAAAATATAGATGCAGTAAATATGATATACTTGTCATAGCAAAGGATGATGGGGAAACTCAAAGATATTTTGAATAAAATAAATTACAAAAGTTCAATTTCCTTCAGAGGAATAAATAGCTATTACAGTTAATGCAAAGCATACAAGGTTTACATTTACTCAAATTGTGCTTTGAGAGGGAAGAAATCTGTTATAGATAAAAAGTTATCAATTTCTAAATTCATAACATTAGCCCTTGTGAATGTTAAGCAAATCATCAGAAATTCTGAACTTATTCTGAGAGAAGAACAGCATTATGTAGCAGATCCAAGTGGTCCACAAATTGAGGTTTGCAAGAATATCTTATTTCTTTATTTTCTTTAACCTCGTTAAAGTCAGTACAGGTCGATGAAGAACCCTCATTTAGTTGTCCTGCTGGGAAACTTCAATTATTTTTGGTGTCTTCCCTTCTCCAGAAAGTAATGTAAAATACCACGGGTCTCATACAGCACATTTGGGGGCAACCTCTCTGGTTTTCTACTCATGCCAGTTATCCTGGGGATGCCCATTTGTTCTGGCCAGCAGCATCTCTTGAAGTCCTTACAATCCGCTGTTCCAGTAGAAAGCACGGAGGTGAACATTAGTCCTTTCTGCCTTGAATGGAATGGCACATAATAAAGAAATTTCACCTATTGTGGCCCCAATGTGTGGTGGCAAAAAAGACAGACATGTGAACAATGTAGAAAGATGAGGCACACATGTGTCTTGCTTTCTGTCTGTAAAGGTGGGAAATGAAAGGTGTGAAAAACAGAATAGGAGAAACACCATTGAATGAGTGCAGGACTAGAAATCATTGACACTGGTGAGTGGCCTATTTTCCTGGGAAGGCCACAAACTAGGCGTAGTCCAACACGGTCGCATCTATTACGATGTGGCAGTATTGCACAACACTGCCACAAGGAAATGCCTAGAAAAATCTTTCGAGATGCTTCTGGGTTCCAAGTCCTATGTGAAGCGTGAGGAATCCAGGTGTTCCTGTGTGCTTTGGTTGAAGAGCTCAGAGAATCTGAGAAAGCTGGTGAGTCTGCAGAGGCCTGGATGAGGACAAAGCAGCCACCAAGTGTGAGGACTTTCTGACCAAGGACGAGTGGTGCTTAGAAGACTTTAATGGCTGAATGAAGGCCAATCTCACCTCAGCAATCACCAGTCCAGAGAGTAGCCCAGACTAACCACACCACAGCATTTGCCACGGAGCATCCAAAGGCACAAAGTGAATTAAAGGCCCAGCCTTCATTCTCCACTTTCTTCAGATACAATGTCATATAATCCCTAGTTTTCATTTTATCTAAAATCGACCTAGGAAAGCAGTAGGGAGAAAAAAGGAAAAATCTTCAATATTTGTTTTGACCTGAAACAAAATAGACTACACTATCAAACTGAAATGAGTTTACCAGACTGAACTACATTTATGTAGAATTTTTTTCTGGATTGGATGAATGTATATGTAATATGGTGATGGGATGCTCCTAAGGCAGGTTAAATAAATTAGCAGAAATGAGCAAGGTATTTTTCTGGGCAATCAGACTATAAAGTATAAATTTGTGATCTTGTCAACAATAACATAAAACTCTAGGATGAAGCAATGACCTTTAGTGACCAATATAAGGCCAACTTATCAATATATAATTTGTTTGTTTGTGGTGCTTTCTCCTCTCTTGACAATCCCTTACTAAAGAGAATGCTTTACCTCCTTCTTTTAATGTAATTTGTGCTAATCAGGAGCTTTTCTAGTAACGGATAAAAATGTCACCCATTCCAGGAGTACTCACATTTAGTAGTGAACATCTTAGATGCGGAATGCCTGTAAGCCAGAGAAATGAATGTTTAATTTACTGAAAGAAACTATGAGCACTTGGTTAGCAACAGTAAAAATTACTGACACTTATAGAGCATTCAGTATGTTCCATGAACTGAACTAAAAGCTTCATGTCATTGTTTTTGATAGGTTTGTGAGTTTTTAACAGCAAGGTTGGAATAAGATACTTGGAATAGAAGATCATCCTGTTATATTCAATTTATACCACTTGGTGGTGATGAACTGCAGTGCAGTCTTCTGTGTTTTAGGTAGCCTTATTTGTGCCAAGTTTGCATAAAGGACCAGTTTGTGACTATGTGCTATGCTCTCCAGCCACCTGGTTACCTAAAGGGCAAAGAAAAATGGGTGTGATGAAAGCTTTTGTCAAGTATAAATACAAATATTTCTTCCAATTCTTTCAAACTTCGTTCAAGAAAAAAGATGTTGGACATTTAAGGAGATAATTTTATTCAGGCTATTGCGATAGAGAAAATGTTCATTAATAAAGAATGGTTATAGAGAGTCAGGTAAACAAGAAAATCATTATCAAGTCTGATGGGAGTACTGAAGAACAAAGATGACTCAAATCTGAGTCACTGAAGAAAGATAGGGGGTTAAGGAGAGTGTTTTTTTGTTTTTGTTTTTGTTTTTGTTTGAATATGAGAGAGAAAGAATGTCCTTTGTGGTTAGGTTAGCCATTTATTGAAACAAAATAGTAAGGAGATTTCAGAAAAGAAAATGGTAGGAGGATTTCTTAACTGTCTTAACAGTCTTCTAGGAGTACATGGCTCACATAAAGATTAACATCGCCACTTCCTGCATACTAATGAAACAAAGCTATGGGGGAAAATAGTATTATAACACAGTATACATTTATAGCAATTTTCTTAATGTTCTTGAAATCCTGATTAACCTGCTCGAGCAATAGTAAATTACGTCATTAACAGGATTTTTGTCTTTCTAGCGGAATATGAAAGAAATTCAAATGGCATTTATGACACACAGAATTCCTATTGTCATAGAGCATTTGTTGATTTTAAGAGTAAACTAGAAGTATAGTAAAAGAGTATAGTATAATATAAATAAGAACAAGGATCTAAAAGAGAATGGAGACTCAAATTTGAGAAAAGATAAATTAAAATTAAAAGGAAGAAATAAAGGTGGAGAACGGGGCAAGCCCACTTCCAAAAATGAGTTTCCCTTTATTTAGTTCTATACTCTATTGTATTAAGTAATCTTCATTGAACCATTGAACCGTTTGCAACTTCATTCCTAAATGTGAAAAAAAAAAGAAAGAAAGAAAGAAAAAAGGATATGTGTTAGTATACTTTCTGGAGAGTGAAAGGGAAAACACATTGCATCTTAATTCTCTTTTTAAACTTAAAAAAATTGCAAACCACCTGCCTTATTGTATAGACATTTTGTCAACTGACATCGTTGTCACTTTTCAAATTTTTAGTGCAGGATTTCTTACAAATGATATTCTGGCCCTCTTCCTAATTACACAAATGCAAACACCTGCCCTTATACTGAAGCTAATTAGCAATTAGCAAAACAATTAAATTAGTTTGGCTTCCCTACTGTGTTCATAAAATTCTTCAAAGACAGCACAAATGTTTAATTACTGACAGTAAGCCAATACTGTGTATCTTCCTAGAGGTGATGATCCACCACAATGACTCTATTGCTTGAGACAACATAATCAAATGAGGAGACCTCACATCTCACTGCACCTTTCCTGTCTTGTCTCCTTTCCAACGTTTTCTAAATGAAGTCTTAAACTCAAGTCTGACATTCATTTATTCCACGTTTTTTCTTCTCCCTAAAATTGTCCATACCTGTTCAGCCTGTAATAGTAACTTATTTTTTTTTCTTTATTAGCATAAAGCATAATGCTTTGAATGAACGATGCAAACTTGGGCAAATTAGAGAAATGTTTCAAGATTCAGTTTGCCTGTTTATAAATTGGGAAAATAGTAATTACTGCATATGGTTATTGTGAAAATAAGTAAAGTAACATATAAAAGGTGACTCAGAGTGATGATATGTCGACATGCAGCAATGTCACTTTCCTTGACTTGTCCTTTCTTATTTCTGTTTCTTTCCTTTTAGGATACCTTAAGTTTTAAGAGCCAGTCTTAAAAGAACCTTAAAATTGTGTGTATCTTTTACATTGTCAAGAATTCTAATGGTTGAGGTTATATTTCATTGTTTCTGCACTGAGGATTGATCATCAATCAGTGCCATGATTATCCCACTCTCTGCCATAACTGCCAATGTCAATGTCAAAGTCATCACCACCACTATTCTTTGACAGCCCACTACTGGGGACTTCAAGATTCCCAAGGTTATTTAAGATGCTTTATCTGCATCATATATTGTATTTTTATGCCATGCTTTTTCATCTCTTATTCTACTTGTTGCCCCTTATCATTTTCTGAAAATTCCACTTTCATAGCCATAAAAGGCAGGGAGAGCAATTTAGGCTATAAGTTGCTACAATTTCTACCTACTGATGCCAACTCACAAATGCTAAGAATGAACTTCAGTCTTCCACACTGTAGTCCTTTGTATATATTGAGTATAACATGGCTTTATTAAGACAGTGCATTTATACTGATTGCTGCTGTACCAGTGGGAGAAATTATGACTGGTACAATGCCCAACACATCCTCAAGTACTGATATATTATTATTTACCACTCTGGTCCTTTTGCATACACTGATTTCCCCCTAGTTTTTCTCATTATAACAGCATTAGCATTTTCCCCAGTGGGCTTGCTTTCACCCAATATGTTTCAATGCAAATGTCGCTCCTCAGAAACACCTGCCCTAAATGCTTTATAAAGTAGTCTCCCCCAATTTTTCTTCCTCTCACCTCCTTGGTTGTTACCTACATAACACTTACCATAATCTCTATTTGTCTTGCTTGTTTGTTAATATGTTTGTTCACTCATTTAATTGATTATGGTTTTTCTTCTAAATTGGGGTTTATGCTCCATGAGGGCAGAAACTTGTTTCTTAGTGTCACCCCAAAATTAGAGCCTGGGGAAACAAGGACTGGGAAGTAAGTAGTTTATGTGAGACATGATAGCAATCACAAATGAGAGAGTAGGATAAGTGAGACAGGGAAAAGGGCAAATCCAATTAATCTATCTGTTAAAGAGGAAGTTCTGATTGGCCAATTGGGGCTCAATTGCCCTGATGAGCTTTTGAGAAACAGAATGTAGAAAGTACTGTCAGTTCTGCACATATGTGTTTCTAAAAACAATTACTGCTATACAAAATCATGCCATAGAAACCACAAGGCTTGTGGGAGAAATGGAGTTGGGGTATAACACTAAAAAATGGTATCAGTCACACATAAAAAAGATACAATCCTTAAAAAATGGTAGCATAGTTTCACATGTGATAAATGGTTAAGAAATGCATAACATCTATAATAAATATAGTGCTTTATATTGAAAAACGTTTGACATTTGCACATGGAAGGGCATTTTGGAAGGGTTGTAATTGGTGAATTATTGCAAAGTGGTGAAAGAAGAGTTAGGTGAAAGCTGATGGATAGCTGTTAACGGCAGGGTTGGCTAAGTGTGGCTCACAACATGTGAAGTGCCCTAAGGTCACTGGTAGATGTTGAGGTGTGTGCAGATCTGCATTTTGGTGTTTTTATATGGGCTTAGGCCAGCTATATGCTGTTTTCTGTATTTATCTAAATCAGAGATGATCAATCTTTTCCTTAAATGATCAGATAGTAAATATTTTTGGTATTGCAGGACATATGGAACCTGCACATAAAAAAAAGCCAAAAAAAAAAAAAAAAAGGATGTGTCTGTTCTCCAATAAAACCTTCTTTACAAGGCAGTGAGCCAGAGTTTCCCAACCCCTAAGTTAATGTTTTTTATGGAAGAAATCATGCATAATCAAACACAAAATTTGGGTCACATTTAATTTTTTTTCTTAATATCTCTATTGTTTTGAAACTAATACATCTATTCAAAACAAGCATTATAGCAGAACTGACTGTACCTCAGAATTTTCTGAGTGAGGGGATTTATGCTAAGAATGCCAAATTTCCAACACTGCTAGACTGCCCATTGGTGAGACAAACAGCTTCATGAGTCCTGAAGAAAGCCTAAAGTTTAGACTGGGAAGCAAAAGTACTTGAGTGGAAAGCTGTCCGCCTGCATAGAAATTGTCCTCCATTGTCACTGGCTGAGGATATAAGGGATGTGGCATCACCAGCATCTGCTCCACTTGTTTGTCTTATTTTCTGCTGTGTCTTCAGTTCCTGGAATGCATTAGGCACTTAAAACAAATGCACCTGTGCAAAGAGGCCCACTCTCCAAGGCAACTCAGAATGAAACTATCCTGGTCCATTCTTAGTTGAGACTTTTATCTCATTTGATTGGATATAGTACTAGCCCCCAGAATGCTTCCTTTTCATGGTTGCAATATTGCAGAGTCTTTATAGTTTTTTCCAGTATCTCTTAGTCTTCATATATGTTACCAAGACTTCTTTTACTCAGACTACCAATTTGATATACTTTACTTCTAACAACATACATTTTCAAGTGCAATAATCACATGATCATACATTTCCAGCTCTCTAACAAAATATATTCTATACTAATTTTACTTCATTTAGTAAACTTTCCTGCCAAAGGATTTTCCATCTGGTCAGGACTAGTGAGCAATGGCTCTGACCTATAGGTCGTAATATGTTTTTCACAGTGAGAGCAACTGATACTCCAAAAGAAATATGGTTATTATTAGAATGTTGCTTAAAAAGTGTTCTTATGGATAGGATTGTATACCTCCAAAATGTATATGTTGAAACTTTAATCCCCAATGTGCCTTTATTTGGAGATAAGGAATTTATGGAGGAAAGTTAAATGAAATCATAAGGATGGAACCTATATTAGTCAGGGCTCTCTAGAGGGTCAAATCTAATAGGATATATATACAGGAGAGTTTATTAAGTAGTATTAACTCATTACAAGGTCCCTCAATAGGTCATCCTCAAGCTGAGGGGCAAAGAAGCCAGTCCAAGTCCCAAAGCTGAAGAACTTGGAGTCCCATGTTAGAGGGCAGGAAGCATCCATCATGGGAGAAAGATGTAGGCTGGGAGGCTAAGCCAGTCTAGCCTTTTCACATTTTTTCTGCCTGCTTTATATTCTAGCCACACTAGCAGCTGATACGATGGTACCTATCTAGATTAAGGGTGGGTCTGCCTTTCCCAGCTCACTGACTCAAATGCTAATCTCCTTTAGCAACACCCTCACAGACACACCCAAGATCAATACTTTGCATCCTTCAATCCAAACAAGTTGACATTCGGTTGACACTTTGGAACTAACTAGGTGATGGCCAGAGCCTGAAAGAGTTTTCAGTTGCATGCTAGAAAAATCCTGGATTGTCTCAAAGGGATGATTGTTAGAATTCTAAATTTTAAAGGGGATTCTAATGAGGGCTCGGGAAGAAAAGAGGCGAGCTGTAGAGAAAGTTATATCATGTTAGAGGACATATATACCATGACAAACAGAAGGTTGGTAGAAATGTGAATATTAAAGATGCTTTTGGTGCAGTCTCAGATGGAAATGAGGAACTTGTTATTGGAAACCGGAGGAAAGGTGATCTGTCTGATAAAGTGATAAAGAACTTGGCTGAATAATGTTCTAGCACACTTGTGCGTGATAACACTGGGTATTTATCAGACGAGATTTCTAAGCAAAGTGTTGAAGTTGTGGCCTGGTCTCTCTTACTCATTATAGTAAAATGCAAGAGAAGAGATATAAATTGAAAGAATTGTTAAGTAAAACTAAACCAAAACTCAAAGATTTGAACATTTTTAGCTTACCCATATTGCAAAACATAACAAAAAGCATTTCCTGGAGAGAACACAAAGAGCAGCCCTGGAAATCCCTCCATAGAAAGATTACTTGTGCATTTGATCAGCAATCTCAGCTGAAACAAGAAATAGAAATGAGATTATACCAACAGAAACACTGCCAGAATAAAAGGGACAGAGAAAATGTGATGGGATGAAAGAAAGGTTTCAGACTTCTGAGATTCTACAAGATAAAACAATAGAGCTATCCAATATCATCCTCCAGGAGAAGAGAAGAATGACCTTGAAGGCAATTCAGAGATGTCAGGCCTGGCACTCCCACTATAGGCACAAGGACAAGGTTGTTTCCTCTCTCATTTCACTGGGCTAAGATGCTACCACCCAGTGCCTCTGGGACAGGGCCACCCCACGGAACTGAAAGGCAGGTCAGGATGCAGAGCCAAGGGAGAGAATTGTCACCCAGGGCCATACAAGTGATATTGCTGCCCCAGTGGGCCCTGGGGGCAGAGTGTCCAATCAAAGAGGATTATTCTGAAGCTGTAATAGTTAATACAATTTTTCTTGCTAGGTTTTGAACTTGCTTTGGATCCATTACTCTTTTCTTCCTTTCAATTTCTCCCTTTTGGAACAGCAATGTCTAAACGATGTCTGTCCCAGCATTATATTTTGGAAGCACATATCTTGTCTGGTTTCAAAGGTTCAGAACTGGAAAAGAAATTCTCCTGAGGGTGATTCATGCCTTGAGTCTCACTCATTCCTGATTTAAATATTTAAACGAGACTTTGGACTTGAAATTGACACTGGAGTGGGTTAAAACCTTGGGGGCTCTTGGACACAGTGAATGTAGTTTGTATCTGAGAAAAACATAAATTTTAGGGGGCCAGAGGGCAGAATGTCATGGACTAAATTGTGTCTCTCAAAATATATATGTTGAAGTCTTAACCTGTGAATGTGACTATATTTGGAGATAGGACCTTTAAGGAGGTAGGTAGTGTTACATAAAGTCATAAGGGTGGGGCCCTAATCAAACAGGTTGGTGTCCTTAGAAGAGGAAGGAAAAAACACACCACATCTGTGTGTGTGTGCATGTGTTTGTGTTTATGTATATGTGTGTATACTTGTGCACTCTAAGAAAATGCATGAGAGGACATAGCAAGAAGGCAGCCATCTGCAAGCCAGTAAGGACACAGCCAGAAACCAGCCCTGCTGATACCTTGATCTTTGACTGTAGCAACCTTAATGATGAAAAAACACATTTCTGTTGTCCAAGTCACCCAGTCTGTGGAATATTGTACAGCAGTCTAAGTAGATTAATGCAGGAGCATTTATCATCAGGGAGAAAAAAACAGCTAATGAAAGATTTCTAAAACAACAAAACATTCTTCATATTAGGAATTGTCAGTAGCAACTATAAATCCAAGCAAAATAATTCAATAAACATTTATTAAGCCCTGAATCTGGCAGACTTTGCTGGCTGTTTGATCAATAGTTATTGCCTATCCCCACCCCCGACCAATTTTGCTTTATTCCTAGCATAATAGGTCTCAGAGAGGGCAAGAGACAGAATTAGGAAAAAATCATATAAACATTTCAAAATGTTTGTTTGAGTTGATTTTATCATGTAGGTTTTAGCAAGGGACTACACGACAGAGAGAAATTTAACCTAAAGAAGTTTGACCTGACAGGAGAAAGGACAGAAAATGCAGTATTGAGAAACGAGTTTTGTCTGTAATAGGCCGTCTAAGTAGACAGAGCCCCTTTATATCACACTTCCCAAGGTTTCTAAAACAATTTCTCTATCCCCGATATGTAGCTAGTGCCTTCAGAGAATTAGAATATAAATGATTCTGCAGAAAATATAATTGTTGAGAGACCTAAGTCTAGTATAGGGTCCTTTCTTTAGGCATTCTCCACCAAACAATGAACAAATTTGATTAAGAGTAAAATCTGATTAATGGCCAATTATTTATTGGATTCAAGGTAGAGTGCATTAAACAAAAGGTTAGATGTGGGAAGAACATCAAATTCAGTGTAGTCAAGATCTCGGTGATAGTTATTAGTCCAGTAAATAAGTATTATAAAAGCCTGCTAGATTTTTGAGGGGACTTTATTGATATAAAGAAACTTAATAGCTTGGCAATAACTTAAGAATGCTCAATCCTAAGGCCACCAACTGAATTCCAACAGGAAATGGACTACTCAAGCAGTGGAAACATAGGAAGAGCCCATCTTCCTTGTGGTCATGAAACACAATAGAGCTCTTTCTTGAAAGCAAAACTATTATCTTTTATATCAGATGGGAAATAAGTTGATTCTACCATCAGATAGGCAAGGACTCTTAGTTATTTCTACTTAGCACTGAATACATGCTATGGAAAAGAGATTGCTGCATTTCCTATTCTGCTCTTATTCAAGCAGGTATCTTTCTTATGGGAATTATATTTCTGTTACTCCATTTTATATTATGTGTTTTGGAGGTGGATAACACCAGAGAAAAACGTGTCTCCTCCAACTGAGAACACGGTGCTGGTCATAACTGCATCTTCTTGTATCAGGATTTGGCCTTTTGTATTTTCCTTGTGTTTTTGTCTATCAGGAAAAAAATTAGAAAACATTTTATTACACACTAGCACCAAGTCTGTTACTTAAGAAAAAGGAATTGCTTTTTACGGTAGGGAGATCCTTTTTCTAAAATCGTGGTTTAAATAGGCAACATAAAAATTAAGTATTTTAAAGTATACAATTCCATGGCATTTAGTACATTTGCAATGCTGTGAAATCATCAGCACTATCTAGTTCCAAAACATTCTTATCACCCCAGAAGGAAACCCCATACCTATTATACCACCATGCCACACTGCCCCTTCCCCATGCTCTGGCAACTACTAGTCTACTTTCTGTTTCTGTAGATAGGATGATTCAGAATATATCAGAATTTCCTTTCGTTGGGTTATTTCCTCCTAAGATCCATGCAGAAAGGGAAACAAAAAGTTTAATAAAATAGTAAAAATAAAGTCAATTTTAGAACCGAGACCTATTGACCAATGCAAAATAATCAGATTCATTATATGTTTTACATCAAAGCTATCCAATATATGAAACTAAACAGATTTTGTATGGTATTAGTTTTTCTCTTCCCAGCCAATGTCATTGTTAAAGTATTTTTTAGGAAATTTCCCATATTCAAGTTCCTACTTTGTCTCATTTTTCTTTGTATAAAGATACATAATTATAAATAGAAATTGACAAAATATCCTTTACCTAGGGCCAGAGACAGTCACTGACCTGTTTGATTCTGCCTAATGATCAGTCAATACTGAATAGTCTGAAAGTTCCCACCGAAAAAAAAAACTATCAGGTCTTTTAAAAGATTCTGTAGTTCAAAAAAGAATGACTTATTTAAAGACATAGCAGTGTATATTCATTAAAACTAGAAACACAATATTTGTGCTCTCAATAAGGTTCAAAAGAGACTACCTATTTGAGTTACAAATAAGTAGTCATAAATATGCGGTTATTTGACCTTATGGGGAATTTTAAGTGAATTTAAAACATAATTGTCATATTTTTTTAAATTGAGACTGTGAATGCTGCAGAAAATCAAATTGCTAAGGAAATAGATCTAAAGGAATTTCCTCAAATTCAAAGGGATAGAAAGAAAAAAAATTAAAAATAAAGGAACAAAATGAGAAACTTAACTTAGATTCAGGATAATGTGACCTACCAAAATAGAAATTTCAAAGAAGAAATAGTAGCATAAAACGCTTTTATCTAAGATAAATTTAGTCTAAAAATTGAGAGTTGAAGGTCTTTGAAGCAAAGTTAATAAAAAGAGAATCATATGTATCCTGGTGAATTTTGGAAGATTAAAGATGGGCAGTCTTGTGAGCACCTCTGCCTGGAAACTTCCAGTCCACCCACTTTGCTACTGTCAATATTCCTGGCCTTTCCCATCCCTTAGCTCTCAATTTCCATCATATTACCTTGGAGAGCCTTATGTGGCAACTTTAAAGTCCCTTCTGATATTTTCTATCATAGCACAATGGTTGTTATAATTAGAACGTTTTTGTAAGTTTCATTTATATACGTATTTGGGTTTTTGTGCTGACTTCTTCGCTACATCTTTTCCCACTAAACTGTTTATCCTCAGGATCATGTCTACTTTGCTTTAGCCTATTGCCTAATACTGTGCTCAGTTAACTATTTGTAAAACCATACTTTTATTAAATGAAACAAGGAGGAAAACAGGTTTATATTTGTGGATTAAATTAACAAAAGAAGGAAATACAGTATTAGGCAAAAAATGACACTCAGGTCTTCCATAAGAATGAGAAAGAAGTTATTAGTTTATTACTTATTTTTATGATTTTATGATAATTATAGTAATACTTATAATTTCTATCAACTGAATGTTGCTTATAGTGTGCCAAGGAGTGCACATATAAACTAATTTAATTCTCACAGCCAGTCGATAGGTAATGTTATAATTCCTGCTTTGCAGGTAAGCTAACTGAGAAACAGAGAGGTTAGAAAACTTGCCTAAAGTCACATATTTGGGAGGTATTGAAACAAGGGTTTTATCTTAGTCTTCATATTTCATAGTATAATATTGGTTTATAAATATCATGGAAAAAGTTTAAAGAAAGCATTTATGTAATTAAAAAGCACATGACTAACTGAAAGAACTTCAAAAGTTAATAAGAAAATAAAAATAAGACACGTAGAAAAGGAGGACGAAAACATAAAATGAGAGAGACACATGGCAAAATTAAATAGTACAGCTTTAAACAATGGATTTCATTCTTCAATTCATTCAATGACTGTTAGTGAGTACCTAGTATATGCTAGGCAATATTCTGGATCCTGAGTGTAGAGATGTTAATGAAACACCAAAAAACTATTAGAACTAATAAATTCAGTAAAGTTAAAGGATACAGAATCAACATACAAAAGTCAGTTGCATTTCTATACGCTAACAATGCGCTATTCAAAAAAACTGATAATCTCATTTACGATAGCATAAAAAAAAAAACAGAAATAAATCCAAGGAGGTGAAATATCTGTACACTGAGAACTATAAAAAACTGATGAAAGAAATTAAAGACACAAATAAATGCACAGATTCTCACATTCACAGACTGGAAGAATTAATAAATGATCTATAGTTTCAATTCAGTCCCTATCAAAATTTCAGTGACTGTTTTTCAGAAAAAAGCAATTCTAGAATTCATATGAAACCTCAAAATCACTGAAGAGCTAAAGCAGCCTCAAGCAAAAAGAACAAAGCTGGAGATAGCACACTTCCTGATTTCAAAAAATATTACAAACCTATACTAATCAAAATAGTATGGTACTACCATAAAAGCAGACACATAGACAAATGAAACAGAATAGAGAGTTCAGCAATAAATCCACACATATATGGTTAACTAATTATCCACAAAGGTGCCAAAAATACACAACAGGACAAGAATAGCCTTTTCAATAAATAGCATTGGGACAACTGGATATCCACATGCAAAAATAAAAATAAAAATTAGGCCGGGCGCGGTGGCTTATGGTTGTAATTCCAGCACTTTGGGAGGCTGAGGTGGGTGGATCACCATGTCAGGAGTTCGAGACCAGCCTAGCCAATACAGTGAAACCCCGTCTCTACTAAAAATACAAAAATCAGCTAGGCACTATCGCAGGTGCCTGTAATCCGAGCTACTCAGGAGGCTGAGGCAGGAGAATCACTTTAACCCGGGAGGCAGAGGTTGCAGTGAGCTGAGATCGCTCCACTGCACTCCAGCCTGGGTGACGGAGCAAGACTCCATCTTAAAAAAAAAAAAAAAAAAAAAAAAAAAATTAAACTGGACCCTTCTTTTAAGTCAGACATAAAAGTAAACTAAAAATGTATTAACGACATAATCTTAAGACCAGAACTGTGAAACGCCAGAAGAAGAATATAGAAGATAAAGTCTTTGACATTGGTCTTGGCTATGATTTTTGGGGTTTTATACCAAAAGTACAGGCAAGAAAAGTAAAAATAAGTAAGTGGGGCTTCAAACTAAAACATTTTTGCACAGAAAAGGAAGTAACAATAAAAAAGGCAGCCTACGTAATGAGAGTAAATATTTTAATTATATATCTGATAAGGATTAATACCCAAAATACATAAAGAACTCAACTCAATTGCAAAATGAGTAACCCAATTAAAAAATGAGCAAAGGACCAACATAGACAGTTTTCAAAAATAGACGTACAAGTGGCCAACCTGTAATAAAAAGATGCTCAACAAGACTAATCACCAGAGAAATCCAAACCAAAACCACAGCGAAGTATCACCTCACATGTTAGAATGGTTATCATCAGAAAGTCAAAAGACAATAAGTGTTGCCAAGGATGTGGAGAAATTGGAACCCTTGAACACTGTTGTTGGGAATGCAAACTGGTACATCCTTTATGGAAAACAGTATGGAAGTTCTCCCAAAATTAAAAATAGAATCACCGTATGATTGAGGAATCTCACTTCTGGGTATGTACCTAAAGGAAATAAAATCACTGTTTCAAAATAATATCTGCACTTTCACATTCATTGCAGCATTATTTACAGTAGCCAAGATACGAAAACAACCTAAATGTTCATTAACAGAAGAATGGATAAAGAAAATGTGGTATATAGACACAGTGGAATATTATTCAGACTTAAAGAAGAAAGAAATCCTGCCATTTGGAAAAATACTGATGAACCTTGAAGACTGTATGCTAGATAAGTAACCCTGACACAGAGAGACAAATACTACATAATCTCACTTATATGTGGAATCTAAAAAAAAAAGTTGAACTCATAGCAACGGGGGTAGAATTGTTGTTACCAAGAGTTGGGGGAGAGCAGAATGGGAGAGATGCTGGCCAAAGGGCACAAAATACATACTGGAGACCTAGTGTACTCCATGATAACTATAGTTAATAATCATGTATACAGGCATACCTTATTTTATTGCAATTTGTTTTATTGTGCATCACAGAATACTATAATTTTTGTAAATTGAAGTAATATCAGTCAAGTCTATTGGCACCATTTTTCCAATAGCATGTGCTCCACTTTGTGTCTCCAGGCCACATTTTGGTAATTCTCACAATACTTTGCATTGTTTTATTATATCTGTTATGGTGATCTGTTATCAGTGATCTTTGATGTTATTATTGTAGTTGTTCTGGGGCACCACAAGTTGCACCCATATGAGACAACAAACTTAGTCAATAATGTTGCATGTGCTCTGACTGCTTCACCCACTAGCTGTTCCCTCATCTCTTTCCCTCTCCTCAAGCCTCTCAATTTTCTGAGCCACAACACTATTGAAATTAGGCCAATTAATAACCCCACAAAGGCCTCTAAGTGTTCAAGTGAAAGGAAGACATCTCTCACTTTAAATCAAAAGTTAGAAATGATAAAGCTTGGTGAGAAGCCCTGTCATAAGCAGAGATAGGCCAAAAGTGAGGCCTCTTGCACTAAACAATTAGGCAAGTTGTGAATGCAAAGGAGTTCCTGAAGGGAATTAAAAGTGCTACCTCAGTGAACACAAGCGTAATATGAGATCAGAACAGGCTTGTTGCTGGTATGGAGAAAGTTTGAGTGGTCTAGATAGAAGATCAAACCAGCTATAATATTCCCTTAAGCTAAAGTCTAATCCAAACCAGCCCTAACTCTCCTCAATTCTGTGAAGGCTGAGAGAAATAAGGAAGTTGCAGAAGAAAAGACTGAAGCGAGCACAAGTTTATTCATGAAGCTTAAAAAAGGAAGGTGTCTATATAACATAAAAGTGCAGCAAGTACTTACGTAGAAGCTATAGCAAATTATCCAAAAAATCTATCTAAGTTCATCAATGAAGGTGGCTACACTAAAGATATTTTCAATGTAGACAGAACAGCCTTATATTAGAAGAAGATGCCATCTAGGGTTTTAATAGCTAGAGATAAGTCAATGACCTAGCTTCAAAGCTTTAGACAAGGGGACAGGCTGATCCACTTGTTGGGGCTAACACAGCTGGTAACTTTAAGTTGAAGCCAGTGCTCATTTACCATTCCCAAAATCCTAGGGCCCTTAAGAGTTATGCTAAATCTACTTTGCCTGTGCTCTGAAAATAGAAGAGCAAATGGATAACAGTGCATCTGTTAACAGCATGGTTTACTGAATATTTTAAGTCAATTGTTGATATATACTACTTAGAAAATAATTCCTTTCAAAAATAGTACTGCTTACTGGCAACGCACCTAGTCACTCAAGATCTCTGATGGAGATGTACAAGGAGATCAACTCTGTTTTTATGCCTATTTACACAATGTCATTTCTGCAGCTCATATATAAGAGTAATTTTGACTTTGAAGTTTTATTATTTAATAAATACATTTCATAAGACCGTAGCTTCCATAAGATAGTGATTCCTCTGATAAATCTGGGCAAAATAAATTGAAAACTTTCGGGAAAGGGTTCACCATCTAGATGTCATTAAGAATATTCATAATTCATGGGAGGAGGTAAAAATATCAATATTAACAGGAGTTTGAAAGAAGATGATTCCAGCAGTCACAGATGACTTCCAGTGGTTAAAGACTTCAGTAGAAGAAATAACTGCAGATGTAATTAAAAATAGGAAGAGAGCTAGAATTAGGAGTAAAGCCTGAGGATATGACAGAATTGCTTCAACCTCATAATAAAACTTGAATGGATGAGAAGTTGCTTCTTATGGATGAGCAAAGAAAATCTTTTCTTGAGATGGACTCTGCTCCTGGTGAAGATGCTGTGAACTTGTTGCAATGACAATAAAGAATATAGAATATTACATAAACTTAGCCGATAAAGCAGTGATAGAGTTCAAAAGGATTGACTTTGAAACAAATTATACTGTGGGTAAAATGGTATCAAACAGCAGAAACAGAAATCTTTCATGAAAGGAAATGTCAGTAGACTCAACAAACTTTACTGCTGTCAAATTTTAAGGAATTGTCACAGTGACTTCATCCTTCGGCAACCACCACTCTGGTCAGTTAGTAGACATCAACATCAAGGGATGTTGATCAAGACCCTACATAAGCTGCCAAAAGATAGTGGTTCCTCTATATTATTTCTTAAATGATTAATAAAATTTGCCATTTGAGTTGACGATTATTTTATTGGAAAGTTATTAATTATAAATCAGTTTCTTTTAAAGATAAAAGTCTACAGGTTTTCTATTTCTTTTTTTTTAGCTTTGGCAGTCTATACTTGTCAAAAGGATTTGTACATTTCATGTAAGCAGCCAAACTTATTGCCATGAAATTGTTCATAACATTGACGTATTATTATTTAATGGCTGCTGTGATATCCACAATTTTATTCCTACTATTGGTAATTTGTTTTTCTCGCTTATGATGAATCTAGCCAGATATTTATCAATTTATTGATCATTTCAATAAACCAGTTTTTACATTCATTGATTTTCTCTACTTTTTTGGTTTTCAACTTTTTACATTTGATTGATTTCTATTTGTATAATTATCCCCTTCCTTCTACTTATTTTGCATTTAGCTTGAGTTTTTAAAAATTTCTTTAAAGTTTAAATAACTGCTTTGAGACTTTTTCCTTTTCTAAAATGACAATTTAATTTAATGCTATAAAATTATCTGAAAGCAATGCAGATAATTTACGTGACTCAAATTTTGGTATGTGATATTTTCATTTTCATTATAATTTGCCTTGTGAGTTCTTTTTCAACTGTGGATTTTTTCAAAATGTTTTCTTTAATTTCCAAATATTTAGAAAATTTCCAGGTATCTTTATTTTATTTAATTTATTTCTGATTTGTTCAAATTCATACTTTGTATAAATTCAACCTGCAAAGTACCTTGAGCATCCCAAAAAAAATTGTTTTCATGACCCTTGTTATTGACTGGTATGCTTTTGCTTTTACCTAACCACTTCCACCGCTTGCTAGCTGTTGCTTTGATTGTGCTTTGTCTTCAGGATTATGCTAGTAAAGTCA
This sequence comes from Mandrillus leucophaeus, assembly GCF_000951045.1. Classification (NCBI taxonomy): domain Eukaryota; kingdom Metazoa; phylum Chordata; class Mammalia; order Primates; family Cercopithecidae; genus Mandrillus; species Mandrillus leucophaeus. The sequence goes on along the minus strand of NW_012104131.1, from coordinate 4,429,168 downwards.
TATTTCATCTCCTGTTACAATTCCTCTGAGAAATCTTTCAGAATCTTGATCCCAATTGTTTAAAAGTTCCATTCAAAGATCTGCTGTTGTCTGTGGCTGATCTCGACACAACAGTTTTGGTACTCATCAAGTGGAAAATTTACTGAACTTTAATTTTTCAGTCAGAATTGTGTAAGTGGAATCAACTGAGATGTCTATGGTAATGGGTATTGTTTCTGCTGTTAATCATTGCTGTCTTCAATTAGGGCATAAACAACATTAATTTTTTCATCAAAAATTGATGTGGATGGTCTGCTGCTGTGAATTTCATCTTAAACATCATCTTGTCCCTTTCTAAAATGAGTTATTCATTTGTAAACTGATGATTTCTTTGTGGCATTGTCACCATACATTTTTCATAATGTATCAGTGATGTCACCACTCTTCATAAATTTGATGTTTTTTGGTGTCAATTTTAGCAAAATATGTTGCTCTGACAGGGGCTGTTTTCGAGTAGGTGTCTTATCCTTCTTAGTGCCTCAAACTAGACCCTGTTCAGACGTGTTATAACAAGTTTGTATGAGTTTATTTTGATAGAGAAATATTTGAAACGTATGCATAGTGTTTGCAGGATACGTATTTTCCATAAACTTTTTGAAGCCCCTTATACGTTCACTCTATCTATCTATCAATCATCTATCTCTCTATCTCTCTATCTATGTTCAAGTTTTCCAGAGCTGTCATACTAAAGTACCACAGACTAGGTGACTTAAAAACAAATATTTATTTTTTTATAGGTCTGAAGGTGAGAAGCTTATGATCAAGGTATCATCAGGTTTGGTTTCTTCTGAAGCCCTATTTCCTAGCTTTTAGATGGCTGCCTTCTTGCTATGTCTTAAAATGTCTTTTCTCTGTGCTTGCACATGTCTGGTGTCCATGTGTCCATATTTCCTCTTCTTATAAGGACACCAGTCAGACTGAATAAGCCCCCAACCTAATAGTTCATTTTGCTTGATAACCTGTTTAAAGACACTAATTCCAAATATAGTCACTTTTGAGGTACTAAGGGTTGGGCCTTCAACATAAGACTATGGGGGAATAGAACTGATAACATCTCACAACACATATTCTCTCTCTTTCTTTTATCTCTAGCTATATCTTTATGTATATAAATTTCCAGATATTTATATCTATCTTTTTAATATACATTTTTCTGACTAATTTTATGATATTCTTATTTTTGGTTTTCAACAGTTTGACTATATATATTATCTTTTTATTTTTGGTTATCAGCATTTTTAATATCTGTATCTAGATGTGGTCTTATAAGTGCTATTGTAAACCTTACATTTGCTGTGCTTTTTGAAGTTTCTGTTCTTTTCCATACTTTAAAAATTTTCAGCCCTATAACCTCAAATACTTTTTCTACCCAATTTTCTTTCTCTGGTCCTTTTGGAAATCTAATCACACATGATAGACCACTTGATTTTCTGTGACAGATCAGTGAAGCTCTTTTGTTTTTTTGTTTTTATCTCTGTTTTTAAGATTGGATAATTCATAAACACTTACCATACACAACGATCATTATCTTCAAAAGTCTGTTTATAAATTTTAGTAAATTTATTTTATACATTGTACTTCTAAATTCTTAAATTTCTGGTTTACTTCTTTTAATTTCTTATCTCTATGATCAGATTCTCCATATAACCGCTCATTTTGATAATATTTTCATTTGCATCTTAAATACGTTTTTAAATAGCTGCTATGAAGATACCTTAACGTATGAGCTATCTTAGAATCCATTTTTATTGACTGTTTTTTCTCTTAAATATTAGTTTCTCCCCCCACTTCTTTCTATATATAGTAAATTTTATTGTATACTGGACAAGGTAGATGGCACTTTGTAGAAACTCTGGATTCTGTTAACTTTCTCTGAAGAGTGATTTTTGTTTTTCAGATAGTTAAAGCATTGGTTATTAACTATGGACTGTGGGGGCTTGACTTTATCTTTTGTTAGGAGAGATTTGTTTTGGTTTTGTTCTTTGTTCAAGATAAATGCTTTAGTCCTGCTACATCATCTATATTCTGAAAGTGTTGTCTTCTGGTGTTTCACTGAGAAGAACACAAATTCAAACTTTCATCTTCCTTTGGTGTGAAGAAACTGAGATATTTGCCTAGCTCATTCAATCTTCTATTTGATGTTTTACACTATTACCATTACAGTCTTCTCCATGCATGCATGGTATAGGAAATGGTTAATAATTTGAGAATGATAATACACAGATTTGGGTTATATCCCTTCTGTGTCCTCTTAATATACAGGATTTTCACCCTGAATTTCCAGCAGCTGCGATGGTCTCAACCTTTGTCCTCTGAGTCCTCAAGGCCCTGAAATGCTCATCAGTTTTCTGCTAGAGTCCTAGTCACCCTGTACTATATGGATTGAAGTGGATTGTAGTAGAAATGTGGAACTCTCTTTTTAGATTTAATGCCTCTTAATTTTATGCGTGCATTTATTTAATCCTGCATGCCTTAAATTATTTATTTTTAGAAACTTTATTCAGAATGTATTTTTTTTGTCCAAGAGAGAATAGGTTATACCAGTAAAAGCTACTTTACCGTAACCAAATCAAAACACTCTCAATTTATATTTGTGAGCAAGGAAAAATTACCAACTAAAGAATGATAAGATGACAGAGGAAAATATATACGATAGTGATATGCTGATTTCTTAGATGCTATATGTAAAGTGCTTTTCAGTAGGTTCTTGAGTTTCAGCAATCTGGGTTTGTTTTTATTTGAACAAACATTAGGAATATCAGGTAGTTCAAACTAAGTACAAACTAAGTAGATAGAAACAGAAAAATTTGAAGAAATGTAAAACTTGGCTTTATAGCCACATGTTAAAATCTTATTTTTAGATTAAGTCTCACATAAAGTTTGCTAATTCTACTACTACATGGAATCATTTCAGTTACTGTATCTAAGACTTCAAAGGAAGAATAAATAATACACAACTTTTAAAAGTTTTATCACATTCTGTGAAAAAATAAGATTTTCCTTCTTATGGCTAGTAGAATTATTCTATTAATAATAAAATGTCAGGCAGTGATCACTGCGTGCAGCTGCACTAGTAAACCATATAAGGATATGTTTAGAGGATATTCATGAGAAACTATTGGTGTCCACATATGCCATTTTCTGTTCTTTAAAATTCTCCTGAAACTGAAAAAATTCTTGCAAACAGCTTTACCTGTCAGAAAGTAATCAGCAGCTCACCTTCACCGAGGAGGCTCAATTTCATAAAGAAAAATTTGTACTCTTATAATTTTACGACAATTTTCTTTTGCTTTCACACATAATTTCAAAAATTAAAATTAAGTCTTCCTTACAGATAGCCCTATGAAAGTTCATTCTAGCAAAATGTATTCAATAGAAACACAATTATGTTCAAAGAATGAATTAATGAGCATCTCAGTGTAAACATTGAATTTTTCTGCTATGCCCATATTGTGCCCTATCTTTTCTCTTTCCTAAGCTTGGGCCATTGTTCATAAGCTCTCCCCTTCTTATTATGCTTGTAAATGAAAAGGCTGCCTCTGAAATAAGTAAAAAGTAATTTTATGGAAAAATAATTTTACACAGTTAAATGCTTCTTTTAAAGATAAACATTATGTGCACGATTATGGTCTTTTAAGCTATTATACCTTATTAAGGAAATCTGTATGCATATTTTATTTTTTCAACCTAACCTTGTTTACCAAGTAGACCAGAAATATGCAATACAAGTTTGAAAAGCATATTACATCTAAGAAAAAATTATTGTAATTGATCATAGATAAAATTTTGTTTGAATTTTTTCTTTATCTTAAATATGTTTATTCCTGATAGATTTAAATTTTTTTAGATATTTTTCTAAAATATTTAGCTACTATTTAAAAGTCATCCTTCCAGCTTCTAACCACTGGTCTAGATATAATACAGTGAAAATACTAATGCTAATTCAAAATGGTACTGGCTAAGAAGTTTTCAGGATTGCTCAGTTTGATCAGCTATTTTGGACATTATCTCTCTGTGTGGGACTTTGGGAGTCAGAGCACTTTGGGAGGCTGAGGCAGACAGATCACTTGAGCCCAGGAGTTCAAGACCAACCTGGGCAACATGGCAAAATCCTGCCTGTACAAATAAGATACAAAAGTTAAGTGGGCATGGTGGTGCGTGCCTGTAGTCCCGGCTACTCTGGAGTCTGAGATGGTAGAATCACATGAGCCTGGGAGGTTGAGGTTGCAGGGAGCCGAGATTATGCCACTGCACTCCAGCCTGAGAGACAGAGTGAAACTCTGTCTCAGAAAAAAATAATTATTTTTCTACAATGTACATACATGAGTTCATATTTTTCTAATCTCTTCATCACATGCCTTTGTTATCTCCCACCCCTCTTTCTCATCTCTCTCTTTGCTCCACCTACCCTCCATTCTCCCAGCCTATTATTTCAATTTCACAAGTAATTATTTTGCTAGTGGCCTTCTTTATAATTTATCACACTTTCTGAGAAGATTCAATTACTGGCCTTCAATTGCCTTCTAGGCACAAGTCTTCTTTTCAAATTCTGTTTACTGTCAAATATTTCTCACTTACTTGTCAATCAGGTGGAATATATTGGACTTCCTGGTATTCCTTTGCACCTACTGGTGTGAAAAAGAGAGAGAGAAAGCATACATCAAGTAAAGAAAAGTGTATATCATCCAGCTATGGGCTCTTTTCGAGGAATTGTCATATCAGCTCCTCATCTTCCTTAGAATTTATTTTTCCTATTGCTGCTGCTTCTGAAATATATTTACAGCTTTCAATAATTTGTATCTTCTTGAACTCTTATTACAATATGTTGCACATAGCATTGTAGTTGTTTTCGTTTCTTGTATCTTGTTATGCATGTGAGTGACCAATCATCTAATTCTGTTTCATACTTTGGGGTAATTAGCACATGAATCATATGTTATCTAAGACACCTAAAAATAATTTTGCTATTTAAATAATATAAATTGCATTAATAAAATTACACAATTGAAAAGTTTGATTGATTATGCTTTAGTTATATTACCTATTTCTGTTGCTTGTCTGTCCCATAGCAGTTGTTCATTTTGAGTTGCATTCATATAGTGATTAAATATTTTTCATGCAAATGCAACAGGCAAATATGAAATTGTAATGCTGTAGCTTCCTTGGATTTAGACGGGTGAAGTTTATGCAATTAATAGTTATTGGGCACAGACAGGTGCATATCATTTGTTTTCATCTACTTGCCAAGTGCTGCTTGCCAGAGCCAGAGCCAGAGCCACATCCATTATTTTGTTCAAATCCTGTAAATTTGTTGAAACATTCAAGAGGCTGTATGGTAGAGGCAATATCAACAATGGTTATTTTAAAAAATATTACACGACTAGATATTTGGCTTAGTGGTGAACACTTTAGATTGCAATTAGCTTTCAGCTCTTGGTAACAAGCCAAATCGACTCTGTTGGCATTGCTTCCTGGCTGTAGTATGTTGAATAGGATGTCAAGGGCCTTTTCTGTTTCAGGAGAGAGTGATGGATTAGTGCTCAAGGAACTAGGAGTGACAGCATTTTTTTTTCCACTACATTTTCCAGCACTGGTGTAGACCAAAGCACTATTGATTTACATAATTTATTCACTTTATTATTATTATCATCATACTTTAAGTTCTGGGATACATGTGCACAACATGCAGGTTTGTTACCTAGCTATACAGGTGACATGGTGATTTCGTGCACCCATCAACCCATCATCTAGGTTTTAAGCCCCGCATGCACTAGGTATTTCTCCTGATGCTCTCCCTCCTTTTCCCCCCACCCCACCGACAGGCCTCAGCATGTGATGTTGCCCTCCCTGTGTCCATGTGTTCTCATTGTACAACTCCCACTTATGAATGAAAACATGTGGTATTTGCTTTTCTGTTCCTGTATTAGTTTGCTCAGAATGATGGTTTCCAGCTTCATCCATGTTCTGGTAAAGGGCATGAACTCATTTTATGGCTGCAGGTATTCCATTGTGTATATGTGCCACATTTTCTTTATCTACTCTATCATTGAGGGGCATTTGGGTTGGTTCCAAGTCTTTGCTATTGTAAATAATGCTGCAATAAATATATATATATACATGTGTCTTTATAGTAGAAAGATTTATAATCCTTTGGGTATATACCCAGTAATGGGACTGCTGAGTCAAATGGTATTTCTTGTTCTAGACCCTTAAGGAATCGCCACACTGTCTCCCACAATGGTTGAACTAATTTACACTCCTACCAACAGTGTAAAAGCATTCCTGACCGGGCGCGGTGGCTCAAACCTGTAATCCCAGCACTTTGGGAGGCCGAGATGGGCGGATCACGAGGTCAGGAGATCAAGACCAGCCTGGCTAACACGGTGAAATCCCGTCTCTACCAAAAAAATACAAAAAAACTGGCCGGGCGAGGTGGCGGGCGCCTGTAGTCCCAGCTACTCGGGAGGCTGAGGCAGGAGAAAGGCGTAGACCCGGGAGGCGGAGCTTGCAGTGAGCTGAGATCCGGCCACTGCACTCCAGCCTGGGTGACAGAGCAAGACTCCAGTCTCAAAAAAAAAAAAGCATTCCTATTTCTCCACATCCTCTCCAGCATCTATTGTTTCCAGACTTTTTGATGATTGCCATTCTAACTGGTGTGAGAGGGTATCTCATTGTGGTGTTGATTATCACATCTCTAATGACTGGTGATGATGAACTTTTTTCCATGTTTGTTGGCCACATAAATGTCTTCTTTGGAGAAGTATCTGTTCATATCCTTCGCCCACTTTTTAATGGAGTTGTTTAGTTTTATTCTTGTAAACTGGTTTAAGATCCTTGTAGATACTGGATATTAGCCCTTTGTCAGATGGATAGATTGAAAAAATTTTCTCCCTTTCTGTAGGTTGCTTGTTCACTCTGACAATAGTTTCTTTTGCTGTGCAGAAGCCCTTTAGTTTAACTAGATGCCATTTGTCAATTTTGGCTTTTGTTGCAATTGCTTTTGGTGTTTAAGCCAGGAAGTCTTTGCCCATGCCTATGTCCTGAATGGTATTGCCTAGGTTTTCTTCTAGGGTTTTTCCGATTTTAGGCCTTACATTTAAGTCTTTAATCCATCTTGAGTTAATTTTTATATAAGGTGTAAGGAAGGGGTCCAATTTCAGTTTTCTGCATTATGGCTAGCCAGTTTTCCAGCACATTTTATTATATAAGGAATCCTTTCCCCATTGCTTGTTTTTGTCAGGTTTGTTGAAGATCAGGTGGTTGTAGACGTGTGGTGTTATTTCTGGGGCCTCTGTTCTGTTCCATTGGTCTATATATCTGTTTTGGTACCACTGCCATGCTGATTTGGTTACTGTAGCCTTGTAGCATAGTTTGAAATCAGGTAGCATGATGCCTCCAGCTTTGTTCTTTTTGCTTAGAATTGTCTTGGCAATTTGGGCTCTTTTTTGATTCCATATGAAATTTGAAGTAGTTTTTTCCAATTCTGTGAAGAAAGTCAATGGTAGTTTGATGGGAATAACATTGAATCTATAAATTACTTTGGGCAGTATGGCAATTTTCACTATATTGATTCTTCCTGTCCATGAGCATGGAATGTTTTTCCCATTTGTTTGTGTCCTCTCTTATTTCCTGGAGCACTGGTTTGTAGTTCTCCTTGAAGAGGTCCTTCATATCCCTTGTAAGTTATATTCGCAGGTGTTTTAATCTCTTTGTAGCAATTGTGAATGGGAGTTCACTCATGATTTCACTCTCTATTATTGGTGTATAGGAATGCTTGTGATTTTTGCACATTGATCTTTTTCCTGAGATTTTGCTGAAGTTGTTTATCAGCTTAAGGAGATTTGGGGCTGAGACAATGATGTTTTCTAAATATACAATTATGTCATCTACTAACAGAGACAATTTGACTTCCTCTCTTCCTATTTGAATACCCTTTATTTCTTTCTCTTGCGTGATTGCTCTGGCCAGAACTTCCAATACTATGTTGAATAGGAGTGGTGAGAGAGGACATCCTTGTCTTGTGCTGGTTTTCAAAGTGAATGCTGCCAGCTTTTGCCCATTCAGTATGATATTGGCCAAGGGTTTGTTATAAATAGCTCTTATTATTTTGAGATGTGTTTCATCAATACCTAGTTTATTGAGTGTTTTTAGCATGAAGGGGTGTTGAATTATATCAAAAGCCTTTTCTGCGTCTATTGAGATAATCATGTGTTTTTATCATTGGTTCTATTTATGTGATGGATTACATTTATTGATTTGCATATGTTGAAGCAGCCTTGCATCCCAGGGATGAAGCCAACTTGATCATGGTGAATAAGCTTTTTGATGTGCTGCTGGATTTGGTTTGCCAGTATTTTATTGAGGATTTTTGCGTGGATGTTCATCAGGGATATTGGCCTGAAGTTTTCTTTTTTTGTTGTGTCTCTAACAGTTTTTGGTATTAGGATGATGCTGGCCTCCTGACATGAGTTAGGGAGGAGTCCCTATTTTTCTATTGTTTGGAATAGTTTCAGAAGGAATGGTACCAGCTCCTCTTTGTACCTCTGGTAGAATTCAGCTGTGAATGCATCTGGTCCTGGGCTTTTTTTTTGCTTGTTAGGCTATTAATAACTGCCTCAATTTCAGAACATGTTATTGGTCTATTCAGTGATTCAACTTCTTCCTGGTTTAGTCTTAGGAGGGTGCATGTGTCCAGGAATTTATTCATTTCTTCTAGATCTTCTAGTTTATTTGCATAGAGGTGTTTATAGTATTCTCTGATGGTAGTTCGTATTTTTGTAGGATCGGTGGTGATATCCCCTTTACCATTTGTTATTGTGTCTGTTTGAGTCTTCTCTCTTTTCTTCTTTGTTAGTCTGGCTAGTGATCTATCTATTTTGTTAATCTTTTCAAAAAAAACAGCTACTGGATTCATTGATTTTTTTCACTGTTTTTGGTGTCTCTATCTCCTTCGGTTCTGCTCTGATCTTAGTTATTTCTTGTCTTCTGCTAACTTTTGACTTTGTTTGCTTTTGTTTCTCTAGTTCTTTTAATTGTGATGTTAGGATGTTGATTTTAGATCTTTCCCGCTTTCTGATTTGGAAATTCAGTGCTATAAATTTCCCTCTAAACACTGCTTTAGCTGTGTCCCAGAGGTTCTGGTATGTTGTGTGTTTGTTCTCATTGGTTTCAAAGAACTTTCTGATTTCTGCCTTAATTTTGTTGTTTAACCAGTAGTCAATCAGGAGCAGGTTGTTCAGTTTCCATGTAGTTCTGTGGTTTTGAGTGAGTTTCTTAATCCTGAGTTCTAATTTGATTGCACTGTGGTCTGAGAGACTGTTTGTTATGATTTCCATTCTTTTGCATTTGCTGAGGAGCGTTTTGCTTCCAATTATGTGGTCAATTTTAGAATCAGTGCTATATGGTGCTGAGAAGAATGTATATGCTGTTGATTTGGGGTTGAGAGTTCTGTAGATGTCAATTAGGACTGCTTGGTCCAGAGCTGAGTGCAAGTCCTGAATATCCTTGTTAATTTTCGGTCTCATTGATCTGTCTAATATTGACAGGGGAGCCTTAAAGTCTCCCACTAATATTGTGTGAGAGTCTAAGTCTCCTTGTAGGTCTCTAAGAACTTGCTTTATGAATCTGGGTGCTCCTGTATTGGGTGAATATATATTTAGGATAGTTAGCTCTTCTTGTTGCATTGATCCCTTTACCATTATGTAATGCCTGTCTTTGTGTTTTTTGATCTTTGTTGGTTTAAAGTCTGTTTTAGCAGAGACTAGGATTTCAACCCCTGCTTTATTTGCTTTCTATTTGTTTGGTAAATATTTCTCCATCCCTTTATATTGAGCCTATGTATGTCTTTGCACGTAAGATGGGTCTCATGAATACAGCACATGGATAGGTCTTGATTATTTATCCAATTTGCCAGTCTTTGTCTTTTAATTGGGGCATTTAGTCCATTTTCATTTAAGGTTAATATTGTTATGTGTGAATTTCATCCTGTCATTATGATGCTAGCTGTTTATTTTGCACATCAGTTGATGCAGTTTCTTCATAGCGTTGATGGTCTTTACAATTTTGTATGGTTTTGCAGTGACTGGTACCGGTTTTTCCTTTCCATATTTAGTGCTTCCTTCAGGAGCTCTTGTAAGGCAGGCCTGGTGGTGACAAAATCCTGCAGCATTTGCTCATCTGTAAAGGATTTTATTTCTCCTTCATTTATGAAGCTTAGTTTGTCTGGATATGAAATTATAGGTTGAAAATTCTTTTCTTTAAGAATGTGGAATATTGGCCCCCAGTCTTTTCTGGCTTGTAGGGTTTCTGCAGAAAGATATGCTCTTAGTCTGATGGACTTCCCTTTGTGGGTAACCTGATCTTTCTCTGTGGCTGCCCTTAACATTTTTTCCTTTGTTTCAATCTTGGAGAATCTGACGATTATGTGTTTTGGGGTTGCTCTTCTTGAGGAGTATCACAGTGGTATTCTCTGTATTTCCTGAATTTTAATGTTGGTCTGTCTTGCTAATTTGGGAAAGTTGTCCTGGATAATATCCTGAAGAGTGTTTTGCCAACTTGGTTCTATTCTCCCTGTCACTTTCAGGTACACCATTCAATTGCAGGCTTGGTCTTTTCACATAGTCCCATTATTTCTTGGAGGCTTTGTTCATTCCTTTTCCTTCTTCTTTCTCTAATCTTGTCTTCATGACATTTGGGTTGTTTCTACTTTTGGTTATTAGGACCAATTCTATTATTAATAACACTCATGTACAAATTTTTGTGTGAATGTATGTTTTCAATTCTTTTTTATATAACTAAAAGTGGAATTGCTGTGTCATATGGTAAATCTCTGAAGCACTGCCAAACTATTCTAAATCAGCTGTACCATTTTATATTCACCAGCAATGGATAAGGCTTCCAATTTCTCCTCATCCTTGTGAACACTTTTTATTATCCCTATTTTTGATGAAAATATATTTTTATATCTTACTTCTATACTTATTAAATTATGGCATTAAAATCTTTGTAAACAGATTACTTTATAATTATTCAAATGTTAATATTCTCTTATACAATGTTTTAAACTGTTGCTTTACTGTTTAACATTTAGATTTTTGTTAATTTGGACTATTCGAGGTAATACCACTAGAAGCATGTTTTACACAAAATGGTGTCTGCATTTTTAACTATCATAGGGATATGTTCTTAAGAATTAGACTCATCAGAAGGACATAAACATTGTATAGATTCTTTATAAGTGTTCCAAAACAGTTCTGAGATTTTTATAAACATCTTCTTTCCAGAAGTATGTAAGAATGAATGTCTTCCAAATTTCTCAGCGCTGAGTAGCAAGTTTTATTGAAATGATAAAAAGTATATTTTTATTAGTATTGAAGTTGAACACTTTCTTCAGCATCTACTGGTTATTCACATTTTATTTTCTGTGAATTTTTTGGTTATCAATATTATCTTTATTCTGTCATTATTTATAACTGTATTTGTTATCATCGATCTCTATCACCTCTTTAAATATTACATGCATATGAACCATTGACATATTGATTGCAAATTTTCATTTGGGTTTTTCTTTTATCTATAATGCGCATTAAAGAGGAATAGATGTGAATTTTACTGAAAGAGCTAATTTATTAGTCATTGATTTCTTCCATCACTTAGTGGTTTAGAAGTTCTTTCCACCATGAGTGTTTAACTAAACACTTGACAAAATTTTATTTTACATTACTATCTATTTATTTATTTTACATTTGTTTTACTACATGCAGTTTTTATTTTGCTATACTGTATGTGTTCAGATCTGTTTGGAATCCTTCACATTTTCTTCGCAGGTGAGGCTGTGAGCCCTTTATAATATGACATAGCTTATTTTATTCCTCTTATGACTTGTTAACACCAGTAACATCTTGTTGGCTTCAGACCAAGTTTTCATTTCCTGATTGGCTTCAATAATACCTGGTGTAATTTAGGATGTGTATTTGGTTTCTAAATGCAAAATTTTCCTTTAAAATGTGCCTGCTTTACCTCCCTTGTGAAGTATCCTCAATTACAAGTTTGCTCTGGCCCAGTAAAGTTTATTTCCTTGATTGAAGTTTTTTTCTAAATACCCAATTTCCTTCATATCATATCATTTGTTTATTATTTGATATTGCGCGCGCTCTCTCTCTCTCTCTCTCGGTGTGTGTGTGGGTGGGTGGGTGGGTGTGGGTGTGGGTGTGGTTTTGAGCACATACATTGCCTTTGCTATATGTTTTGTGATTCTTAACTGATACCACACTCATTATTATAGCTTTTTAATGTGCTTTAACTCAGCTGGGTGAGTTCTCCTTCATTACATTACTTTTGAGAAACGTTTCTCAGCTATTCACAACAGTCTATTTTTCTTCAATGTTTTAGTTTAATTTTTGCTTTGCACATAAAAAAATTAAAATAGTTTTACAAGACATAGATGAGGGAAAAAAAGTTTTTACCACCAGCTCCATTCCCATTCTTTCTCTCCTCCCTAATAAACACATCATCTTCCCCTCTTATTCCTATATTTTCTTAGTGCAGAAAATTTGAAATTATTGGCTAGGACAATATTCAGGGGCTCTACTATGACTGTGTGAACACTTCATGATTGAGCTTTCCTATTTCTTTTTGTACTTTTTCACATATTTAAACTTATTTTTAACTTAGTTAACTTGGTTAAAAATCATTTCAGTCTTTTCAAATACATCAGATTTTCTTTCAATTTCATACTCTTGGAGATATATCTCTGCCCTGCTCCAATATGCACTGGCTGCTCTGTAAGTCTATTTTGGGACTATTTACTTGTGACTTGCCTTCCCCATCATTCCGTACTGCCCTTCATCACGTTCCTGTGTGTGATTTTCTGTTTCTCAGTATTGATTGCTTCCTCTTTCTAAATGCTTCAAAAAGACAAAACATCTCTTACAATCAGAAAAATTGTATGAAAAGTAAATTTTGTGCATGTTCCATGTTCAAAAACATGCTTATTATTTCCCCATACTTAATTAATATGTTTGAATTCATTGAAAATTCTGGAACAGAATTTTTAACATAAATTCTGAAGATGTTTATCCATCATCTTCTGGTATTTTACTGTTGAGAAGTCTGGTGTCATTCTAATATCTGATATTTCATATAGAACTTCACCTTCTCATTCAGAAGCTTTTTAGGATCTTATATTTCCCAGATTCCTTGAATGTTTAATATCACATCTTTGTGTGTGTAATTTAATTCATTGTGCGAGGCACTCTATATACCTGTCACTTTTAACTCTTCTGTCTTTGAGTTCTGGAAAGCACCATTTGTATATTTCTTTTTTAAAATTATTACTTTTTTATTTATAGTATTTGTTAGTTTTTTTAACTTTTAGTTTACACTCAGGGATACATGTGCAGGTTGGTTACACTGGTAAACTGTGCATCACACGGGTTGGGTGTACAGATTGTTTTTTCACCTAGGTAATAAGCATAGTAACAAATAGGGAGTTATTTGATCCTCTCTCTCCTCCCATCCTCCAACCTCAAGTAGGTCCCTGTGTCTGCTGTTCCTTTCTTTGTGTGCATGTGTACTTAATGTTTTACTCCCACTTATAAGTGAGAACATGCAGTATTTCATTTTCTCTTCCTTCATTAGTTTGCTTCTCATTAGGGCTTCCAGCTCAATCCATGTCACTGCAAAAGACAGAGTCTCCTTCATTTTTTAAAGGCTGCATAATGTTCCATGGTGTATATGGACCACATTTTCTTTATCCAGTCTACCATTGATGGGCATTTAGGTTGATTCCCATCACTCTGCTGCTGTGAATAGTGCTGGGGTGAACATATGTGTGCCTGTGGCTCTGTGGTAGAACGATTTCTATTTCTTTGGATATATAGCCAAAAATGGAATTGCTGGGTTGAATGGTACTTCTGTTTTAAGTTATTTGAGAAATTGTCACACTGCTTTCCACATGGCTGAACTAATTTACATTCACACCAGTAGTATATAGCCATTCCCTTTTCTCCAGTCTTGCCAACATATGTTATTTTTTGACTTTTTCATAGTAGCCATTCTGTCTGGTGTGAGATGGTATCTCATTGTGGTTTTGATTTTAGATAAATGCAAATCAAAATCACATCTCATACCAGTCAGAACGGCTATTACTAAAAAGTCAAAAAATAACAGATGCTGGTGAGGTTTTAGAGAAAAAGTAATGCTTACACACTGTTGGTGGAAGTGTAAATTAGTTCAACCATTGTGGAAGACAGTGTGGCGATTCCTCAAGGACCTAAAGACAGAAATACCATTCGACCCAGCAATCCCATTCTGGGTGTATACACAAAGGAATAGAAATCATTCTATTACAAAGACACATGTATGTGTATGTTCACTGCAGGGCTATTCTCAATAGCAAATACATAGAATCAGCCTAAAGGCCCATTAAGGATAGACTGGATAAAGAAAATGTGGTACAAATACACTGTGTATGCAGCCGTTAAAAATAATGAGATTATGTCCTTTGCAGGGACATGGATGGAGCTGCAGGCCATTATCCTTAGCAAACTAATGCAGTGACAGAAAAACAAATACTGCATTTTATCACTTATAAGTGGGAACTAAATGATGAGAAAATACGGACACATAGAGGGGAGGGCCTACTGGAGGGCAGAGGGTAGGAGGAAGAAGATCAGGAAAAATAACGAATGGATACTAGGCTTGATACCTGGGTGATGAACTAACCTGTACAACAAACCCCATGACACACGTTTACCTTGTAACAAACATGCACGTGTACCTCTGAACTTAACAGTTAAAAATATATATATTTTAACATGTTTCCCACGATTTATCTTTTCAATTTGTTACTGTTGTATGTTTCTTGTATATTCTAGTAGGCCATTGTTAGTATGACAAAAGTTAATAATTTTTTTAATATTGATGTGTCCAGAGGAAGTTACAGAACTCTCTTATTAATCTAAATTGCTTAGGTTTCTAAATAGGTGATCATGTCACTAGTTAATAATAGTTTATTTTTGAAATGTTCTTTTATGTAATATTCAATTTAATATAGGTAATCAAGTTATTAAATAAACAACTTTTCACACTTATTTGTATATGAACAAATTAAATAGCATTGGAATTAGTTTCTACTGTAAAGTTTAAATATATATAAAAATGTCAAGCCTTAGGCACTAATTTTGAATTGATATCTGATTTCTAAAATTCTACTGTTTTATTATCTGCTTAGGTTTTCTCTCTCTATATATATATATATATGACAGAGATATATATACACACAATACAAACATATTCTATATAAATATGTATATGTAATATAGTATAAATATCTATTTGATGTATTACATATATAATTACAATTTTTTTCTTTTATCCCATTAAAAAAATGTTATGAATGATTATGTAAAACATACAATTATACTTTTGCAAACTCCTCCTTACATTTCTTGTTACATCTCTTGCTTATTTAGTTGTATCATCTACAATTCACCTTGATTAGACTTTTCAGATTGTTATATATTTTTAACTAAAAGTTTTAATTTATATATTAATTTTACTCTTTTTTAATTTATTTTTTCAAATTTCATATTTCTATAATTTTTCTACTCTTTTCTCTAATAGTTTTTATCACCTTTGGTTAATTTATCAAACTGAATACTTATCTCATTTATTTTAATTATCCATTTCATGATCATGTAATTAAAAGTTAAGAATTGACAGGTACTACTTTGGTCAATTTTCACATTTTTCTGATAAAGTAAGGTTTCCTTCTGAATTTTCTGAAATTGTAATGTTGGTTTATGTCATGAGTTGAATGTGTTCCCCTCAAATGTATACACTGATATCCTAATTTTCATGATCTGAGAATATAACCTTATTGGGGAATAGAGTCATTGCAGATGTAATTAGTTTGGGTGAGGTCATGTTGGAGTAGGGTAGACCCCTAATTCAATACAATGGGTATTCTTATAAAAAAGTGTCATGTGAAGAGACAGACATGCACATAGGAAGAAAGCCACATGAGCATGAAGGCAGAGATCAGGGTTGTGTGTCTACAATCAAGGAATGCCAAAAATTGCTAGTGAACCACCATAATGTAGGAGAGAAACATGGATCTGATTCTCCCTCATAGTTCTCAGAAGGAACCAACACTGCTGACACTTTGATCTCAGTCCCTTAGACTCCAGAACTGAGAGACAATTCATTTCTGCTGTTTAAGCTGCCCAGTTATACTACAGTTCTAGGAAACAAATACAGTTTTCTATTTGACCAAGGAATATAAAAGGAGTTTTCAATTGTAAAAATCAGATTACAGGATATTTCAGTTTTCTTTTTAGATTAAAACTCAATATCATTATTATTAGAAATATTCCAAAGTCACTTAAATTTTATTCTTTCAGAATATAAAGTGTTAATGGAACAAGGATTTATCAAGTTAATGAACCAAGAACTGCTATAAGTGCTGGGGCTATTTCAGTGAACAAGAAAGTGCAGTTCTGTGATTTACAAAACATAAGTAATAGAGGTACAGATCATGAATAAATAAATAAATTTTCAGATTGCTTTGTATCCTATTAAGTAAATATATAGAGTTGCATATTGCAATAAAGAACAGTGAAACATGGAGAACAGATGAGAGAAGGTCCAAACCAAGAGCCAAAGACTGGGAAGGAGGTAGCCAGTTGGAATTGTAAGGGCACATCCTGGGCAGAAGTCACAGTAAGTGCAATCAGTAAGGTAAGAACAAGTATGACCTGTTCAGCAATAGAAAGGAGACCAGGTTACCAGAGCAAGGTGGAGAGTGGTTGAAGTTGAGACAAGTCATGGAGCCAGTGAGTAGAGTTTGCTGCATTTTAACATTTAGGGTTCATTTCTATTTTTATTGGTAAGAGAACCCAATTGTCTTCTGGGGGAACCAGTTGCTCCTACAATCTCAGTCTAGTGCAGAATCTCAGTATGGATCATTTTCCCTTTCAGAGAGGAATACTTGACTCAGGCCTGACTACACGGTTCATCACACACTCTGCTATATACTTGTGACCCAATCAGAGGAGAGTCCTGAGGGCAAAACATGCTGTCTTCTGCAGCATAAGAATCAGGTGTTTTATCACCATGTGGATACCTCATCACGACGCAGACAGCAGAGCCAAGAGCTGGTGAGAATGGATTCCGTAGACATCCTCTCTAAGTGCTTAGGTCAGCATACTCTGAAGCCAGATCTATCTTGATGGAGCAGTTATTTCGAGTTAGGTTTCCTGTCTCTTAGAATCATAATGGAATGAGATCATATCTACTAATTAATCTTTATTAAATATATTGCTCAAACTGTTCCCATTTATCCACCTATTCAGCCTTTGATCAATACAATTTTAAAATCTCTCATTGCGGTTGTATTTCTGTCAATGACACATTGTAGTTCAACATTTAGATGTGCATCTCTTTATTACAGCTTATAATGGTACTGATGTAAAATGATCTGCTTTGACTGATTTGATTGTTCAGATCCTGTAGTTTTCTCTTCTATTCAAAGAGTTCCAGCTTTGCCTTTGCTTTATTTTTTTAAAGCATATTTATGTGATGACTATCATTCGTTGTTATTGACTTATTTATTTGTTTATTTTTATTTTTAGCAACCTGAATTCTTATCCTGAAGTAGCAAGGCTCTGGTTCTTCAGTAAATTTCTGGGGAGATTTACTGATCAATCTCACTGCTCTACTTACACTCACCTCCTTGCTATTCTTTGAATACACCTGACATTTTTACTTTAGAACTTTAGCCTGATGTTATTTGTTCCTGTAATTCTCTGTAATATCCCCATAGCGATTTCACCTTCCTTGGGTCCTCACCTCAAAATCATCTCAGCAAAGCTTTGCCTAATCTCCCTTTTAAAATGTCATAGACATCCTCATCTGGGGGACACAAATATTCCCCCTTTTTAATTTTTTTTCTTTGTTACTTGCCATTATCTACCATATTAACTATTTTATTTAATTAATCTTATTGATGATCTGACTCTCATACTAAAATGCATAGTCTATGAAAAGAGGAACTTTTGTCTGTTTTTTCCAGCTTTATTGAGGTATGATAAACACAAATTGTATATATTTAGGAAATACGATTTGATGTTTTGATAGATTTGTACATGGCAAAATAATTACCACCATTAAACTAGTTAACATATCATCCCCTCACATATTTACCTTTCTTACTGTTGTGAGAATGCTTGAGATCTACTCACAGTACATTTCAACTACAGCATACCATGGAGATCCTGAAGGTTGGGTTTCAGACCACAGCAATAAAGCAAGTATCACAGTAAAGCAAGTCACACACATTTTTTTGTTTGCTAGTACATATAAAAGTTATGCTTATGCTTTCGGTTTCCCAGTACATATAAAAGTTATGCTTAATGTTTAATACTAATTTTACACTAGCCCGTTTCAGAAAATAGGACATTTTTCAACTCATTTTATAAGGTCATCATTACCTTGATTCAATCTTGGGAGATTGTGTGCTTCCAGGGATTTATCCATTTCTTCTACATTTTCTAATTTGTATGCATAGAATTGTTCACAGAAGTCTCTGAGAATCTTTTGTATTTCTGCGGGATCAGTTGTAATATCACCTTTGTCATTTAGATTGTGCTTATTTAGATCTTCTCTTTCTTATTAATCTAGCTAAGGATCTATCAATCTAATTTTGTTAAAGAAAAAAACTCCTGGTTTTATTGATCTTTTGTATGGATTTTTACATCTCAATTTTATTAAGTGCTTCTCAAATTTTAGTTATTTATTTTCTTCTGCTAGCTTTGGAGTTGGTTTGTCCTTTTTTTCCTAGTTCCTTTAGGTGCAAAATTAGATTGTTAATTTGATATCTTTTTAACTGCTTGATGAAGGCATTAGGGCTATACATTTTCCTCTTAACACTGCTTTGACTATACCACAGAGATTTTGGTAAGTTGTGTCCCTATTTTCATTACTTCCAGAGAATTTTTTATTAATTCCTTAATTTCAATGTTCACCCTCAAGGAGTTATTCATAAGTAAGTTGTTTAATTTCCATGTATTTGTGTGCCACTTTAATATAATAAAATATATTAAATACATAGGGATAAACTTAAACAATATATATGTAAGAACAAGCACTGAAGTCTACAAGGAATAGATGAAGAACTTACAGAAGACCAAAATGAATAGATATAGATATATTAGATGGTGTGTGTATATATATGTATATATGATGTCCTATCATATATATGATATATATGATGTATATATGATATATATACACACATGTATACACACACACACACCATCTTTGTTAATTAGAAAATCTACTATTGCTAAGCTGTCAGCACCTCAAACTGATATATAAGTTTTGGTGTAGATGTTGAAAAACTAATTTTAAATGTTTATGTAAATGCAGGGGACCTAAATCAGCCAAAAGATGTTGGAAAAAGTAGAACAGAGTTGGAAGACTCAACTACATGGATTTAAGTATTACTATAAGGCTATAATAGTGAAGACTGTGTGATACTGGCTTAAGGCTAGACACATAGGGCAATGGATCAGAATAGAGCATCCAGAAACAAATTCATACATATATGGCCAACTGATTTTCAGAAAACGGTAACTGAATAAGTAAAATTGTTGCTGTGATTGAGTGGATAATCCTCCCCCATCCCACCAAAGATGTGCATGTCCTAATCCTCTAAACCTGTAAAGACGTTACCTTATGTGGCAAAGAACTTTGCTGATGTTATTAAAGATCTTGTTTCTCCGTGTAGGCCTCCTGTATAATTATCTAGGTAGACAATATAATTACATAGCTCTTTATAAGAGGGAAGCAGGAGGTTCAGAATAAGAAGGCAATGTGATGATGAAATCAGAGTCAGTGAAGGATTAGTGACAATGTTATTCTGCTGACACTGAAGATGGAGGAATAGGACAAAAGCCAAGGAATGCAAAAAACCTCTAGAAGCTGGAAAAGGCAAGGGAAGGATTCTCCCCTAGAAACTTCAGAAGAAACCAGCCTTCCTGACATCTTGCCATTAGCTCAGTGACCTTAATTTTGGCATTCTGACCTCCAGAACTATAATACATTTCCATTATCTTAAGTCACCAAGTTTCTGATCATTTGTCCAGCAGCAATAGGAGACTAATGCAATTGTCCTTGCAACAAATTGTGTTAGAACAATTGAATAACCATATACAAAAAATCCCTTACATCTTACCCTACACCATTATAAATTTTGAACAAAAATAATTAACAAACTTAAATGTAAGAGGTAATGAATAATACTTCTAGGAAAAAAAAGAAGAAAATTAGATTAGACAAATATTTCCTAGATGAAATACTAAAGTATGAACCATAAAATATAAAAAATTGAGCTTAGTCAAAATTAATATATTTTGCTCTTCAAAATACACTGTTAAGAAAATGAAACAGCAATCTACAGATAAGAAAAACATATTTGCAAACGTGTATCTCGTAAATGACTTATATTTACAACATACAAAAAAGACAAAAACTAACTTAAAAATATATGAATAGGCAAGATATTTTAACAGTTACTTTACCAAACAGGTTTTATGAAGAGCCAATAATAACATGAAAAAATGTTCAACATCGTATAACTAGGGAAATGCAAATTAAAAACATGGAATAACACATCATAGTTTTTAGAATGTCCAAAACAAAACAAACAAATGAACAAAAACAAATAAAAAACTATACACATACACACAAACAACTGAAAATTCCAAGTACTGGTGACAATGTAGAGCACCTATAACTCAGACATCACTAGTAGCAATGCAAAATAGTACAGGCAACAGTGAAACATGTATTAGTATTTCCTTGTAAAGACAAATATACATTTATCATAGAACTTAGCAATACAATTCCTAGCTAATTGTGTAAGTAACTAAATGAACATAAATGCCCATAAAAGGCTTGTACTTTAGTGTTCATAGCAACTTTATTCTCAGTAGTCCCAGACTGGGAAAAGACTAAAATAATCATCAATTGGCCCATGGATAAACAAATCATATTGTATCCATGTAATGAAATACAATGAATAATTCTCAGCAATGAAAGGAGCAAACTACTAAATTTCAAAGTGAACGAATTTTAAAAGCATGATTCCAAATATAAGAAACTAGACATAAATAGCACATAATCTATGACTCCATTTATATAAAAGCATAAAATACACAAAGCTATAGTGACAGAAAGCAGATGATGGTTTAATAGGGACAGGTGGTTGGGGGGAGGGTGAGGAGATGTGGGAAATGTCATGCATAATGGATCATAGTTTGGGTGGTGATTACATAACTACATATATATATTTGTTAAAAGTTGTTGAATTATGCACCTGAAATTGTTAAATATGATTTTATGTAAACTATACCCCAAAAAGTTGATTTTTTAAAAAAATTACTAATACACTCAAAACGCAGATAAATCTCTTAAGTGTTACATGGAACAAATGGAAAAAGACACAAGAGTAAACACTCTATGATTTCATTTGTATGATGTTAAACAAGACAAATCATCTACAGTCATCGAAAAAAAAAAATCTCAGAAAGGTGTTGTCTATGGAAATGATGATTGACTGGAGTCTTACACCAGAATACTTTCTGGGTAATGGAAATTGTCAGTATGTTTACCAGTGTGGTTGTACTATGATGTATACATTTATCACAACTCATCAAAATGTACACTTTGAATTTTTAATTTTTTTTAAAATTTACTATATATAAATCTTACCTCAATAAGAAAAGAGAATGATTTTTCATATTTGGACCCAAACTAAGTGCACAATTTGTCACTGTTTTATGGTTTTATACCATGCCATTTATTTCAGGAATTATTAAAACACTAAGTTTTTCTATGGTTTGCACTTTCCAAATATCACAAACAAGTCACCTAATAAACATGCCAAACCAAGAATCTATGACTTCGAAATTCCATACTTAATCCCTTAAGGTAAAATTAAATTGTAAGTGTGCCTGAGGTCATCTCTTTCTAAAATTTCTTGACCCAAGGGTGACTTCTTTTGAGAACTAGGCACATTTCATTCAAAAAACACATGAATTTGCAGAGATAGTCTTTCTGTATTAGTCTTCCTATTAGGGGGCTGAATTCTCAGACCAATTGTCGTAAGAGAGGGCTATGGTATCTACTGGTCAAACTGCATTCAATCTGGGTCTATCCCTTAAAAAAATTCAACTATTTATAAAAACTTTCTATTTAACATAGTGTCTAGTATAACTTGCTGCATTCTATTTATATTCTATACTTATTAGTTATTTGATAGCTTAAATGGAAGGGCTTACCTTTATAAATGTAGCATTGGCAACTATGTTAATTCACACTTTTAGTTGTCTAAGTTAACACAAAGCAAACTGGTTTAGGCAAAAAAGAGAATGTACTGGCTCACCTGACTGAAAAGTATACAGTATAGTTTTGGATCCTGAGAAAAACAGCTGCTTAGATACTGTTATCAAGGCTAGATCTCCCTTTGCATATCTCAGCTCTGCTCTCTTCCATGTTGGTTTTATTACCAAGCTGGTACTCTACCCAGTGGTGACCCCTAGAAGCTTGGTGACTGTATCTTAATAGTTCATGTAACAAGTAATAACAATATCACTTTCTTAATAGTTTCAGCAAAGGTGCCTGAAAAGACTGCCATAGATCTAACTTGGGTAAATCTATGAACCAATTTCTCTGGACAGGGGATATATAATTATATTCTTGGCCAAGAGGGTGGTCATGTGCTTATCCTTAGAATGGCAGTAAAGTCAATATGCCCCAGTAACATAAACTGAGAGTTAAATAGTTGTGATTTTCAAAAGGTGAATCACTATCCTTCTAAGAAAACTTGGGGATTAGAAGCTGTTCAATCCACACATATAACAAACAAAACTGAAACCTTATAAATAAAATCTATCCTCTGAAGTAATCGAACAGGATGCTTAAATAAATCCTTTGCATAGAGTTGTTTAAGAAACATTTGTTCATTGAATAACAGTGCTTTAATGCTTACCTTTTTCTTTATAAAGTTACGTTGATTTTACAACTAAAAAGGTTTCTCTTGAGATAACTGAATCTTCCTAAACTTTAGAGAGCTCTTTTGATACAAATTTCTAAGGGGAAACCATTAAAATTTCCTCCTAATTTGTCTTCTCTTTCCATATTTTTCTTCTACTGATACATTTTTATTGTGTATCTAGTAATTATTTCCAATGCTCTTTCAAAGAGGCTATCTTACTCCCAGTAAAGATTTGGAGGGCAGGGCTTGAATAAAGCCATAGAAGGAGTCCCCATGTCCTCAAGAGATCACTGATTTAAGATTTACTGGTACAGCATGAACTCTAGATTATCTGATTCCATACCGAGATTGAAAAACAGATTATACTGAATCATGTACACTGTCTATCCAAGTACCCTTCATTATCAAAAATAAAGCTTTGCTGGAATGCTGGCCAAAATGAGGAATACAATGGAACCTATAAGTTAAAAGTTAATATATATGTATATATTTTAACTTTAAGAGGAATACAATGGAACCTATAAGTTAAAAGTTAATACACATGTATATATTTTAACTTTAAGTTCAGGGGTACATGTGCAGGATTTGTAGGTTTGTTACATACGTAAATGTGTGTCTTGGGGGTTTGTTGTACAGATTATTTTATCACCCAGGTATTAGGCCTAGCATCCATTAGTTATTTTTCCTGATTCTCTCTCTTCCCCCACCCTCTGCCTTCCAGTAGGCCCCAGTGTATGTTGTTCCCCTATATGTGTCCAGGTGTTCTCATTCAGCTTCCACTTTTATGTGAGAACATGTGGTATTTAGTTTTCTGTTCCTGCATTAGTTTGCTAGAGATAATGACCTCTAGCGTCACCCATGTCCCTGCAAAGGACATGATCTTATTCCTTTTTATGATTGCATAGTATTCCATTGTATATACGTGTGACATTTTCTTCATCCAGCCTATCACTGATGGGCATTTAAGTTGATTCCATGTCTTTGCTCTTGTGAGTAGTGCTGTAATAAACATACACAAGCACATGTCTTCATAATAGAACGATTTATCTTCCTTTGGGTATATACCCAGAATGGAATTGCTGGATTGAATGGTAGTTCCGTTTTCTAGGTCTTTGAGGAATCACCACACTTTTTTCGACAATGGTTGAACAACTGTACACTCCCACCAACAGTGTAAAATCATTCCTTTTTCTCCCCAAGTTCACCAGCATCTGTTCTTTTTTGACTTTTTAGTAATAGCCATTCTGACTGGTGTGAGATGGTATCTGATTGTGGTTTTGATTTGCATTTCTCTAATGATCAGTGATGTTGAGCTTTTTTTTTCATATAATTGTTGGTCACATGTCTGTCTTCATTTGAGAAGTGTCTTTTCATGTCCTTTCCCCAATTTTTAATGTTTTTTTTTTCTTGTAACTTTAAGTTCCTTATAAATGCTGACTATTAGACCTTTGTCAGGTGCATAGATTGCAAAAGTTTTCTCCCTTTTTGTAGGTTATCTGTTCACAGTTTCTTTTGCTGTGCAGAAGCTCTTCAGTTTAATTAAATCTAATTTGTCTGTTTTTGTTTTGTTGCAATTGCTTTTAGCATCTTCGTCATGAAATCCTTGCCCATGTCTACGTCCTGAATGGTATTTCCTAGGTTTTCTTCTAAGGTTTCTATAGTTTTAGGTTTTATATTTAATTCTTTACTCCATCTTGAGTTCATTTTTTTAAATTAAAAAAAAAAAACAACACAAAAACCCCATCCAAATGGCAGCAACCTCAAAGATCGAAGGTAGATAAGCCCACAAAGATGAGAAGGAATCAGCACAAAAATGCTGAAAACTCAAAAAGCCAGAGTGCGCACTTTCCTCCAAATGACTGCGATACCTCTCTAGCAAGGGTTTGGAATGGAGATGAGGCTGAGATGGCTGAAATGACAGAAGTAGGCTTCAGAAGGTGGATTAAAAATGAACTTCACCAAGCTAAAGGAGCACGTTGTAACCCAATGCAAGGAAGCTAAAAATCATTAAAAAAATGCAGGCGCTAACCAGCCAAAATAGTCAGTATAGATAGAAATGTGACCGGACCTGACAGAGCTGAAAAATACACCTCAAGAACTTCACAATTCAATCACAAGTATTAAGAGCACAATAGACCAAGTGGGGAAACAATCTCAGAGCTTGAAATCTGTCCGTCTGAAATAAGACAGGCAGACAAGAATAGAGAAAAAAGAATGTAAAGGAAGGAAAAAAAACCTCACAGAAATATGAGATTATGTAAAGAGACTGAATCTATGACTGATTAGGGTCCCTGAAAAAGACAGGAAGAATGAAACCAATTTGCAAATGTTTTTAAAACCAAGAGTAAAGAAGATTGGGATGTTGAAATCAGAATTTTAACAAGTCAAATTTTTCTGACCCCCATGAAGCTTCTTTTCACTCAACACTGTGTTTTTTAGCACTTCACCTTCAAGTTTAGACTTCTTCAAGTGTAAACCTTGTTTAAATTTCTTCAAGTGTAAACCTTGTTCCACTTAAACCAATCCTCACAGCATTAATTCTGCCCCCAGAACTCGGCATATGAGCTAAATCGGGCTAATGAGATTTTAATCCAGCTGTTGGCAGGGAGAAGTGCAAAAAGTTTTATCTTTCCTGCTGGATTAGAAGGAAATGAAGAATGGAGTCAACAATGGTAAGTTGGGTGAGGAAATATGAGAAAAATACCAGGTCCTTACTTGAGTACCAAGATCAAGTCTCACGTTAAGCAATATTAGTTATGGCAGCAATTGTTTACAATACTAGTTGTACCAGCATTGCCGGTTTCACTAGCAACACTAGCTATATGACCAGGAGCTAATAAATTGCCTTTATTGTTTAGGCCATATTGAGGTGATTTTCTGTGACTTGTGACTAAAAATATCCTAAGATTTAGGATTCATATTAATACTGATAATTATGTAGTAATCTTTTTTAAGAAAAAAAGAAACCAAAACACAATCAAGGATAAAACTCTCTATAATATGTCAGAAAACCGGAGTTTTCGAAAAAACTAATTGTTAGATTTTTCTGGGATTTGGAGGGTTTTTTTTTTTTGAGCTGTAATGTTGCACTAACATCCGTTTTTGAGGCTTAAATGGATATACAGACTTCATAATAACTAAAGAGTTACCAAAATTCAATTTAATACAGTGTTGAGGCTAATGAAAGAGTAATGCAACTGTACTAAGAACACCCTAAACCATTTGGATGTGTCTGGCCACTAATCCTACTTCGTTTACATGCAGTGAGGGCAAATTTAGGCCAAGTCTCCACGGAAAAGACAAAGAAGAAAATCAGGTCGGTTCCCCAGATAATTGAGATAGCAAATTCAGCTGCTCAGGGAATGACCTAATTCCCCTCAATTCACTGGTCAGTTGCCTCCAATGGGTGCTTTGTTTGATGAGTGGGAATCCTGCTGATCACCATGCTCTGTCCAAAGAGGAAGTGGAAAAGCACAACCCTTTCTCTTCTCACTCTTACTCTCTCTACGTTTCCAGACGCATCATGTTCTGTTTATAATCCTATGCCACCTTCTTACATGAATAGAAGCTGAAAAAATGTGAAAACCAACCAAAATTTAAAAATTAAAAAAAAAAAATCTGGCATTGAATTGCAGAAATTTCTAAAATTTTGCCTACATACAGTGTATATAGAAGCGTGGCCTAGGGTCACTGACACACAACTCACCAAAGGTGATTACTAAAATTTCCTAGTTAAGCCTCCACACCCAGAGATTCCCTTTCAGTACATCTGAGACAGAAGCCATAAAGTTGAAATTTTAATAAGCCTCATGTGAGTTTTAGGCACATGAAAGTTTGAGAAACATTAACACAAACCAGGTCTTATGCTTTTCACCCTTTTCTAGCTAATTATTTGGTCTGTATAGCAGGTTTTAAGCTGATTAGGGCATGAATACCATACACTCTTTTTTTTTTTTTTTTTTTTTTGGTCAAAAATAGGTCTTGAGAGAGTGTAAGTAGTTACCCATTACAAATGAACTTTCAAATAGGCAATAAGGGCTCTACTGTCATGTCCATGAGGAAAAACACTTTAAGCTATATGTTACATTGATATTTTTTACAGGAGTCTTAGCATAACACATTATTATGCAAGGGATGTTGAGCAATTGAGCATATTTAGTGATAATATACTCTTTGCTATTTGAAAACAACAAACACTATCACATTAGTTCTGTTTTTAAAATAGCAGATCCCAGTTACTTAGCCTGTGAGGTTATGCATCCAAAATTTTTGTGGGAATTTTTAGCACAGGCATATTGTACATGCATGGCACCAGGTTATTTTGGCACAATTACATCAGATTAAAGATCCGCTGAGACATCCTGTAAATCTAGATGAAATAGCTCCCAATATCTGCAACTGTCAGTGACAGAGCTCCAAATGCTCACAGTCTGCAAAGCAGCAGTAACTTATGTAACAGTCTACCTACAACTAGGTTTTTGTCAAAGCACCACAGATACTGAAGAATGTACCCAAACACTATAAACTAGCCGTGTGGAGGTAAGAGAGAAACATAAAACAAAACCAGAATATAATCACCTAAATCCAAAACACCCAGCTTCCCTGTATATCTATTCTAAGAGAAAGGATGGAGCACAAGAAGGAAAGAGCAAGCAAACAGAAAAGAATTTCGGGTGTAAAATATTATTATTATTATTATTATATTCCAGTATATAGGCAAGTGTATGAAAGTAATTTTATTGTATCTAGAGGAACAAACTTTTATTTAGACTAAGAAATACTTTAGCTCTAAAATACGTATTTTGTCAATATTAAGGTCTTAGTATTTGCATGAAATACTTTAAATCTTATTAAAAAATTTTCAAGTGCTATATGACAAATCTGATCTCTAGATGAGTAAGAATTACTCTCTATAATAAGGAGCAATGGTTTCACACTATTTCCTCAGAGATCCCAGGACTAGAGCATAATTAAGCCCCCATCTGCTGATGGTATTAACACACTCTTTATTTCCCATCATTTTTCCTTTGAGTGTGGGACCAGGACCAACTCTGAGGTAAGAAGTGGGAGGGGAGCGACACAACAGGTTTTACTTTGGAGTAGTTAGATGTAGTTGAGTCAGCAAGCACATTCAATTTGAGTACCTGCTTCAGGTCACAACCTCTAGGAAGAAGATAGCAGGATGAGACACTCTCCCTGACATTAAACAATTACGGTCTAGTGATGGAATTCTCCTTGCTGTGGTCCACCTTAGTATGACTTGATTCCAATCCTTCATGTGCTGAGATTTAGAAGATTCTTCCTTTTTCATAATCTGTCTCCTAAAACTTTTTTTATCTTTTTATTTTAAAAAAATTATTTATTTATTTTTATCTTTTTATTCAAAAATTGCCATCCTCTTACTTTCTTTCATATATAAAATTTTTAAGAATGTCATCTCTCAGTGTTTGTAATGTTTAACCTTCTCTTATTGTTTGATTTTTGTTTCCACCATTTCTTTAAAATTGCTTTTGCCAATGTCCTCATTTCATGAATGCTATTTTTTAGTGTTTATTTGAATAAAACTCTGTGGTATATTTTATATCACTGTTTGTCCCATGTATTTAAGATTATTGAGGGTCTGTTAAGGTCCCAACAGGACTTCCAGTGTTGGGGATTAACAAGGAACAAGTAAGGCAAGCAGCTTGCTCTCACAAAGCTGGTATTTTAGGTGAACACCAAGGTTGGTTATCCATAAAACTCCTTAGCTTCAGTGAGACCATTTTTTGTTGTTTTTCTTCTTCTACCTCTCCGAGAAGTTGTGCTTTATAATACCTTTTTATTCTTCTAACCATTGATATTCTTTTTAAGTTTTTGTCCTCAAATTATTTTTATTTTTTCTCCTCTTTCCCTCCTAAAGTAACTTCGTTCACTCTACTACCATCTATCAATCCTGACTGAATTTCTATATCTAGCCTTGAAATTTCCCTGTGCTTCAGACGTTCATATGTTTGCTGGATAGCTGGCTGTAACTGCATTTCTTGAAGAACCTCTAAAGTAACATGCCCAAAGCTTAACTCATCATATCCCTATATCTCTAATCAATAACTTTTCCCGTATTTGTTATCTTATTGGTGAAGACAGCAACTATCCCAATCTATTCTAAAAATCTGAGAATCACCCTTAACACTTTTCTTTCCCTTGGTTATCTCCATCACATACATGTAAGCAATCATTGGAAGTAAAAGGTATAATTCTAAATACTTATTACATAATTATTTAATACTACCCCTTTGTCATCATCCCTCTCATAGCCAAAGTAAAGATTGGATATTTTCCTCCTGAACCATGGCATCACCTTCTTAAGGGGGCCCATTGCCTCAATTCATCTCTCATACAACATCCACAATAATTTCTCCGCTGAAAATTCTCGAACAGTACCTGTCAACAGAAATTCAAGTAAACAACTTTTGACACACAGTAATTATGTACCAAATCTTTGTGAAACTGAACTGTTCTATGCCTTATAAATTATTTTGCCGGGTGTGATGGTTAATACTGAGTGTCAACTTGATCGGATTGAAGGATGCAAAGTATTGATCCTGGGCATGTCTGTGAGGGTGTCGCCAAAGGAGATTAACACTTGAGTCAGTGGGCTGGTGAAGGCAGACCTACCCTTAATCTGGTGGATGCAATCTAATCAGCTGCCAGCAAATATAAAGCAGGCAGAAAAACGTGAAAAGGAGAGATGGGCCTAGCCTCCCAGCCTACATCTTTCTTCCAAGCTGAGCACTTCCTGCCCTCGAACATCAGACTCCAAGTTCTTCAGTTTTGAGACTCGGACTGGCTCTCCTTGCTCCTCAAGCTGGCAGACAGCCTATTGTGGGAACTTGCGATCATGTAAGTTAATACTTAATAAGTTCCATCCCTCTAGGAAACCCTGACTAATACACCCTGTAGTCCAAATGTGTTTTTGATAA
The DNA here is from genome assembly GCF_000951045.1 of Mandrillus leucophaeus. Lineage (NCBI taxonomy): Eukaryota > Metazoa > Chordata > Mammalia > Primates > Cercopithecidae > Mandrillus > Mandrillus leucophaeus. The sequence continues at coordinate 4,399,111 of NW_012104131.1, read as the reverse complement.
ATAGAGCATGTCCAGACACTCAATGAAACAATATGCCAAATAGTGGCACATAATTATTATTACAAATAAACCACAAGTTCTGTCATCAGGCTCTGAGGATTGAGTCTTGGTGGAAATAAAGAGTAACAATAACATCGATTTTTTCAACTGGAGTCCCCAAAGTGTGTACATTTGCAAGCAAGTCACATTTATGATGTTTTGCTATCAGACTAGAAGTAGATGTTGCTTAAAAAAAAAGTTGAAATTTTCCAAAGCTTATTTTAAAGAGGCATACATTTCTTCTACAAGCTGTACATTTTATCAATTAAAATTTCAGCCAGGCACAGTGGCTCATGGCTGTAATCCTAGCACTTTGGGAGACAGAAGTGAGATGATTGCTTGAGCCCAGGAGTTCCAGACCAGCCTGGGCAACATGGTGAGAGCTTGTCTCTATAAAAAAATAAGAAATAAAAATAAGCTGAATATGGTGGTGTGTGCCTGAGGCCCCAGCTACTCAGAAAGGTGAGATGAAAGGATCACTTCAGCCTGGGAGTTCAAGGGTTCAGTGAGCTGTGATTGTGCCACTGAACACCAGACTGGGTGACAGAGTGAGACCCTGTCTCAAAGGAAAAAGAAAAAGAAATTATTTCTGTATATAAAATGTTCTTAAAGAAGTCTTCATTAATTAATGTTCTAGAACATAAATGGTAATTTTTAAAGTATTAATAATATGTTGACTGCCCAACTGCTTTCATACTAAATGCCTGTTCTCTATATAAACATTAGTAATAACGAAATCACAGTATTCATTAAATAATTCAAATCCACACTCGTAAGCTCATTTGAGATTCCTCCTTTCTGAGATACTCAGCTTCCCTTTCACTCTTTTATACTAAGGACTGAGTTAGATGTTTACTGAAATCACCCCCTCTATTTGTCCCTAGGATCATGATACCATTATTCAGACCCAAACTAATGCCTCCTTCTGGTGGTAATTTTTGAATTAAGTAGATGGTGTATCTTTTTTAACGTGGCATCTATGTGATGAAACTGTATTGTCATTTTGATAATGCTGTCAATAATTGATGTATACATGTTGAAAGTATAAAGGATGGGTCATTAGAAAAATCAATTAAGCTATCCATTAAAGTAGTCAGCAAATTTGTCAGAGCTTAAGGTTGTTGTATTGAAATCTAAAGGTCATTCAACATACCATGTTCCTTGCATTCAGTATGTTAATACCACCTTCAGAAATAATAATGTGGCCTATACTTCACATGAGGCCAGCTCATTCCTTTCATAAGTAGAAATCATTTGAGGCTGTTTATTAAATATGGCATTCTGAAAAACATTCCTTTTTTGATAAAAGCATAGCTTGCATAATTCTGGATTCTTAATGAGGTTAGATATTCTTCTGATAACACACTAACACACTGTAATGAAAGTACCTTCAGAGAAATCCTGTGAACACTTGCCTTGTTGAATTAAACACATACATATATGTTTAAAACATGTACATATGCGTGTATACATTTTAAATAAATATTTTAAGCACACACACACACATATATATATACATGTACATAATTTAAATATATGAGTTGTTAGTATAGAAAAAAAGCCAACAGTCTCTGGGATATTTTTATGACATCTAAACTCTGCTCCACAGTTTTTTTTATTATATAATTTCCCTGAAGGGAAAAAAGAGCAAGCACATTATACAATTAGAAAATCTTTATTGTAAGTACTTAGTAACTTGATACTCCATGGATTTTGTGTAATACTACTTCTTTGCAAATTTCAAAAAACTCAGTTTCAATTTCTTCAACACTGCTGGAATTAAGAGAGTATGTAACATGTTTTTATATTATGTCTAAAAACATAGTACCAATTTAATATATCTTTGCCAATAGAAGCACCTCTTAACCACTGTCCTAATGCAAGGATTTGAGGCATTTTTATAGCAATAACTTTCCTTTCAATTTAGTCAGGAGTCACAGCCCTGGAAGGAAAGTTGCTTTAAGGCTTTAGAATCTCCCCCAAAACACAGAAGGGGTTAATGCTAAAGCCAAGATGGGTCCCAGGTGCCCGTACTGACACTGTGATGCATGTTACCAAAGACTGTGTCATTTCTCTTCAGTTCTAACTACTATAATTTTTTCAATGTTCCCTTTTGGAAAAGGCTGAGGATCATAGAATTAAAAGGCTGCATCTGTTCACTACTGGTGGCACCTCCCCTCTTGTTAGGTTCATGTGACAGGCTTGGTTGAATATTTATCTGTGACTAATAGAGACCTCTATTCTCAACTCCAATTGACTCATTGCATTTTGAAAAGGCAGTGATATTGACATTCCAGTTACCACCCCTGAGACTGCTTCTCAAGCTGGAAATAAAAGTGTCTGCTGCTCAGTTTGTTAGACACACCTGGGTAGAAAAAGTCATCAAATAAGCAAAGGCCTTCACTTGCTAGTTTATTCAGACTCATGTCCCATTTTAATTTTATTTCTTACTCCCCTGATGAAGCAAAATAGAATCACTCTTACAACCATGCACACTGTATGCTTTAATGCTTTCAAACCCTAGTTTATGGTTTTCTCCCTTGCATATACACTCATAGTTTACTGATCCTTCAGGACCCCAATTGAGTAGAATTTCAACCACAGTGCCTTCCCAGAGTTTGTACCCCACAACTGCATACAGTATTTTCGTTTCTGGAGTGCCACAGAATTTTATCTCTACTTGTTTTATAAAATTGACATCATATACCTTGCTCAAACCATTGCTCTTGTCATAACACAGATATCTATATATAGTTTTTCTTCTTTTTTTCTATCCCCTTTGTATTTTTCAATGATCTATTCTTTGAAATTATAAGTTAGATTATCATCACAACGGCTAATCTTTATTAAACTTACCCTGGGAGCATGACACAGAATTAAACACTTATCTAATTTTATCCTTGTGGCTGCTCTGTAAGTACTTTTATAGTTCCCATTCTTTAAAAAAAGGTGGGGGGAATTGAGATGTGAAACGTTTAAGTATCTTTCTCCAAAATGCTGTTATCCAACCGCATAGTAAGAATCCAGAGGACAGTCTCTGAACCACTACATCATGTCCCTCTACCTTGTACAAAATAGAAATTAATATAGTTTCTGAATTACTTGATGAATTCTATAGAAGCTAAACATATTTAAAATCATTTTTATTTATTTGGGTAAGTGTCCAGGCTTTTTTCAGGTAATTAGCAAAAAAGTGTTCACCATAGCTAACACAGTACAGTGATTTTGAAGGGCTAAACACATTAGAATCACAGGATACTAGTTAAATTGCAGGCTCTCAATACCTTTGGAATCAATTGTCTTGGGAATCTGGGTTTATGGGTTCCTCAGATAAAGTTTACGCCCTGTAAATTTTGTGACACTGTGATTAAAATAAAATGCAGAATGTTTTTGTCTCGATATATTATGATAGATTCCGTGAGGAAGTTGACCTCTCCTAGTTGTAAGGCCAGTATTTATGATTTCAGGCTTTCTGGTTACAGGCTATGAAGCTGCTGCTCTGACACAAGAGACTGCACCTTATATCTCTTGTCATTCAGTCTTGCAGGAACTGTGATAGAAAGTACCATTAGGAGAAGTCTGGCCCCAGATTCTGTGCTCACACATAAAGTGATAGGTCTAATAAAAACAGAATCTTCTGGTGGCCACCCCATGCCCATTGCCTCCTCTGTAAGTTTGAGGCTTTATGTACTGACCTTCTGACCAATTTTGGTCAGAAGTTTCACTTTTTTCCCCCGCTAATGACTTACTTTTGTTAACCTATAACTCTTTAGTCAAGAGATTTTTTTTTTTCATTTAACTTTTCAGTCTTTCAACAAACCAGTATTTTCAAGACACTGAGCTAGAACGGGGAATTAAAGGTGAATAAAAATATGATTTCTGCCTGGGAGGAGATATAGAAGCAAAACACAGGAACAATGATGATGCAATCTATTACAAGCCAAGAGAAGGAAAACTTTGCTTGGTAGGTGAAGTCAAGAAAGGCTTGCAAAAGGAAAAAAAAAAAAAAGCATGCCAAGAAGAAGAAATAGCATTTGCAAAGAGACGGAAGCATGATATAGTGTTAGTTTAGGGAAACTAACATGTATAGTTTATATAGATGCAGATATAGATATAGCTGAGGGAAACTGCAAAGTGTCAACCTTTCCTGAAGCAATTTAAAACAGATTCTTCATATTATTTATGATTGAAAGAAAATACACTTTCCTCCCCCTGTGTAGTGATCCTTGTAAGCCCTTTGCATTCCTTTTTTTCTCCCTTCTTTTCTTTCTTTTTTTTTTTTTTTTTTTTTTTTTTTTTTTTTTGAGATGGAATCTTGCTATTGTCACCCAGGCTGGAGTGCAGTGGCATGATCTCAGCTCACTGCAACCTCCACTTCCCGGGTTCCAGTGATTTTCCTGCCTCAGCCTCCAAAGTAGCTGGGATTACAGGTGCCCGCCACCATGCCTGGCTAATTTTTTTGTATTTTTAGTAGAGCTGGGGTTTCGCCATGTTGGCCAGGCTGGTCTCAAACTCCTGACCTCACGTGTGATTCATTCACCTCGGCCTCCCAAAGTGCTGGGATTACAGGTGTGAGCGGCCATGCCCAGCCTTTCTCACTTCTTTTCAACATCCCTCTTTGCATATTGTTCCGCAGCTCCTTTTCTCTCAAACTGGTTGGCTCAAGACCAAATACATTTTATAACCTATTTTATAAGGTTGGCAGAATGTAAAAAAGACTTCTTGTACGCATTATGCTCATTAATTATACATCAACAGCCCTACATTATATTGCTGACTTGTATTTATTTGAAGTATTTATTAAGTAAAGTGGAAGCCTGTTTGAAAGTAAAAAATATATATATGTTCTGATTCTATATCAGGAAACTGAGATGGCTGAGATAACTTCTGAGACTGTTGCTAACTTTCAAGTTCTAAGATTTTTGAATCTATCTAAGGGTCTACTTAGGATCCAAGACAATAGAACCGATTCTATTGCAGATACCATGTGTATAGATAGCAAAATCCTCAAGTAACCTTAACATTTATGCCCATCTATATTTTTTACAAAACCCTTTGCCAAAACCTTTCACAATAAATACATTTTTATTTTATCTCTCATTCTCTCCTTTGCTACTACAGAACAGATATATTAATCCAAAGTAAAGTGCCAGGAAAATGATGGCAGAGATGTACAGTTGCAGCAAAGCCAATAGGTTTTTTATGTATTGGACCCTGACAACAAATAATCACTAATAAGTTCCTTCCATGCTCCTTATTAGAGAGTTTTCCACATGATAAGACAAGGTGAGCATCAAAATAACCTGGGAAGCTAGTTCAAAATATAAATGACCAATCCCCCAGAGATCCCGATACAGTAAGTTTGGGGTTACATTTGAGCATCTGTGAGTTTCACAAATTCTGCAGGTGATTATGATGTACAGTAAATTAAAACCTAAGAGCTTTTCTGTTAGGCAAGTATAACGATCAGTAACAGCAGAGTCCCTCAGTTTTGGCTAATCAACACATGTGCAGGATTAGGTAAGAATAGAATTCTAATCCTCTCATTTTGCAGACTATATTACCAGTCTAAACTAATGAATAGCTTGGGTTTTGTTGTTTTAACAAATTGTCACCTAATTCTTTAGTCCCATCATGATATTTAACTTTCTAACTTTGTTCCACACAGATCTACTATGACTTTGGAAAATTTTGTAATATAAGAGGCCTACTTCTTTTATTTATTTATTTCTCTCTAGATTTGTAGTCCATATTTTCTAAATGGGCCTTTCCTCCTATAAGAAGTCAAATGAAGTAGGTGCCAAGTTTTTTACATGTTTCCTTTGCTATAAAAAGAAAACACAGTGCTATACCTTCCTTGGGGATCGTATTGGATTTTCAAATGGCACTCAGTCATTGATCAGCTGTCTCAAAGATTTCAGCGGGGACAGAATCCTGAGTGAAAAGAATCATCAGTAATGATAAGTCTCTTATGTTCAGCAAGAGGAGAATTGTGGTTTTCAATTTATATATTCCCATGATGTGTACTGAGCATCTGAGCAATGGAGTGAATAGAATTGTACACACTCAGCATGCTTGCCACCAGGCATGTGTAATCTTTCAGAGTATACCATGGTGAAAATTTAAAATGGAATCCCGAAGCAATCCACATAAACAACTTACTGCCAATCTCCTTAAGAGTGGCAAAAGTTGATCCCATGGTGGTATACTTGAGTTTGGTTTCCAAGGTAATTTTTCATTAACCATTCCACTTTTGCAGAGATATTAATGACATGCTTTTAACAATTTAGAAGTCTGGAATTAAGAATAAAAATAACCTTTTAAGAACAAAAGCATGGTAACGAATGAACAAAGAATATTATGTTGAATAGAATTGCATGCTTTTTGCCTTTCCATATAAACTTTAGTATCAAGTTTGTCAATATTGACAAAATAGCTTGTTAGAATTTTGATTGGGAGTACATTGAATCTTTAAATTAAGTTAGAAAGAATTGACAACTTTACTATATTGAGCCTTCCAATTTGTCAGCACACAATACCTCTCTTCATTTATGTCATCTTTTTCATTTATGTCATCTTTAATTTCTTTCAGCCATGTTTTGCAATTTTCTTATCTAAATTCTGCATATACTTTGTCAGATTTTGTCTAAGTGTTTGATTTTCTGGTGCCATTGTAAATGGATATTTGTTAAATTTTAAGTTCCAGGTTTTCAATAAATTTTTATAGGAAAGCAGTTGATTTTATACATGACCTTTTATCCTGCTACACACCATAGTCACTTATTAGCTCCAGTAGGTTTTAAATACATATATTCTTCAATAGTAGTAGTTTCTACATAGATAATCATTGTGTCTACAAATAAAAGCAGTTTTATTTCCTCTTATCCATGCTGTATACCTTTTGTTTCCTTTTCTTGTCTTGTTGCACTAGCTAGAAATTCTAGTATAGTGTAGAATAGGAGGGTGGGAGAAGACATCCTCGCTCATTTGTCTTTAATGCTATGAGTGGCATTTAGTTTCAATTCTGACATATTTTATGCTATAATTGATACGTGTATCACACACTATTTTTGACATAATATACATAATAAAATTGTTTTTGTTACTTCATTGGGATTTTCAGAAAGATTCTACTTTGTTCTAGTAATTTCTACCTGTTCTAGTGCCCTTAATTTTCCTTTTTCTTAATAACCCTTTACAATCTAGTCTGTCAGTTTTAAATGGTATACATGGACACTTATATACAACAATTACATTTTTCAAATTTCCCCTTCTTCCTCTCTTCTCCTCCCATTTTTATTGACTTCTTTCCACATTTCTAGAACAGGTAACGCTTATAAACTATTCTCTCACCCATCTCCCTATCCTTGTTTTAATCTTTGGTTTACAATTGAATATATTAAATAATCACAAGCAATCAATTCACAATGGTTTCTTCAGAATGCCTTGTTTGCTTGAACTCATCCTCTACTAGATTTTTCTCGAATGACCCATGTATACAATATGGCTTGGGTTCTTGCAAAGCTAAAACTGTTTTTCTCTAGTCTTGATACTTTGACAGCTTGTCTGCATATAAAAACCTTGGTTAACTTTTTCACTTGTTAAATAAGTGCTTGCTAAATGCTGCTTCCCCAGTTCCTTTGTGTTGTTCCTTCTTGTTAAGACTGATTGACATAACACTAATGTTCTTCCCATTATGAGTAACTTGATTATTTTTGCCTAGAGAAACTGGTGATTATTTTCCTGAAAAATGTAATTGTTTTTCTAGAATATTTCTCAGTCATTTGTTTTGGATAATTTTCCCAGGTACAATTTAGGCCCTCTCAGAATACAGATTTAGGTTACCTTTTATTTCCAGATAGTTTTCTTGGCTTTCACATTTAAATATTACTTCTGTTCTTTCTGTTTTTCTTTCCTATGAACTTTAATTATATAATACCATGGTCTGGATTTTATTTTATTTTTATTTTTATTTTGTCACAGTCTTCCATTTCATCTACTTTCTCCCTAACATTTTCCTCTTTCTTAAAAATCTCAAATGTACCCTCTTGGTTAATTTCCTGCCTTTCCTCAATGTCCCTTATTAAATTTTTATCTTAATATGTGCTCCCTTGGGCACCTTCTAATTTCTTCTTCATTTTCTATTTTCTGGTTCATTTTGTCTTTAACTTCTTTTCTGAATTTGATTGACTGTCTTTGCATTGTTTCCTGTGTTTTGTTCTTTGTGTTATTTTGGGTTTTTTTAGTTTCTGATTCAATACATTTTTTTAAAATATAAATAAATATTTGTTGACAACTACTTAATTCAGTTGGGAGTGTTTGCCACAGTGTTCTGCTTCCTTATTGATTTTTTGGAGAGAATACTCATCTCAGAATATATTTTAGTTGAATTTTCTGTATTCTTTTTGCAGTATTTTTGTGTTGATTTGGTTTGATTTTTTGCAATCCTTAGCCTTTTGTTGACAATGTTTCCTAGCTCAGGAATACTGCCCACTTCTACCAGTATAATAAATGCATTTAAAAAGTTAATTATGTTGCTGATGGTAGTGATGGTGGCAGAAAGAGGGGAGAGATGTGTCATGTTGTCTTTTGTTTCTGCGGGAGCCTTAACTTTCAATTCTTCTTTTACTTCTTTCTTTTCACTTCTGCCCCTTCTCTGTTTTTCACATTCTCCCTCCAGAAGAAATGCATTCCAAAGGCTAACACCTCAGATCTGATTTTGACCCCCCAGTGCAGCAGTTAACGCTTAGAATGACCAATTCCTTGACTTGTGCTTGGCATTTTGGTACTCTCTATCGTAATTTCTCTTTCTGAACGTGATTTTGTCTGTCTTTCATCTAAATATTCTCTTCCAGTCTTCATTTTTACAGCAGCTTTTATGTTTCCTCTTCCTTACTCTCAACATGTACAGACTTTTACCAGTCATGAGACCTTTGATGGAATTTAGTTTTTATTTTTTTGCTTACAAATAATTAGAAGCTCCTGGCATTCTCTGTCCCCTAGTAATGCCTAAAGCATGGCCAATAGTAACTTTATGTGTGTTCATGGTTGATATTGCAGTTGTTTAGAAGGTTTTATGAACAGATTCAGATTCAGGTGGCTACCACTATCCTCCATACCTGGAAAATTGCTCAGGGGGAAGTTTTAAGCAAGAAAATGACAGTTTTAGAACCCGAATAGAGTCTCTACTATAGGACTAAAAGAGTGGAATTAAGAGATGAAGCAGTAATTGTTCAGGTTGGTGAAATAACTCACAATAAAAAAAATAGCAGTACACGGTGGCTCACATCTATAATCCCAGCACTTTGGGAGGCCGAAGCAGGCAGATAATTTGAGTTCAGGAGTTCGAGACCAGCCTGATCAATATGGTGAAACCCCGCCTCCATTAAAAAAACTACAAAAATTAGCTGGGCGTGGTGGCGCATCCCTGTAGTCCCAGCTACTTGGGAGGCTGATGCAGGAGATTCGCTTGAACCTGGGAGGTGCAGGTTGCAGAGAACCGAGATCATGCCATTGCACTCCAGCCTGGGCAACAGGAGTGAAACTCCGTCTCAAACAAAAACCAAAAAATAAAACAAAACAACAACAACAACAGAACATGTAGCAGTAGAACTTACAAAGTAAGGGTAGATTCTAAACACACCCAAAGTAATAAAGACTAATTGTCAATTTCTTAAGTATGTTCAGTCTTTGTTTAAATGAACTCTTACTTAGGGACTACATTTTTTATTTATCAAGACCAAAATAATCAGCTCTTGGATTAAGATAGTCTCCTGCCAGTGAGCAATACAGATTGTATTTGTCACTGACCTTCAGGAAAATTCTAAAGGAAGAACTACTGAAAATGATTTGTAATCATAATATTATCATGTCTTTATTCACTATGCCAAATTTTAACTTGATATTCTCATTTTGGCATGGATGTTTTGAATTTATATTTAATTAACTTAATAGAATTATTTTAATTGCTGTTTATAATTTAATTATTACAGCATTTAAAGACAATGCATGGTGGAGTTTTGCTACTGAAAAAGTGAACTAGTTTGGGTTGAATAAGTATTTATATAAATTGCCACCAATATAGGCTGGGCACAGTGGCTCATGCCTGTAATCACAGCACTTTAGGACATTGAGGCAGGCAGATCATGAGGTCAGGAGTTCAAGACCAGCCTGGCCAACATGGTGAAACCCCGTCTCTACTAAAAATGCAAAAATTATCCGGGCGTGGTGGCAGGCACCTCTAATCCCAGCTACTCAGGAGGCTGAGGCAGGAGAATCGCTTGAAACCAAAAGGTGAAGGTGGCAGTGAGCCAAGATCACACCACTGTACTCCAGCCTGGGCAGAAGAGCAAAATTCCATCTCAAAAATTTTAAAAATAATAATAAAAATTGCCACCAATATAAATCATTTAGAGAATTAAAATAACTTACTAGGGTTTTTATGAGAATTATAAAATTAATAAGCATAAAATGCCTGGAATAGTGTCTAGCACACTGTAACTACTCAACAAATATTAACTCTGGTTGAGATATAAGCTGCACTAACTTTTATTTTGTTTGCACAGCTCTTCTTTTAGAGACACCTAAGAGCAGAAATGGGGGAAAACACAGTACTTTGTAGGTCATTTCCATCTCACTGTGGTCAATAACACCAAAAATATCTCAAGAAACCTCTCCATTTTTAGTATCTAAAGTCCAAAACAGAAATTTCCTGAAACATTAATGCTTTTTTTTTTTTTTTACAAAAACAGGAATCATTGTTAAAAATATGGATCATGATAAAAGAAGAATGTAAGTATTTAATATAAAACACAAACTGGCAAATGCTTCGAAATCTGAGGTCTTTTGATAACAATTTTTGACTCCTATTTCATAGCGGTATTTTTTTAACCCAGTGCATTAATTATTGATCCCTTCTTTGTTCTAGTGTAATGTAACCATGAAGACAAAAGGACCTTCTCAGGTGGATATTGAAATTCATAGTTACACTTTCATAATTACTTAAGTGTCTCCATTTGGATCTTTGCCATCATACCCTGTTGGGTTTTAATTATTGGTTAAAACCTCCTTTTTGGGAATACACAGTGCACACACACACACACACACACACACACACACTTTTCCCAGGGAGGGGTGCAATAAATAATCTGAATCTTGGGCTATCAAGTGTTCATTATGACTGACAACGGTGATTCTGATGCTATCAGAAGAATGTGATAAAGTAGGAAAGGAACTTGAACATTAGATTCTCTTTCTTCCCTCTCTTGCTTCCTGCCTACTTAACCAAAAGATAAATGACTTTAAATGTTACTTAAAAAGTATTGAGTAGAATAGAAACTAATACAATCAAAGGAGATAAAATAAGTGGATACAGTTGGACACTCTCGGCTCTGAGACACCACAGAAACTGTCTAACATGAAAGTCCTTTGGGCCAAGTTTAACTTCAGTATCCTCCAATTAGAGAAATGTCTATCATATTACCTCCTACTGGAAAAGATTTTGTTACCTTTTACAAGTTCTGAGAGAAGATAATGGAAATAGTGGTAGAAACAAGAAATAAATAGGAGAAAGATAAAGAAGGAAGATAGTGCTATGTGTGACAATCTGGATTTGGACCCCAGTCTATATTCCTATGTACAAGAATAAGTTGCTGGCCACAGAAGGCAACATCCCCCTCTTTAGCGTACATGAATGTATTGTAAAACCCCAGAGGAAGCACCAAGAACTAAGAATGTTATCTTCGGTACTGAAATGTAGACCTTCTAGTTTTGGGTAAGCTTGTACTTACTTACCAGTGAAGTAACAAAAAGAACATTACCTCTCACTTGCTACCTCCACAGAACCCCAAGAAGTTTATCCATTAATATCCAAACCAGTTTTTCTTGCTGGTCAGGGAAAGTAGGGAACTGTATTAGGCAGAGACAAGTACAGCCGACTGCATGTGGATACTAATTTTTATTAGTTGCTGCACTGGCAATGGTTCACACATGTAATGCTTTCTAACATCTATGAGAGCACTATGCACCACAATGACTAGTGCAGAAAGGTAATAAATATTAAAAAGAAGTGAAAATTGTATGCAATAGTATCAGCTAAATGCTTTGTTGTTACTGTTTTGTAGGTCATGGAGTGCTAAATATGAATGAGCTCAGATCATCATCCTGTATAATACGCAAATTGTAAAAACCTTGCAATAGAAAACAAAAATGAATAGACTATAATTTAAAGGCAAACAAATAATAAAAATATACAAAGGCATACTTGGTAAAACTTTGTTACAAAGGTTACTATAAGAAATTATTGTTGCATTTTATATTCAATTTTTTGAAACTTTGCATGAGAACTATTTTTATTTAGGGAGTTTTGAACTATAGAATATGGCCAGTTCCTTATAGGCAATGTAGTTCACATTACAAAGTCAATTTAAACCTTGAGTTTGGAGGTAGAGCACATAAGAACTTTGCTGAATGTCCTCAATCACCACTTCCTTACACTTTGGGGAAAGAAAACCAGAAGAGGATGTGGGTGGGAACAGATGCTACTTAGAATTCCACTTGCGTTATTTCAAGATTTAAATCCTCTATAATCTGAATTTATGATTAATTTTCTATTCATGTGGTGTGATATTGTTGTATTTGAGAAACAGAAGTTTGGCCACAAATGTTCAGAGTAAATTATATATTCTTTTTTTAAGATGGCATCAATTAAAATGGCTTTTTTCGTGTGTTTGTTTTTGTGTTTTTTTGAGACAGGGTCCTGCTCTGTCACCCAGGCTGGAGTGCAGTGGCAAGATCAGAGCTCACTGCAACCTTGACCTCCTGGGCTCAAGTGATCCTCCTGCCTCAGCCTCCCAAGTAGCTAGGACTACAGGCACGCTGCACCACCTTGGCTACTTTTTAAATTTTTTGCAGAGATGATGTCTCACTATGTTGCCCAGGCTGACATTGAACTTCTGAGCTCAAGCAGCCCTCCCACCTTGGTCTCTAATGGCTTTTGATAAAATGCCCTGCTTTGTTAATTCTAACTTTTCTTCATTTAAGATGAAGATGGTTCTTGCTGTATTTCCTCACCATAATGTCATAAGAGTTTAAAATGTATCTACTATACTCTCCAACTTTTGTGGAAAGATTTTGTTTAAAGTCATAGTAATAAAAAATGAAATGCAAAGGTCAAAGTTATCCTAACATAAAAATAATCACTGAATTAATTAGAACACATAATCATGTGCTGCAAAAAGCCATTTGCTTTTATTAGGATTATTATGAGGCCATAGAGCTAACTAGGCTTTAGTCACTAATACAAACCAATAATTTAAAAAAAGGTCAGTGAAGCTCAAATGTAGAAGGAGAAATCCCAACATCCCTCTTTTTATAAAGGCAAAGAGGTAGTGTTCAGTATGTGCTCAATATGCAGAAAATCAGAAAAGGACAGACTTTAGCTAGACAAAAATTTCTGATTATATTTTTCATATTTTTTTTGAATAATAGCAAATATCAAATTAGTTCTCATTTGTTTTTAATTAGATTTTATTTTTAGAGCAGTAGTAAGTTCACAGCAAAATTGAGTGAAAGGCACAGAGATTTCCCATATATCCCCTTATACATGCATAGCCTTCCTCATTATTAACATCCCCCTCCAGAGTGGTACATTTGTTGCAATTGATGAATCTATACTGACACATCATTATCTCGCAGAGTCCAGAGTTTACATTAGAGTTTACTCTTAGTGGTCATTCCTTAGGTTTGAACAAATTTATAACGACACATATCCAGAATTGTAGTGTCATAAAGAGTAGTTCCACTGCCCCCAAAATCTTCTGTGCTCCACCTATTCATCATCTGGCAAACACTGATCATTTTACTATCTCTGTAGTTTGCCTTTTCTAGAATGTCATACACTTAGAATCATGTAGTATGCCTTTTCACATTGGCTTTTTTCAGTTAGTAAGATGCATTTAAGTTTCCTTCATGTCTTTTTTTCATGACTCAATAGCTCATTTCTTTTCAATGCTGAATAATATCCCATTATCCAGATGTACCCTAGTTTTTTTAATCCACTCACTATTGAAAGACATCCTGTGGAAGCCATCATTCTCATCAAACTAACACAGGAACAGTAAACCAAACACCGCATGTTCTACTTATAAGTGGGGGTTGAATAATGAGAACACATGGACACAGAGAGGGGAACATCACACACTGGGGCCTGTCGGGGGCTGGGGGGCAAGGGGAGGGTTAGCATTAGGACAAATACCTAATGGATGCAGAGCTTAAAACCTAGATAATGTGTTAATAGGTGCAGCAAACCGCCATGGTACCTGTATGCCTATGTAGCAAACCTGCACGTTCTGCACATGTATCCCGGAACTTAAAGTTTAATTTAAAAAAAAAAAAAGGAATGAAAGATACCCTGGTTACTTCTAAGTTTTGACATTTATAAATAAAGCTGATATAAACATCCATATGCAGCTTTTTGTGTGGACATAAGTTTTCAACTGCTTTGAGTCGACAGCAAGGAGCATGATTATTAGATCATATAAGAGTCTGTTTACTTTTATAAGAAACTGACCAGCTGCTTTCCAAAGTGGCTGTACCATTTTGAATTTCCGCCAGTAATGAGTAAGAGTCCTTATGGTTCCATATCTTTAGTGTACTTGGTGCTGAATTCGGCCATTTTAAAGGTGTGTAATGGTATCTCACTGTGTTTTAATTTGTATGTGCATGATGGTATGTAATGTGGAGCATATTTTCATAGCCTTGTTTGCTATCTGTATGTCTTTTTTAGTGAGATGACTGTGAAGATCTTCAGCTTATATGTATATTGTGTTGTTTGTTTTCCTAGTATTCAGTTTTAAGAGTTCGGGGGATCGATACCATCCTGGCCGACATGGTGAAACCCTGTCTCTACTCAAAATACAAAAATTAACTAGGTGGGGTGGCGCATGCCTGTAATCCCAGCTACTCAGGAGGCTGAGGCAGGAGAATCGCTTGAACCAGGAAGTCAGAGGTTGCAGTGAGCCGAGATTGTACCACCACACTCCAGCCTGGTGACAGAGTGAGACTCCATCTCAAAAAAAAAAAAAAAAAAAAAAAAAAAAAGAGTTCCTTGTATGTTTTTAATAGCAGCCCTTTATCAAATACGTCTTTTGCAAATATTCTCTTCAGTCTTTGGCTTGTCTTTTTATTCTCTTCACAGTTATTTTTGCAGATCCAAAATTTTTAATGTGAACGAAGTCTAGCTTATTAATTCTTTCTTTGTGGATCATGTTTTTGTCTGAAAAGTCATTGCCAAACCCAAGGTCATCTCAATTTTCTCCTATGTTATCTTTTAGGAGTTTTACAGTTTTGTTTTTTACATTTAGGTCTGGAATCCATTTTGAGACTCTTTTCTGTGAAAGACATAAGTTCTAAGTTTATTTTATTTTTGCATATTATGTCCAGTTGTTTGGGCACCATTTGTTGAAAAGAGTAGTGTTTCTCTATTGTATTGCCTTTGCTTCATTGTAAGAGATCGGTTGGCTATATTTATGTGGGTTCATTTCGGGGCTCCCTATTCTGTTTCTGTTCCATTGATCTATTTGTCTATTCTGTTGACAATACTACAATATCTTTATGACTATTGTTTTATAGTAAGTCTTAAAGTCAGGTAGCATCAGTCTTCCAACTTTGTTCCTGCCCTTCAATATTGTGCTGGCTCTCCTGGGTATTTTGCTTCTCCATATAAACTTTCAAATCAGTTTTTCTATATTTGCAAAATAATTTGCTGGAATTTTGTTGTAATTGTTTTGAGTGTATAGATCAAGTTGGGAATAACTGACAATATTGAATCTTCCTATCCATGAACATGGAATATTTCTCCATTTATTTGGTTCTTTTTAAATTTCTTTTATTAAAGCTTTTTAGTTTTGCTCATGTAGATCCTGTACATATTGTGCTAGATTTATATAAGTATTATGTTTTTGGCTAGACTTTTTAAACTAAAATTATATTGTGGGAAGTATAAGAGATAGGAGAGTATACAATATTAAATCTATCTATTAAATCTTAGATGAATTTAAGTTACTAACAAGATTCTTGAGAAATATATCCACTGTACAGCAGAAATATTATAGATATATCAGAGGGGTAAAAGCCTTAGAAGAAAAAAGTCAGCTGAGTGGAACCACAGCTTTTTAACTACAAGCTCATAAATGGTCTCTTCATCGATGCCTATGGAAATAGAGGCACACTTGGATTGTGAGACTCAAGAGGTTGCAGGTATACCTCAACAAGGGTATTAGATGTATGATATGCTATAATTAAACGGATGCAGAAGGATTCAAAAATAACAATCAATTTGGAACAGGCAAAGTAAAAGAAAATAATTGTTTGGGGAACTTACAGATTTTAAGATTGGGGCAGGAAACACAAATGAGAGTTTCTAAAAAAAAATTTGGAAACTCAATACTTAAGTCTCTTGAGTGTTTTTGCATACACTAGAGTTGGGGATATAGGCTCTTTATACAGAAAAGCAAGATTATTTACCAGTGCAACCCTAATTTGACACATTTAATAAATATTTATTTTGCAGCTGCTGTGTATCAGGGACCATGCCAGTCTCTGGGCACAAGATAAACATATTTAAATTCAACTTTTTTGCCTTCCTTAGGCTCTTCTTGCCTGGAATGCCCTTTCTTTTATATTCCCCTTTTAAATACAACAACAAATTGTATGATTATATAAGGTATGAACTTCAGTATACAGATTCTTGTTTCTAAAAACTATGTTTTCTTTGTCTAATTTCCCTTCATTTTGATTTCAAGCACATATTCCAGCAATCTGTATGAAAATTTAATTCCAGAAGTTCTTTTGAGGCCCATATCCATACCATGGAGTTGTGTCCAATTCTTGGAGTTAACACAGATGAAAGGCATAAGGCAGTGGTTGAGAGATTGAGAATCTAGCTATTGCCTAAAAGAAATCAAGTTATATCTGAAAATGATAAAACTTAAAAATGAATATTAAACATGTTACAGTGAGAAGCTTAATTTTATTCTAAGAGTGTTGATTTACAGCTCTTAACAGAGTAGAAAGAATTACTAAACTTAGCTACTTTGGTATATAAATAAGAATTCAGTCTACAGACCAAAATAGATTCAACCAAGGAGTTTTTGGTATATTTTTCTGATGCTGGAAATGAGTGCTGTTTCATATTTCAAGTACATTGTAGAATATGTATTTTGGAAATTTGATGTGCCACTGTGGTTCCATCACTTTTTGCATTTGCACAATTTCTGTTCCTTGACTTTAATGTAATGCATTTATTAATAAACATAGGTCATGTTTATTTACATATATATTAATTTATACATATGAATGCACATATTTAAATATAATTTATGTGATTATATATTACTTTATGCACATGCATGTATGTATGTGTATGTGTGATCTTTTCCTAAGATGAATGAAAACTGTGCATTCTGCAAAGACAGAAGAGATTCAGTAGCATCAAAGGAGCTTCAGCTCTATATTTAGCCAAGATTCATTTAATTTTCTCAAGATTACATACAAACTAAAGCACTCCAGATTTTTGATGAATGACAAACATACACATGTTTTGTATAAATTACAACTGACAATATTTGCTTCCTAAAACTCTTTAATGCAAATACTACATATGTTCATATAGATCAAAAAATATATTGTTTCTTTATATATGACAGTCAATTTTTCTTGAACACTGAGATAAAATTGTTTTATCTCGAATCCAGAACCACAAAATTCCTCCTACCCTATTTTTACAGTAATCATACAAAGACAAATTATTTAGTGAAAATTCTTCTTTGTTCTAATAGATTCTAAAGTACATTCAGAATTAGGATATGTCTAAACCATGCTTAGTTTTAGCATATTTTATTGTAATTATAAACATCAAAAAATAAATTTACCTAACCTCTTACCTAATTAAAACACAATATTTACAAATGAGTATTAGAATGGAAATTTTGAAAAGGAAACCAAACGTGGCAATGATGAGATTTGGGAAGATTACTTGAACAATAATATGTAAAATATCTTAGTGGCAACACTGGTGGCATACCTGTTATTAAAATAATGTAGAGTTCAAGTGCAAGGTAAAAATATATTAGAATCGGTTGATTGAAGTTGTATACAAAGCAAAAGAATTTGGTATGTAGAGGACCCCCCAGAAAGAAGATTAATACCCTTCTCATGTATATTTTATTTGTATACATATGCATGTATGTGTGTGTATATATGTATACATGACAAATTATTTGATTAAAATATCCCCCATAAAGCAACTATTTATTTGTTATTTAGTAGTGACACATATTTCTTATATGAGGAATATTGATAATACTAAGCTAAAACAAAAACTGTAAACTTAATGAAAAAGAAAAGTAGACCAATATTACTTATAAATATGGATATAGAGGTTCTAGATAAAACATTATAAATTGTCTCCAACAGAATACTAACAGGTTGCATTGTAACCAAGTAGGATTTGTTCTAAGAATACAAAAATAATTCAACATTAAGAAAACTGGAAGTAATTAAATTTATCTAAAGAGAACACCAGCATAAAGAATTTTAGATATTTTTAAAAATATAAAGTCAGAAATAGAAAAAAAGAAACCTCAACTTGATAATGTGCTATCTTATAGAAAATTAGAGAACCCCATACAGTAAATGTAAAGTTTAGTGGTGAAAGCAAAATTGTATAGTATCCCTACTATATTCAATATATATGAGAGATCATAACGAATTCCATAAGAAAAAAAAAAGGGGCATTATTATTTGAACTGGGGTGACAGAACTATAGGTAGTTTTTCTATCCTAAAAAAGATAAAATTTGCTGCAACAAAGAAAGTAGTAAGAATGTTAGAAACTGGTAAGAGTTGCTGAGAAAGGACCCTATGCCTGCCCCTTGTGATGAAGGAGAAATGATCAATAGAACTACTCCAGATAAACTTAGAGACATGATAGTAGAAAAGGCCTGTGTCCCATCTCATGCCTAGGGATCTGATAGGAGGTAAGTGTTCTCATGTTACCAGGGCACAGGAGAGTAGAGTAAAAATGGCTATCTGGGGGTGCCGCGGCAAATGGAACTATTACAGTTTCAGAAATTCCCATGGAACCCAGTGGAGAAATAGGAACAAACATGTTCCCATGTGGCTGAGACTGGATCGATTGCAAATACCAGCAGATCATCTCAGCAGATATTGTATGGAGAGGTAATAACCGACAACAAGTATCCTCCTGCTGATGTCACGACTCTATGTAAGCCACTGGAACTTAAAGATGTCTCTGGATCAAGTGATAAATGTCTATATCAACTGAGTTTACCATGAATTTGAGTAGTCTAAACTATTTGTTTTTCTTAATAATGCACTTCTTTCCTAGTCCCAAAATTTACATCTGTAAACTTTTATAAACAGATTTTATGAGGAAAAAGTAGCAATTCATTTGAATTCCTAGACTATCTCTAGGGCTGCACAGATGCTTATTTCTCACTGGGAAGTGTATTGACTACTCCCCTTTACAATTTTTGTTTAAAAGAAGAACATGCATTTTGTCATATAAGTCAGATAGTTGTATATCTTCCTTGAATTTCATGAAATAATTTGGATAACAAAATTTCACAAGTGTGATGTTTCAAATTACACTGGTAAGATTAATTTAATTATTTGCATTTGTATGCTGCAACAAGCTAAGTCCTTCAGGGGAGTATATAATCATTACCATTTCTAACATCATGACCGTCATTATTTATAAAGCACAACCATTGTGCTTTATAAACATTGTCTTATTTAATCCTCACATCACTATCATATTTCATAAAATATACAATGCCATCAATTGTGAGGTGCATCATCACTTTTTGTGTCACTAAAGGAAATGCTTCAAATCACTGCTAAAATGTCCAATGCTAAAATGTCATAAGTTGTAAAATGGTAAAATACATCCAAATTTTAGAGATATTGAAATGCAAAAAAGGGCATGTAAAATCAATCTGATACAACTACTCCATAAATTCAAAGATGCTTTCATAATTGCTTCATAAATTGTAATTGTCCTGGGGGAAAAACTATTGAATGCACACACACACACACACACATACACACACACACACACACAATTTGGGAATTTATGAGATGATGTGTAGTATTTTGGTCTAGTTACCTTTCCAGTTACCTGGTAAATAGATGATTCTGTATATCATGAAACTGTAGGCCTCTGTCGTTTTGCCACCCATTTTCTACTCATTTTTCTTCTATTAACAGAACCTTCATTTTGCTTTGGAAGATCCAAGTTGGGGTAATTAGATGCATTCAACTTGGAATTGAAAGGATGAATGACCAACGCCAAAAAGACCTACCATCATAACATCCAGAAGAGACTGACCGTTTCTTTATCCCACATATTAACAGCTGCCTTCAACCTGTCATTTCTAAGCTCAACGATTCAATGATTTGTTTTTTTTTTTTTTCCTAATATTTTGTGAACTACCTTTTCCCTTCCAAACAATTGCCTGCTTCACTTACTTGCAGCTAATGAACCCTGAATGAAACCTACCATGACAGCCAAATGATCTTTGATATAACATGATTCCATGGCCATTTAGACATTAGAGCGCTAGGGCAAACATTGAGATGAAAACAGCAAATCTAATTAACCTGGAAACTTGTAAACATGAATCTATCAGTTTGCTTTAACTTTTAGTTAATTAATTGGTTAATTAAAATTTCAATTTTTAGATTTTGAGTATTTTGTAGATAATTTTAGGCATCCTTAGCAGAAAAAAACATCATCTGCCAGCTTTCAAAAATGCAGGTTTTATTCCCAATCTACTGAATCAGTATCTGGATTTTTTTTACAGGTCATCATTTAAAAAAGAATAAAGCTTGAGAAACATTGCTTTCATTTTTTCTTGAATTGAATACCTGAAACAGAACTCTGTTAACACAAATAGAGGTCTTTCTCAAAGATATTATACCTATCACAGTGAGAGAAATCTGTGAATATGGTAAAGTGCATGTGGAAAACCTACAACTTTTTAAAGTATCTAATAAGTATTCAATTAAAAATGTCTTGTCTGTACACATTTTTAATCATAAAATCTTCTTACTCTTAAGCTCATGAATAATATGTTATACATTATATATTATAAATTCAAAATATTGAGCATTTTTAATTAATTTCTTTTTAAAGTCAAAATGAATATTCATTCTCATTATGAAATCCCTCAATGATAAAAATAAATATAGCAAAAAGTTGTAAGTCCTCTGCACACTGCCTACCCCAATGATTTCTCATCTCTCTTCAGAGTTAATTTATTTTATGCTCTTTCTGGTATTTTTCTATTTATGTGTATGTGTATATATACATTGTGTTTGCATTTACATGTTGTTATAGACATATATATAAATGAATATTCTATACTTGATTTTAACCAAAAGGCCGAGAAGTGATTAGATAGATGAATGTTCTAAATACAAGTTTATATACAGAGATAAAAATGAATATAGATAGAATGTGTGAATCTATGAAATGGGTCATAAAATTTTCTTGTGATGAAACAATGCTGTCTTTACTTTTTTTATACTTGAACTCTGCATGAATCTCCATTTTTCCCAATAATGAAAATTTTGTGGGTTTTCATGATTAATTGTGGGCATAGGCAAATTTCTTAACATTTGAACGAAGAACTGGGCCCTCTTTCTTTTAAAAATAGGCTTTAAGTGAAGTAAATGAAGATTAGAAATAATATATATAACTGCTAGAAAACAAATGACTATGTATATAAATATAACTGACAGTGTCAGCTTATAATAGTTCAGTTATTTGAATTTTAATTGTTTTCTTATTTGTACTTTCACAAATAGTGAGGTACTATTGTAAGTAATACAGTTAATGAAGTTGTATCTGAGAAAAGATTGTTTGAAAACTTAATATTTATAAAGGTTCTTTAATTTTTCTCCAGCAACTTATATTATACTTTCATATGAGGAGTCAGTTAATAAGGATCTGTTGCTTATTTCTTTGATTTCTGTCTAACTTCTATTTCTGGTTATTAATATTTTTCTGTAACATCCTTCATTTATCTACTTTCCATTATACTAGCTTTGCAGTAAAAAATGTTTATAAACAAAGATCACAATATATAATAATTTAATCATGTGTCATTGGGTACACCTTTTTATAAAATAAAAAATATACATATTTTTATTTTGTAATAGGCCTTAAAATCTTGTAACTTACTTAAGATTAAAGATTTTAAGAATTTGTTTACTATGCTAGTCTTTTTATGAAAAATATATTGACTATGGACTTACATTTTCTATAAAATATTGGCAAGATCACAACACATGTATACACTTATGAGACCAAAGTATGTATTTATGAAACTAATTTGCACATCATTAGCAGCTATATCTCAATTTGATAGAGATAAAATCTATAAAAATAGTAATCAGAATCTTCAATAAAATTTTGTCATATGAAAAGGGAGGTACAGTAAAGGATAAAGTATTAAGTTAAAAGAGCAATGAAAATACATTAGCACTCTTATTGGAAGAGGATATTATAGTTTGCCTTTCCTTTTGCTGTATAATCATAATCTCTGAATTTGAAAGAGCCTACAGGTTTAAATAAAATTTTATTTCCTTCCTAATATGATCATTTTTAAAGAAAAAGAATATTTTGGCTTCATCTTTATAAATAGCTCTTAATACTTACAAAGTTTTGAGGTATTTTTAAAATTTTTTGCAAAGAAATCCTCACAAATAAAGTATAAGCAAACAAACAATACCTTCCAAACCAGATGGGTTTACCTAAATCCTAAGAGCTTTAATTAAGCCAAGACTCCAAGTATTATCAATTTGACTGAGATGCTTTGAATAACTGAATATGAAACAGTAACATTTGTATGAAACCCTATAATATTAAAGAGAGTAAAAAAAATCGAATATTCAATGAGTACAATGAAAAGTGACTTACAGTCACCTGTACAATTGTAACTTGAGAAATGTCTGAGTGATGTGGTGTGTAGCATATATAGTTTAGTTGTGTTTGTAAGGGTGTAGTTTATAGAGTAAAACTCAATAATATTGCAATTTTGTTATCAGGTTCCATTTTGAATTAACAATAAGCAACAAATTAACATTTATACTTATTTGAATGTAAGAGCACTATGTTTGTTACATGGTACACAGAGAAAGGAGCCTCCACTGGTTTTCATCTTAATGAGTTTTGACTCATGTACACCTGTTTCTCATTACCCAGTAAGAGAATTCTGGAAACTCTGAAGGATAGGGGGTGAACAAAAGCCAGTCAAAATCTAAAAGGAGGGTGGCAACTGTTCAACAGATTCACAAAATATCTCACAATTATAAAGGAGACAGCATCAGTACAGAATGATTCCATACTCAATGTGAATTGTGAAATGAACTGCTGTGCTTGAGAGCACTTCAAGTATTAAAAATATTCTGTCAATAAATAAGCACAAATGTTTAACTGTTAAGCACAAAAATAAAAGAATCCAAAGCAATTTTTTCAAGTATCATTCTGACATCTTTTAGGAGCCCTTTGTACAAGCATATTTAACTTTTTACGTTGCCAATTTAAATTCTACATTGGCCATTTTTTTCCCTTGCAAGCTATTAAATTCCAGTAGACAGAGAAAATTACATTAAAATGACCAAATAACTCTTTTAGCCAGGTAGGTAAATTCAGATACTTCACCTCTCTCCCTATGAATCTTAATATAATTTTAAGTATTATTTATTGAATTCCTATTGTGAACCAGCCACTATTGTAAGTACTTAACAGGCATTGTCTCATATATTTTCACAACAATACTATAATATGACTACAATTATTTTTAAAATGAGAGAAATGAAAGAACAATGAAAAAAAAAATAGATTACCCAAGGCCTCAGAGCTGTTAAGCAACACACCCAGAGTAGTAAGTAAAATCTGTTAATTTTAGAACTTACACTGTTAGCGACTATACCTCTGTATAACGGTATTTACTCAATTGCTGATAACTTAGGTATTTCAAGAACACATTCCAAAATTTTATTATTTGTAGGAAATAAACCAAAGTTCTTCTCATAGCTTTTCAAATTACTTACTTATTCTTGGAAAAAAAAAATTTTTTATTTTTTGAGACTACTAAAAGGAACAGTAAGATCTACTTTTCAGTGATTTTGTAAAAAATGAAAGAGTTAAGACATGTGAGAACATTTTAAATGTGTAAAGTGTTATAAAAATTGTATGTAATTGCCATATATTAAGTGCTCCTATGGTACTGAAAATAGTTATTGGTTTAAAAGTTTTTTATGACTTAAGACCTTAATAGCAATAATGAAATTTCCCTGCCTGTTTGAGGAGACAAACTATAATAATGTGGGGACAAGAGTGACTATTTTAAATACTAATCTGCCATGTAACTTCTGACTAACCACAAGTTGGGGAATGCCTCCAAAATCTCTAGTCAACGTGTTACTCTTCATGTAGGAATACTTATTCATTGTAAGTTTCCTCCAAATCAACCTTGTTGTTCCAGAAATCATAGGTTGTGATGCCCGTAACCACCTACACATTCCTTTCAGAGCACGCGTGCTTTTCCCTCCTAGATTTAAGCCCTGGTCTGGGGGGTTGCAGTGCGGAGATCTACCAGTCTTGAAGCCCTCCAAGACCACGAGTCTGTCTGTAAGATTCCTCTGGTAAATCACTCAAACCAACACACTGGATTTGTCTGCCTCCTTCTTTGTTTTCCAGCTCCTTCTGCACTTGGGGGTTACTTTACATATACAGCCCTTTCATGGAACAAATAGAGACAGATCATTATACTGAACACTAATCACAGAAGTCTTCCTTGAAATCTGGAGGCTTTTCCAAAAGTCAGAGCAGATGAATGTGTATGGCAATAAGTATAATGGCGAGGAGTGTGGATTTACAAGGGCTTAGTCATTCCTGGGTATGGGTTAGGTCAGTTTTCTGATAGCACCTATTTCTGGCCTCATTATATATATGTGTAGTGATAAATTATAATGATCTAAAAACTGATGTCATCTCTTAGAAGTATCTATATATCCTATAAAGGCTCCAAGTGACATCCAGATGCAGCTTTTATATCTCAAGTATCCCTTAGAGCAGGATTTGAAAACTCAATACCGAAGTGACATGCCAAGTGATGTGCTCAAGTGACATGCAAAACAGACCAGCCACAGAGATTGCAGAGATACAAGCTTCAGCTCATGTTTGACATTAAAGAATGTGGACCTACTCTTACCAGGTTTTCTGATTTTAAGAAACAGCGGGAATTGGATCTTTGAATAAACCACGCCCAATTTTGTTTTACATGGTAGAAACTAACTCAAAGCAAGACAAGTTAGCTGAACAAAGTAATTCTATTTGTGGGATTCATTTTGTAGTCTACTGATTCATTATCTCTAAATCAGACTTTTATAGTACATTCCTTATATCATTCTCTGCAAAGTAGTCTCATTACCATTTGATACTTATTATCATGTATTTCTTCTCATAGAAAGCAAACTTGAAGCATATTTTCAAGAAGGCTTAGTTAAGCAGCTATTCCCAGTTACTACTGTCAAATGAATCCCTTATTTCTGGTAGAAGTACCCGTTTTTATATTCTGTGCTGAACTTGTGCTGCATTAGAGACTGTGTCTCCACTGCAGCCAGATTACAGTGTATGGATATCACTAGAATTTTGCATGTCAAAGGCGTAGGTGCTTTGCTGGAAAGAACTTCAGTTAAATACAGGACCTAGAGATGCTCAAGAGTACTTGGCCATTGCGGTGATGGACAGTGACACTTGTTTTCACAAGTTTCTATAACAAAGCTGGGGACTCTCTGGCAATTGTGTAGACCAAATGTCTGTGCTCAGTGGGATCTTCTTGCTAAATCTGGAATGGCGCAGGACCAGCTTCTCTCTGAACTCCCTACCACAAGGTGACCTCTCTTGCAATAGGACTAACACTGTATGCCTCTGTTGAAATGACTTGTGAGGAGATGTGGAAAAGAAAATAAACCATATGCAATCCTGGGCTCCATAGATATAAAACTGTGATGTAATTTCAGTGTTGGTATCAAGTGATCAAACAATGTTAACAAACTTTTCCACCCTTGGTTTTGGCTCTCAGATAGTAACTCTGTCATTGACTTCGTTTTCAGACTATAGGTCACACACTCATTTTTTCACTCATGGATCTTCGTGAAAAGATAGAAACAAGTTCTAGTGGAATTTTGATTAACATCTCTGTGTGGAATTTCCCAGTAGGAGCTGGAAGAGGAGCAAAAAAGAAAACAGAAATATAGTACCTTGAACCCAAGGTCACCTCTATTAATTTTCTAATTTCCACCTTGGAAGGTCTGTGCAGATTTTACCATAATGCCCTTTGAAGCCCTTTGAAGAAGGCTTGATTCTGTTTTTCTTACAAAGATCTTACTGGTGTTGAAGTTTCAAGACACTAAGCCAGCATCCCAAGATCTACAATGCTTAATTTCTTTTTTTTTTCCTGAAGGTTAGGCTACATTAATCAGTTTTGGCAAGAGACACGTTAAACAATTCTGAGCTTGAAAACTATGAGCACAGTCCCACTCTCAAGGGGAAGCTAAAAAACTGATTTGAAAGCTGGCAAACCTGTTTATTCAAAATCTGTTTACCCCTAAATACACAACTAGAGTCTCTAGTTGGAAAACCACAATTTCCTTTAAACAATTAGTAAAACTAAATGACCACCCAAACAGAGTGCCTAAAAGTAAATCATAATTTATCATCAGCAACTCATGGATTAGAAAAACACTATTTCAACATAATTTTTCTGGCTTTTCAAATTACCTTAACAAGTTCAAAAACTTTAGTTTCCTGTTGATGCAGAGTGAGCGGAAGGCAGTAAAGCAATCTTGCCGTAATCCTTATGTATGCCTTTGTATATCTGTGTTTAAACCGAGAACACATAGTTGTCAGATTTTTAATTCCATTTTGGGAAAAAGACATTGTTGTCTTTAAGATAACTATCAAACTTTGAAAATCAAATATATAAATTATTAATAAACCACTGCCACTATTTTTAATTTCTAAATTGAAAACTCAATGTTTTTATCAGGTAAAATTTCCTTTCAAGGTGTCTTGGAAAAATAGGTATGGGCCATTTTAAGTTCTATTTTTGTTAGTGTGTCAGCTCTGTTTATATTAATAACTCAAATCTATATTTTATCTCTTAACATAAGAACCAAGGGAGCATGAAACCTAGAATAAATTCTCCGAGGTACTTCTAGGTCACACCAGAATATCAATACTGTACTTCTTGGTTTGAATTTAGTATCTTATTTTTCTTATACAGCCTTAATATAATCTTTTAAAAAATATATACAGTCAAAGAAAAATACCATTATATTTGTTTATATTATATAACCTATAAACAAATACATGAAAATACAATGATGTTTTCCGAAGTCTGTTTATGGAACACTAGTTCTGTTATAAGATGTTAGGAAGGGAATAAAATTAATGAAAGAGAATTCATAATGCATAGTACTACATTAAAGGCTCTGAGAAGTTTTGCAATGAATCAATCTTGTGCTTTCTTTACCAATTACTTGTGATTAAATGACAAATTATGTGACTGTTTTTTGAGTATGTATACAGTATGACATGGAATCAATGATTTATAATTGAGGAAAAACTGAAGGCCAAATAATTATTTACTTGATGGAAAAGATGCAGATAAAATAGTGTTTTCTAAAACTTTTGAAATATGAGTAGAAGTTCAGAATCAACATCTAAAGTGTGTGTGTCTGTGTGTGGGAAAGGGTGCTACTTTTTTTAGCACTCAGGCGTTTGTTTGTATGAAAAAATCCCAAATATAGTTCATAAAGCAGGGAGAGAAGGAAGTAAGATCGTTTTTTCTTTGTAGGGAATTGAAATACTGAAAATAAGAGAGAGAGGATTGAACAAATGGAGTTTCAAGGAAAATTCATGTAGACAAATTATCTCTTCTGAGAGGTAAGAAGGTAAAGAAAACCAGTTTAAAAATTTTAAAATACAAATAATACACATTATATTTTTTTGAGTGGGGAAAGGAGTAGGACAAAATGTAAGAAAAGGGAACTATATCAAGAGAGGTTAAAAGATACAGGTAGAGATACGAAAGACTAGTAAAGTAAAGGAGAGGTGCTTGGAAAAGATAGAGTGAGAAAAAAAGAGGAAGGGTTCTAGAGGCAGTGAGCAATGTCTATGGTTCTAAAATGTGTGTAAACTGCCATGGTTACAGGCTATTAAACAGTTGAACCATTAACTTGGAAAAAAAAACCTCCTATCAGATTTCTTTGAAATGGTAATTAGCCAGTTAAGCTTCCTCTGCAGAGCTTCACTTGCCCTTTGTTCTTAATGTTCATAGAAAAATCTTTGAATGAGGCAGATACCAAAAGCACAGTAGGGGAAAATGTATTTTTGTTGTTGTTTCCCAGGCAGTAGCTAGAGAACTCTGAAATCAAGTTAAGGATGAAAATCTTATTTTGAGAAAATTCAAGAATGATAAATAAAATAAAAAGAAAAAAATATTCAAAAGGGGAAATAAAGGACGCCAGAATGAAAGTCTACTGAGAAATAGGAATCGATGAATTTTGAGAAAAGGCTCTACTCCTCCTATTCATATTTATTCATATTCTTCCCTGAGAAAACCTTTGGTTCCTGGCAAAGCATGTGATCTTAGGCAAAGTTCCTAAATTCTTTGTGCATCCATTTTCTCAACTTTTAGTTAGAATATGAATAGCCACCAAATGAGGCTGATCTTCTTAGTCTAAATTATGTTTGCTTTTTTCCATGTCCCTATCAAATCCTTTTCCCATTTGTCCTTGAATTAACAAGGACAAATTTCCCATTTATCTATGCCATCCTCATGGAGTTCACATCTCACTTTTCCAAAATATAAAAATCATTTTCCTTTTCCTCTATCTTGTGTGTATACTGCATGAACTAGGACTGATTGCATACATGTCTTAATGATATTGGCTTGTCTCATTGCTGAAATTGCCTTTACAAAAATTATAACAATGAAAAAATTGTAAAAGTGAAAGAGCTGATCTGACTCTGATCTAACTAACTTAATTCTGCCTTTAACCTCCAAACTGCCCTTGGTCATTCCTGGGCATTGGCCAAGCTAACTCTGGGAGAAATTTTCTTTATATTTTAAATGACAATAGCCCTTTATAAAAGCTAAACTGCCTTGAAAAAGCTAATGAGAGGTCACCAGGTAAGGAGGGTGATAGGAACCTGAATTCTCTCTCTAGAAAATGTGGACATAGTTAAATTATTACCAGCCATTATTCCAGAGGTCACAATATTTTCAGCTTACCCAGTTCACTATTGTAGGACCCAAAACTGACCTTTTAAGATGTCCTTTCAGGCTTTTGCATTTCTGACAACCTGATGGCTCCACCAAGACCCATGACTCTTGTCTCAACTGTTTCTGTGGTCTCCACTCAGAATCCGACTCAGCACATCAGGACCATTTTCCACACATCTATGATTGCACCCCCAACCAATCAGTGACACTCATTCTCCTAGGCCCCTGCCCTCCAAACTATCCTTGAAAAACCCTAACGTCTGAATTTTGTGGGAGATCAATTTGAGTCATAACTTCATCTCCCATGTGGCATGGCTAGCCTTGCATCAATTAAACTCTCTTTATTGCAGTGCCATGGTTTCTGTGAATTGGTTTTGTCTGTACAGTGGGCAGGAAGAACCCACTGGATGATTACAAATTTAAAGATTTGTCTGAGCTAGCCCTTGTGGCTACCTGCCTGCAGTTTGGCAGCCCTTCACTGGTGACAGATCCAGAGGCCAGCCTGTTCGGGGAAGTCAGGGACCCCGAACACAGGGACCGGCTGAAGCCATAGCAGAAGAACATAAAGTGTGAAGAATTCAGGGACATTTATCCGTTCCCCAATTAATACTCATGTGATTTCCTATGCCTGTCTTTACTTTAATCTCTTAATCCCGTCATCTTTGTAAGCTGAGGATGAATATAGCCTCAGGACCCTGTGATGATTGCATTAACTGCACAAATTGTTTGCAGAGTACGTGTATTTGAACAATATGAAATCCAGGCACCTTAAGAACAGGATAACAGTGATTTTCAGGGAACAAGGGAGATAACTTTAAAGTCTGACTGTCTGTGGGTCAGGCGGAACAGAGCCATATTTCTCTTATTACCAAAAACGGGTAAGATAAATATCGCTGAATTCTTTCCCCAGTAAGGAATATTAATAATTAACAGCCCTGGGAAAAGAATGCATTCCCAGAGGAGGCCTCTGAATGGCCGCTCTGGGGTTGTCTGCCTTATGCAGATGTAAATAGGGAAGAAACATGCCCTAGTCTCCTGCAGTGCCCCCAGGCTTGCTAGAATTAGGACATTCCAGCCTGGCAAATTCTAGTCAGACTGGTTCTCTGCTCTTGAACCTTGTTTATCAATGACAATGCGTGCACAGCTGGACATGGAAGTTCATTAGTGATTCTAGTTTCACTCTGACGTTGTGACCTCCTGCCTTGTGATCTTTTGTTGCCCTTAAAGCATGTGATCTCTGTGACCCACACCCTATTTATGTACCCCCTCCCCTTTGAAAATTGCTAATAAAAACTTGCTGGTTTTATGGCTCAGGAGCAACATGGAACCTGCCAACATGTGATGTCTCCCCCGGACACCCAGCTTTAAAAGTTCTCTCTTTTGTACTCTTTCCCTTTATTTCTCAGACCAGCCAACACTTACGGAAATAGAAAACCCACGAGAAATATTGGGGGCTGAATTTCCCCCAATACCAGCCCAAGCAGCCCCCTTGTTCTCTTGGACTAAAGGCTGTCTTTGGCACTGTCTCTATAGGTGGCGCACTGTTGAACCATAGTGCATAGACCCAACTATTATGAAGAAATAGTCCAGGAAGCATCTTGTAACTTGGTTTGACCAGTATTCCCAGTACTGCCAAGATATCCTTTCTTCTCCTGTTCTGTTGGCCTATCTAGAGGTACTGTAACCCTGTCATAGGGATTGGCTGGTTCTGTATCTCTGTCATGGGGACTGTTCAGCTCTCCCTGGACTGTTGAAAGAGTCTCAGTTTGAGGAGATTTTTCCCCAATTGAATGGAGAATAGGGAACCTGTTGAGAGGCTCTTCTATTTTGGAATCTGGTCTGGAATCTTGGTTTGCATCCTAATTTGGTTAATCCCATTTGGTAAGCCCTGAAGGAAGTTCAACAGGTCTAACTTAGGGTGACCGTATACTCTTCCATTTTACCCAGAGAACACTTGTTGAAACTTCTGGTCGGAGGCCATGCCACTCCACTTTGAGTGAATCAAAGATGACAAGGGCCAATGGATCAAAATTTGAGCCTTACTAGGTAAATACTTGGACACTGAGTGGGGTACCCGGTGACTGTGTTTTGTCATATGTGTTTTGTTCTGGCTGAAATAAGAAATATTAATCAGTTCTGACATACAGCCTGTTGGGCTGCATCTTGCAAAATTGAGAGGCTTTTGCTTATGATTCCATGAAACAGGAAAGGATTTTTTTTTTGTAATGTAGCTGGGCCCCCACACCTATGGTACAGTGAGTACAGTCACCAAAGCATTCAGACAAAGGAAACCCAGAAACCTGGCATGCTAGCTAAAGGGTAAGAATTTCTTACCAGTCAGGGTTCTGGCCTCTCATTATCTGTGCAAACTGGATGAATGAATGCTAAAAGTCATTGTTTGTCTCCCCTACAAGGTTTTGATTAACAGGAAAAAGGATTTGTGAGACTAGTCTTAGGCTGTAGTGAATCTGGTGTATTTTGTGCTATAAATTTGTCTCTCTGTGTTGTTCTGTCATGAAGAGGGATACCACAGGATAGAATACAGCCCTAGGACTCCTATAAGACCACTGCTCAAGTGAGTCAATTACAAATTTCGCTGTGGGTCCCTGAAACAAAAAACAAAACCAAATGAGATTTCCCTTTTATCTTGTTTATATCCTTGAAAACTTGAGTTTGTAATCATGTAGGGGTACTCTCTGTTGGTCTCTGCCATCCAGAGGGCAGGAATTTTGAGGTTCATGTCGTGGCTAGTATTGAGAATTCTCTAGGCAGTTAAAAATCCTTTGTATACTCAAAAATGGCTGCTCTACACTCCTTCTGGGAAGAGTAATGGTAAATGCCAATGGTATAGCTCAGCAACTATACCTTTGCCCTGTTATAATGGCAGCCAGCATTCTATTCACAGTTTAGGAAATGAGTCTGTATTAGTCTGTTATACACGTTGCTGATAAAGACATTCCCAAGACTGGGCAATTTACAAAAGAAAGAGGTTTAATTGACTTACATTTCCACATGGCTGTGGAGGCCTCACAATCATTGTGAAAGTCAAGAAAGAGCAAGTTACCTCTTACATGGATATCAGAAGACAAAGTAAAAGCTTGTGCAGGGAACCTCCCCCTTATAATACCAGCAGATCTTACGAGACCCACTCACTACCAGGAGGGGAAGACCTGGCCCCATGATTCAGTTACCTCCCACAGGGCTCCTCTCACAATATGTGGGAATTCAAGATGAGATTTTGGTGGAGACACAGTCAAACCATATCAGAGTCCTTTCAGATTCAGTACTTCTGAGACTTTTGCCATTTATTCATTATATTTTCCCCCATGAACAGCTTTTTGATTTCCTGTCCCGAATTTTCCTTTCTCTGAGCTACCTTTGGGGCAATTCTAAATCTTGTTAAAACCACTTGCCATCTCTTTGAAAGTATCTCCTATACCTCTGGTTAAGTCATAACCTTAATGAAAGCTTAACATTGTTTTCACCTGGGAGCTTATCTTTGGTACAGTTAAAAACCAGAAATATCAGCTGTTTGTCCTAGCTAAACTCTGATAATAAAGTAGCTTAAAGGATTTTTTTTTGCGAGCTCTTTACTTAAAAATAAAATTAATTAAGGCTGATATTTGAACTATATGTGTAAAGATATTGGTATAAAGCCCCCATTCTCTCACTGTAAAAACTTCTCAGTCAACTGAATTCTGTTTTTCAGTTTCCCTGTCTGTCCCTCCTTCCTCTTGTATCTAATGTTTTTGAAATTTGGGGGGACCAACAACTATTTTACATTATGAGAAAATTTAATTTTCATGTATAATAGTAATATAAGAGATACACTTTTTAAAATTGCTAATAGCAATTACTTACAGTGAGTGATTATTACTACAGGGTGATACTCCTTTTTTTGTTCATTTAAATGAAAAAAAGCATGCCATTAGACACCTAGAATGTATGGTGTGGGGAATGGGCTGACTATAGAGTGGGCTAATTGGTGTTTGTTTGCCCAGCAGCCTTAGGGAAATGTCCTTACAATAAAATACACTATGGAAGCATTGCACTCTCTTGCTCCATGGAATCTGTCTCTTTTGAGGACACAGGATTAGATATATAAATGGGATCCTTGATTTTGGAGATCTGTTTTGCCTTCCAGCTGTGCCTGCTTATTAAGCCCTGGTAATTGCATGCTTTCCTGGCTCTGTTCTTTAAAAGGTTCCACCCTAAAACCAATAATCCAATCAAGAAACAGATCTTTAACAATATATCCACGTGTAACAATATATCCATATGTCTGCTTTTCCTGGCCATCTGAAGGGAACTTTTACTCATGTCATTTTAAAATAAAAAGTGAATTCTCTATTTTGTTTCACTTAAGAATTATCCCTTTAAACATGCAAATTTGGAATTGCCTGGCTATTGTTTAGGGCAGGGAAAAGGTAATAAAGAAATTGAAAGTCTAAAATGAGAAAAAGGAACTTAAAAACTGGCAAATGAAGAATCTTATCACCCTACCAGATCTGCTTCTGTCTATATTTATATGTGTTGTATGTGTGATATTTCACTACCAAAATACATGAAAGAGCTCTAATTAATTGGCTTAAAAAATTATATGTGTGAGCAAGTTGGCTAAAATTAAATGTGTATTATTTAGTTTTTCCACAAATTGAACATTAAAATAAGAACACACTGATGCAAGGCAAGAATCTACACCTATGTTTCTGAATAACAGGGTTTTTAAGAGCATTAATCTGCTCTTTAACAAGAAATTGTAAAGACTTATAAAAGGTTTATGAAAATCTTACCTTACGTTCAAACTGACTGAGATTGAATAGACTTGTTTATAAGATATTATTAAGAATTGAGTTTAACTAATGGTACGCTAATGTGAAGGTAAAATTAATCTTTCTCTTTTAAGCAAGATGTTCATGTAATATTAAAAGATAGTAAAAGGTTTTTATTAATTTGCTTTTCAAATACACTACAGAAGAACAAAGAGACAGATTTAGTGGTTTCATGCTGTCTTTACTGGGTCTTGTTTTTTGGAAAGCCGAGTCTCCCCTGTGTCCACAAGTAATGCTTTTTTGCCTTTTAAAAATTTCAAATTATCATTTTGGACTTATAGTGACCTGGATTCTGTTTTGTGATAGTAAGTGTTTAAACCTTTGATATTTGACAAACTTTCTAAAATCAAATTCTTAATTCTTTTTTTGACCTCACTAATTTTTTAAGTATTATGTCCCTTGGGGTTCAAAGGAGACATATTCAGCTTATTTAGCATATTAAAATTATACAGGAAGCATTGTCAAATATAAAAATGATGTTTAACTTTCTTTGAGTTATATTCATATAAATATGTTATTAGTATGTGTTCCAAAATTACATAAGATTCCTATAATTCTATCTCAGTATATGTTATCAGTAATAATTTTGATTGCTATCTTAAATGATTATGTGCCACAGAGATTACAAGATTTCTTTTTTCATTGCATCTTTACCTGTGAATGTCTCAAGACTTTGGTCGTCCACAGTCAATTATGTCTTATTTTGATCCATTTCAAAAGGAGGTTTGTAATCAATTATAGGATTCTGGCAGGAACTCTTGAATGCAGGTATCTAATAACTTTGGAGATTGTGCTATTGAAATAGAGAGAAAAAAACACAATACCAGGACTCTTCTAGAAAGCCAATGTATTCATAAGGACTGCTGGCCCAATATCAGGCAAAATAATGGTTAATTGCATTGACTGAACTCTTTATGAGTTGTTGCTTACACATTACTAATTGTTTTGGTTTTGTTTTTCAAAGTCAAGAAATCTTTTTTCTTTTTAGCTATTTATAAATTTTAATAATTGAGTAAAGTATTTGAGGAAAGTTTGGTGCATATTTATTTATCTCTATCTGATTTCTACAGAATTTGAAAATCATTTGTGAATATTCCTAACTTATGGCAAGATATTTATTTGCAAAAGTAAAGTAAGCATCTGTTTTCTTTTGTAACAGGACAGAATTGGAGGCCTTGGTTATTTTACCAAGACTTTGACTGGAATGACATTCTTTCAAGTACAAGCAGATTGCTTTAAGGAATCAAAGTTGACTTACAGAGCTGACAATAGCCCCTTAGGAACTTGATCTTATACCTTGTCTATGCAGATCCTGTACAGAGACCCTGACCTGTGCTAAGTAAAGAACGTCACCTTCTGATAGGCCCAGCAACCCCAAGTTATCTTGGGACCTCCAGAGGAGAGGAATTTATCTAATTCATATAAGTATTGTTGGCATAAATATACCATGGCTGGGCTTGAGGCTTTAAAGAGTCTAATATAAAATTTCCTATGAAAAAAAGTTCCAGCAAAGCCAATTTAAAAAAAAAAAGCCTATGTGACAAATAATTATTCTTGCTTCATTTCATGCAAATAATCAGGCCAAGTATAATAAGACTATAACTTACCATGCAAATTTTTTTTCTATTATGGTTTGTCTTTAGTAAAAGCATGGATTGGAGAGAGAAAAATTATGTTTGGAAGTATACTTGTTAGATTCTAGTTTTATCTGTTGTTTTTGAGTATTTATTATTTTTCTGGAATTTGGACTGAATCCTCAATTCTTTCTGGGCTAGAAGTTCCCAAACTAATGCTTTCAAATTTTTCTTTCATTTTGCTGACTTGGACTAATGAAATTACTGTTACGTTTTTCCTGAGGCCCTGCAAAATGAAGCTCAGTCCTTGTAATACAGGTGAAAAAAATGTGTCAGATTGCCACTGCCTTCCTCCTCTATAGAGATGCTTTGAGTCTATCATCTGGAAAAAAGTATGCCCAATATTAACTATTGTTTTTCTTCTATTTCCATAGAAATGAATCTTATTAAAAATCTATTTGCCTTCATTGCATAGAGAGCCCATCTGCAATGCTACCTCCCGGAATGGGACAAAACTGTTTAATTGAACTGATCTAGTCTCAGAACTAAAAACAGAATAAAAAATATGGGATATAACATTTAAACTTACTATTTCCTGTTTATCTCAATTTTTCTTTCAAACAACCTCTAGCCCAAATCTCAATCTACTAGTGACCCCAAGTCAGATTGGTTCTTGGAGCTATTCATCAGGATCCCTCAGAGCTTCAGATCAATTCTACAAGGACGTCTAAAACTAGGTCTTTCACTCATTATATTAGCACTCATTGTCTTATAGTCTGACTATTAATCCTCAACCAGGCACCCATAAATACATACAGTTATGAAGCAGTTTCACTCCTCTTACCCTGGAGACAACCCCTATCCCAAATATTTCCCTGTCAGCAGGAAGAAGTTAGAGCAGTGATTGGCCTTTTCCCATCTCCATAGCTCATACCTTAAAAATAATGTGTGGTGAACACCCAAAGGGGAATTAAAATCGTCTTTGCAAAAGTTATAATAGTGAGAAAACTATGACAGTGAGAGACCTGATGTAACAAACTCGATCTTGCCTTTGACCTCCAAACTGCCCTTGGTCATTCCGGGACATGAATCAATCTAACTATGAGAGAAATTCATAGTTTAAATGATAATAGCCCTTCCAAAGACTAAACTACCTTTGTAAAACTAAGGCTACTAGACTAGAAGGAGAAGGGCCTGAATTCTGCTAGGAATAGTAGTTAAATGATCACCAGCCATTACTTCAGAAGCTACAAGGTTTGCAACATCCTTTATAATTCCTCCAAATAACATCACTTTTGTGGAACCTAAGATTGGCCTTTGGAGATATCTTTTCAGACTTTTGTATTTCTGATGACCAGATGACCCCACCTAGACTAGCAACTCCTCTGATGGCCCCCACTTAGAAGTGGACACGGTGCACAAAGACCAATTTCCACATCCCTAGGACAACATTCTCAACCAGTTAGCAGCACCCATTTCTGTTGGGAAAAGCTGAGTGTTAGGAGAAGCTGAGGCAGGGCTTGCATGTCTGACATAATGTAAAAGAGCCTTGGAACATGTCCATGGTCCAGGGTCTAAAACCCCTGTGGCCTTTGGAACACCAAGCTCTATGATAAAGGGTGGAAGGCTACCCTGACGTCCCATAATCTAAGCCCAGGACATAAAATCCCTCGTGGTTTGTATAGAATCCAGGGCTCGTGGTTCTGGAATGTGTCTAGACTTACTCGCTCCTTGCTCCTTGCTCCTTGCTCTCCCAGGATTGATTGTATCTTGAAGTAAAAGAACCTGCTCTCCATTATCCCAAGTAGCAGAACATGTT
Organism: Mandrillus leucophaeus; assembly: GCF_000951045.1. Taxonomy (NCBI): domain Eukaryota; kingdom Metazoa; phylum Chordata; class Mammalia; order Primates; family Cercopithecidae; genus Mandrillus; species Mandrillus leucophaeus. Next base: position 4,361,464 of record NW_012104131.1, on the reverse strand, counting down.
CCTTACAAATGCTTAAACCATTACAGCTGCAAACCATGCACCTGCCCTTTTGACCCCCACATTCTCACCACCTGTTTCTTTGTTGGATTACCAATAAATAGCATGGGCTCCCAGAGCTTCCGGCCTTCGCAGCCTCCACGATTGCGATGGCCCCCTCATCCCAGCTTTCTCTCTCAAACTGTCTTTTTCTCAATCCTTTGACTCCACTAGACCTTGTTACCCCCCAACGACCTGGTGTTGGGTCTGATTGTCCCAGCACATTTCCTAGTCCCCTGCCTGCCAAACTATCCTTGAAAAAATGGTAGCCTCCAAAGTTCCAGGGAGGCTGATTTGAGTAATAATAAAATTCTGGTCATTAGTTTAGCTAGCTCTCCATGTATTAAACTATTTCTCTACTGAAATTTCTCTGTCTTGATAAATCAGCTCTATCTGGGCAATGGGCAAAAAGATTTCATTTACAAAAGTGTAAATCTCCTTTCTCCAATTAGTATATAAATGCTTTAAATTTAGGTAGAATGTTTTATGTTCCTTCAAATAAGCAGATATAAGAAATAACTGAGAAGGATCTTGAACCCATTTTCTATCAAGGGTGATTGAAGATAAAATATAATCTTCTTCCTCTTTACTCAGTAGTACTCATTTAAGTTAATATGTATAGTTATATAATTCAAAAAGTGTTAAAGTTGTGTTACACGAATCGTATGGGAGGTCATTGGTTGGGGCTAAACTCTTGCACTAGGCCCAGCAGACCAGATCAAATCAAAATGAAGATATTTATGCTAAATGCCACACAATCTGAATGCCACAAAACTGAAGCTTTAAGGAAGCAGATAGATCCCCAAACAGACCAATATCGTGTTTTCTGAAAACAGGAGATTCCGGTTTACCTGAGTCAGTATAATAAGGAAGTCTCCTCTGCTTTAACCTTTCAAAAAGGTAACCTGAAGTAGCCTGATGTTAACCAGTCAGACATCTTTCAATTGTTCTGTTTTCTTGTTCCCACCTTACAAAACCCACAGTTCTGTTATTGCCCAGAGGAAGCTCACAGCCTGTTTTGTAGAATGGAGGTTTCATGATTCACGAATCATGAATAAAAGCCAACTAAATATGTAACTAAATTCCTTGTAATTTTGTTATTTGATAGTTCTGTTGACAAAGACCCAAAGAAAACTGCTGGTGACTCTCAAGACCCCATGAGAAATGCAGAAGAGGGCCTCCTGTCTTCCTCACAGAGCCCTGAAGGCTGTAAGTCCCTCTCAGGACAGAATCTGCCCTTTTTGCATTGAGTCCCCGGATGTTTTTGGCTTTCAAATCCAGGGTTAGTTTTTACTATGAGAGAGAGCATTACCTTAGGGTGAGTACCAAGGGTTAGTTTGTTCTGTGAGGGAGTACAAAGCTTTGAGTTTGTGGTGGCTAAAAAGTCACTGGCAAGAGCTGCAGTTTTCAAGGTAACTGACAGCAGTTTCAGTAAGAGGATATCACTGTGGGGGTGTGAACTCTGGCTTTTACAATTCGCAGGAATTTGGGTTCCATCCTCTTCTCTTCTTTTTCTTGCTTAGGTAGGGGGAATCACTGGCTAAATTGGTTAAAGAGAACTCGGAGCCAAAGTCACAACTTGACTAGCGGACACAGTTCAGGCCCTTAAAAGCTATTAGAGCAACCTACTACCAAAAAGTGAGATTACTGTGAAAAGATAAACTGAACACTGAACAGGATAGCAACTGCCAGCATCAAGAAAAATGTTCATGCAAGAAGGTGCACTGTGAAAGCATTTATACAACCCAATTTTGTAGCATTTCTCTCTTGCGCTTTTTTTCTGGGCTCCGACAGAGCCAAGATTCAACATAAAAATGGGATTTTTAATTTCTAGAACTGAGTACTCGACCTTCTGAGTATGCCTGCATTTCACAATGTGTGTATGTATTAGGCCCTGGAAGCTGCAAATACTTACCAAAATGGTAGTCTTACTTAAAGGTAACTTAGAATTGTGATCACTATGTGGAACATACCAAATGAATAACACTGTACTTCGAAAAGTGCATTTAAAAATGAGGGGTTAAAATTGGGCCCATCCAGGGATGTCTATTGACGTGCAGAAACTTCTACTAAGATTTCAAAAATTTGTATTGCCTCTTTTAAATGCTTTGCAAAAGAAAACTGAAAAGCTTAAGCAACTAATTGGTAAGACAAAAATTGAATCTACCAACCTTTGCACTTAGTTGCTATGCCCCTAGAACGTAAAAAGTGTTTATCCAAGTAGGTTTGCTTTTTTTTAGGTACTATCCATGCTGAGTTCAGGCATAGAAAATGCTTTGTCAGCTCTATTTGTTAATGGGCTCCACCAAGAAATCGCTAATCCAGTTAACAAAAGTTAAATTGAAGACCTACCTATCTAATTGAGTACATCCTTCTAAAATCTGTGACTGCTTTATAATTTTTTTTTTTGAGACAAAAATCTTGCTATTATTCTGACTGGCCTCAAACTCCTGAGCTCAAGCAACCTTCCAACTTCAGCCTCTGGAGTAGCTTGGATTACAAGAACATAACACTATGTCTGGGCTTTTTTTTTTTTTTTTTTTTTTTTTTTTTTTTTTTTTTTTTGAGACAGTGTCGCGGTGTGACCCAGGCTGGCATGTAATGACACAATCTCAGCTCACTGCTGCAACCTCTGCCTCCCAGTTTCAAGCAAGTCTTCTGCCTCAGCCTCCCAAGTAGCTGGGACTACAGGTGAATGTCACCACACCCAGCTAATTTTTGTATTTTTTAGTAGAGATGGGGTTTCACCATATTGGCCAGACTGGCATTGAACTCCTGACCTCGTGATCCCCTCACCTCGACCTCCCAAAGTGCTGGGATTACAGGCGTGAGCCACTGCACTCCGCCTTAACTTTCATTTCGATCCTTTGTCTCATCAAACTGACATATCTGAACCTAAGTCTCCTTCCTGTAAGGGCTGTCCTAGAGAAGGACTATCCTGATAAGGCCCATCAGGGCAGGGCTAGAGTTTATAGCCACTTTCCAGACAGAAACCTCAAGACCAAACTAAAGGAAAATGCATCATATCGAATTTTAGTAAAAATTAGAAATTCTGTCCACAGATAAACTTAGACATTCAGATTCAATATTCTATAGCCTCTATAAAATTGACTCCTAATAATATGTAACATGTCCTAAACTGTCTTGAAAAATACATGCATTCTTTCTGCATGCCTGTTAGGTATAAAATTTTCAATTAAGAGTTATCCCTTTGGAAGTATAAATTTAAGGTTCCCTGGCTAAGAATTGCTTAGGACAATGGTAGAGATAATTGAAAGACTGATAATCTAAAAAGGGGGAAGGAAACTCTTTGGAAACTGATAAATATCTTAATGAAAGCCATAAAAACTGTTTTTTGTCTGTATGTTTATGTATGTCTGCATATGTAAGTATGTTAGGTACATAAGATATTTTTCGAACTCGGCTGATGTTGCCAAAATTTGTAAAGGACTCTAACTGGCTTAGAAAAAGAGAGTGCTTAAATAAATCGAGTCTTCTCTCAAATAGAAACTAATGCAAGCGACTTTTAGTTCATGTGATCTCTGGTAGTCTTTGGTAAATAAAACTAGTTATAAAATTGATAAAATACAAACAGAAATGTCTTCAAAATTGTCAGCATTAATTCAAAGGCAAACATGCTTTTTTTTTTTTAAACTAGACTTATTAGTCAAACAAGTTTGTTATCTCCTAGATGTTTAAGCTTATAAAACTATAAATCCAACTTAAGAGCAGAATGCATGATGAAAATAAATTGGTTGGTTCATGTCAGTCATGGAAGTAAAAAAGAGGAAAAAACTTTTTTAGTTTCATTGCCACTGTGATATTTTTGATACTTCCCTGATTTGTCAAAAAATAACTTAAGATAATGGCCAACTATGTTTTCCATGAGTAAATACCAACCCAATTAAGATCAAGTAAATTAGGTGATTGTAAATAGAATAAAAGTTTCTAAAGAAATTTTTGTATCATTTTAAAATTCTTTTTCAGTAACTATAAATCTTAAAAGCTATATTATGGTGGATTATTTATTTACTTATTTAATGAGACATGGTTTTACACTCTTGCCCAAGCGGCAGTGCAGTGGTGCAATCACAGATCACCGCAGCCTCGAATTCTTGGGATCAAGCAATCCTCACACCTCAGCTTCCAGCTAGCTAGGACTACAGGCAGTAGCCAACATACCTTGCTAATTTGTGTATGTAAGTGCGGAGACAGGGTCTTGTTATGTTGCCAGGCTGCTCTTGAACTCCTGGCCTTAAGCAGTCATCACACCTCAGTCTATGAAAGTGCTGGAATTATCGGCATTGGCTACTGTACCTGACTTTTAAAGTTATATTATGTTAAATTAAGTAATAGGTATTTGTGAAATGTCTGAATCATTTCTAAGTTAACATACTGAAACATACTGAATATAGGCTTAAAGCATAGGTATTTCGGGATTTTGTTTTTCTATGGCATAAAGAAGCTAAATATATTCAGGTCTGTTCATAAACATGAAAAAAACTGTTATGAGAAAACATGTTTCTAAAAATCATGAAATAGTTCTAATCTACAAAATGCTAACATAAAACATTTCAAAATTGCCTACTTCTAGGTCCTCAGTATAATTTAACTTTACTAACACAGAAAAATTCTTGTTTACATATGATAATTAAAACTAGAAATGATAAAGGAAACAACTTATGCAAAGAAAGATTTTTGGTAAGTAAACCTTACATGAATGATGAAATTATGTGGGTTTGTTGTTCTGTTTTGTTAAGAGAAAAAGTAATTTTTGTCCTAAAGTACAATGACTGGTTATTTCATTATGAGAAAAAGGAAAATTCAAGGACACTGAAGGGATTATAAGAAGGTTATAGAAGGTTTGTGAAAGGTGCATCTTATGGCAGAAAGTTTTTATGTATGATCAAATTGGCTAAAATTGGAAGAGAATTAAAGTTCTAAAAATTAAGCATTAATTCCAAAATGAGACTGATACAAAACTAGAATTTCGTCCTCCGTTAAAAGAAGGTTTTGTTGGATTCTTGATCTGCTCTTAAGAGGAAATAGGCAATTCTCCTAGAAAACGGATTCTGTTTTATCAAGATGATTCCCTGTGCTTCAAGTTGTTTTTCAGTAGGTCTTTGATTACTTAATAGGGTCCTCTCTATTAAAGAGGTAAAGTTTTATTTACAACTATGTAACTGTCTGTATCTGCATTTTAAAGTCTTGTTAGTAGTTTTATTATTATTTTAGAGACAAGGTCTCTGTCACCCAGGTTGGAGTACAGTGATGTGAATTAAATTCACCATAGACTTCACCTCCTGTGCTCAAAAAAATCCTCCTGCTTCAGCCTGCCGAATAGCTGGGACAACAGGGATGCACTATCACGAATGGCTAATTAAAAAAAGAAATTCATAGAGTCAAGGTCTCACCACGTGACCCAGGCTGGTCTCAAACTACTGGGCTCAAGTGATCCTCCTGCCTTGGCTTCCCAAAGTGCAATATTACAGATATAAGCCTCCATGCCTGACCTTGTAATTGTTAGTCTGGTTAATCACTATTATTTCACAGTGACCTGTGATCCTATTTAATCAAGGTTTTTAAATGTTTGATATTTGTTATGAACTTCCAAAAATCAAATTCCAAATTGTCTTTTTAATCTTGAATTAACTTTGGAATTTTTAGGTTGGGCCCCGGGAAAGTTTTGGATAATGTGTTTCTCACACAAGAGAAATGTTAAAATAATTCCACTTTCTTAATATGTTAAATTATATGGGAACCATTGTCAAATAATCAATGCTAAACCTTCAAGTTATGAGTATGTTATAGGTATGGGTTTTTTAAAATTGATTTCCAGAAAGCTGTTATGTCATAAATTTTTATGTTAAAATGCCATATACCAGAAAAATATTTCCTTCTAAATTGCTGGTTACAATTAAATCTCATTATATTTTTAACCATGAACATTGTCTTTGTCCTCCACAATTGAGTCTTCTCTCAAAACATTTGCAATAAGCTAGAGTTCAAAATTATCTTTTTCAAGGAGATTTATGGTAAAAACTTTGACAAGTACTTTGGAATACAGATTTCTTACAGCTTTAATATCATTCCATTGGATTGAGTAAGAATTTCTAGAACTCTAGTGAAGAGACTGATAGCTTCATGAAACTGCTAACCTACACGAAGCAAAACAAAAATTTATTGCATGGAACCGGATGATCTGAAAAGGGTCATGATTTTATGACTTTTTATGTTAATTTTTTTGGTTCAACTGTTCTATTTTCCAAATTTAAAGAAAGCTTTTTTTTTTTTTTTTTTCCCTTCTTGTAAGCTATCCATAGCTTTCAGCAATTGGGTAAAATACACTTTTGTGAACAAAAATGCAAGAATTTATTTCTTCCTACCTGATCCCCTCTAAAATTCAGAAACCACTCATGAGTATTATATTTTTATGGTAACATAGTTATTTGCCTTGCTTGATAAGAATCTACTATCTTTATAATAGGATAGAATCGGAAATACTGGTTATCCTCTCAAGACATTGACTGGAATGCCATATTTGTGTATGTCCTTGCAATGAATCTATAGCTACAGCAGGTAAAGCCTGAAGTCTGCCTTGCGTTGACATCTTTGCTTTAAGGGTTTTTTTAAAAAAGTCTAATCTGATATTCCTTATCAAAAGTTCCAGCCAAATGTACTTTAAAAGAGTCTATGTGGTCAATTGCTATTCTTGCCGCATTTATGTAAATAACCAGGCCAAGGCTGATGAGGCTAAACTTTGCAAACAAATTAGTCTTACTTTGATTATCTTTAGTAGAAATGGGGCTAATTGTAGAGAAAACAATTGTATTTCAGAAGAAAAACAGTAACTCCATTATTAGATTGTAAATCCTGTTCACTGTTTTTGGGTTTTTGAAATCAACCTACAGACTGGACTGAATCCTGAAGTCTTTTAGTTTCCTCCAAACTAATATTGTGCCATGGAATTGCTAGCCAGAACTTCTCTGTTTCAGAAGCTCCATAAGCTAGAGCTTGAAAATTCAATGTAAATTTCAAGAGAATATTCTCATGCCAGCTGTGTGGGCCACTCAGAGACTTCACCAAAATGCCCAGTGCCATGAGTAGAGACACTGAAACTGCAAACCAGGATAAGAAGTTGATGACTTTACTCTGTGGACAGCTGTACCCAAGATATCAGAACAAGACTCCACATCATAATGAGACTCAGTCCCTTAATTTTTTCTTGCTTATGCCTACCTCTCTCGCTTGGCAAGATGATGCTATAATTAGAATTTCACAATCAATAGCTTCTGTGGGAAACTTGACAGAGTGTTAGATCATTCATATCAAACCCAAATCTTTTATGACCTAAGGGATCCTCCAGTTAACCTAGTGGCTAATGTTAGCAACATCTTTAAAGTAACTGCTTCACGTTATATGAATGATCTCTTTTATAGCATTAGACTTCTAGACCCACATGTTCTCAGTGCCCGTTTCAATTTAACCCAGCCTTGGGATGCTTGATAATAGATTTGTTACCTGCTAGTTGAACAGGAGTCTTGCAGCTGCTAATATTTCTTGTTGCACGTGGATGAATACATCAAGTATTGTAGTGACTCGGCTGTAAAAATTAACAAGCTACTTGGTTAAAGCAGGTAGAATCCTAATCTGGCTTTTAGTCTACTTAATTTTAGTTGATTTGGTTCCTGAGGACTCCGGCTGAGAAGCACACTTCAAACTGTTGGTATTATACTCCTTATAGTCATAATATTTTGTAGAATAGAGGCTGCATGATTCATGAATTATGAATAAAAGTCAATTAGATCTAAATTTGTTCTATTTTTGTCTCTTGACAGTTGAAACAACTTTGGCAGAATTCAACAAAAAGTCATTTTGATTTTTTTTTTTTACTTTTTAATCCGAAATATGAAGGCAAGATCTTAGATCCTAAAGGTGTTGTCTGGAAACACTGCTGAGATCTATTTTCAGAGTGTATGCCTTCAGGTAGGGCTTTAAAAATATAGTTATTGTTGTACTCAACCAGTTTCAGAGAATTTCCAGTTTTCATTGCTTCCCTAGTTTAATGGCAGCACAAGTAATCACTGCCTTTTTAAAACTTGCCTTCTTGCACGTAAGAACAAAATACAAATAAGAAAAATCAATAGTAAGAAGGTTTACTTTTCATGTTAGTTATGTAGACCTACTTCATTATTTTTTATAAAGGCAGGGGTTTAAAATATCACCAGAAGTGTTCACATGATTGCTTTGTGGTGGAATGACTATTACAATCTATTTTATAATCATAATCTTGAAAGTTAGATGCAACTCTGGAATATATTCAAAAGTTGACATGAGGTCTAATTGAGTAGATGTGAATAATATTTAATTTCTTCTCTTGGTCTTTTTATTTTCTGTCTTATAAGATACGAGTTAGACAAAAACATTAGGTCAAGTGCAAGGCTTCCATCCCATGAGATTAGATATTGTGTAAAGCCATGTTCTCCTTCTTTTAGTAGATGTAGAAAGCACTAGTAATAGTAAAGTCACAATTTTCTTTTCATAGTCAACCAACCCAATTTCTGAGCAATTCCTATGTCCTATTTACTTTTTTTTTTTTTTTTTTTTTTGGAGAGGGAGTCTCGCTCTTTCACCCAAACTCGAGTGCAGTATCATGATCACAGCTCACTGCAACCTCCACCTCCCCGGTTTGAGGGGTTCTCCTGCCTCAGCCTCCCAAATAGCTGGGAGTACAGGTGCACACCACGACACCGGACTAATTTTTGTATTTTTAGTAGAGATGGGGTTTCACCATGTTGGCCAGGCTGGTCTCGAATTGCTGACCTCAAGTAATCTGCCTGCCTCAGCTTCTGAAAGTGCTGGGATTACAGGCATGAGCCACTGCTCCTGGCCCTGTTCTATTCACTTTTAAATTTATGTTGATACTGTACAGTCTTCCCTTTTTGGTGTTTAAATTGTGATTAAAAATATTTTAGGCATATATATATAGCATATATGTAAATACACATACATGTACTTAATGGTGAAAGAGTGAGAGAACTATTTTATCTTGCTTAGACAAATTTTTCACTGGGATTCCATGGTAAAGCTGATGTTGTTCCAGGTCCTCTTCATTCCTAGATCTGATAGGTTTCAAAGCAGTAATGAGTTGTCCCCAAATCTCAAGCGGTGGCCAGCAGCACAGTCTTGGCAAGCTCTTTTCTCCCCCAGGCTGTTCATGATTTCCTAGTGCTTGTCAAAGATGACCTATTCAAAACTGCAATTTAGTTTTATTTTCCATTAATGAAGCAGGAAGATTCTCACTGATTTTCTGTCCATTGATTCTACTGTCTTATATCACATCTTCTTTGCTTTTGCAGTCATGACAAAATACACCTGCTTCTAATATGTTAAATTTTTAATCCAAGAGTCTAATGCACTAGGATTTCCTAGAACATATTTTGTTCCTGTTATTATATATAAATATTCTGTCAGTGTGAAAGTATAACTCATCACTATTACACACGCTTTTGTCATGCCTCCTTAACAATATTTGTTCAAGAATATTTGAAAGTAATTTAGGATCAGAAATAGTACAAGAATTACCAGTAGGAAAACTTTTCTCACAGCTTAGTCTTCACAAAATTACAACCGTAGGGTTTTCAAATTCTTAAAATTAACAAAGTGTAGTATTCAGATTTATTATTTTTGTTGGTGGTGGTGTGTATGGATTTTTTTCTAATTGACTTAAAAGAAATTTATGAAATTCTTAATGTATTATTTAAAAATAAGTATCTTCTAAAGAAGTTCAAAGCAAATGATATGTAAGAGTAACCTTGACATCTAAAAGCAGTTTATAATTATTGATAAGTATTAGAGCTAACAACATTGGAGTTCATTACATTTGAGAAATTATTATGTGTAATTTTATGATATTCTCTTGTCACTGCATGATATATACTTTTTCAATTAGTCATCCCTTTTTTCAATGCCATCTCAATATATGTTCGTTTCAAAATTCTCATTGTCCTGTGTTTATATTTGAAGGGATTTTTCTTTTTATTGATGATGCCATTGATCACCAATAAATTATATTCAAATAACCAATTGTAAATAATACTAGTATGGAATATTCAGTCATTATAGATTAAAATCAGCTCATAGAATATCTGACAAGGAAATTTTAATGGTCTTGCAATGTTATTTCAAAATATTAACCTGGTAAAAGCTCAGCTATGTTTTACTAACATATCCTCAAGTTGCTGCTTAAAAGAAACTTACATAAGATATCAGATTTTTAGTAGATGGTAACAATTTTGTCATTTTCAAGCAAGGGGAACAACTTTCTCATAGTTTTGAAATTTAAAACACTTGTTTCTGAGCAAAATGAAACTAATATATTTCCACTAGTGCTAAAAAAGTTTCATATCAATCTAAAGACATCTTCCAAAAGTGAGAGGTCTCTTACTATATGAATCAGCAGTATAATATTAGGTCATTAATTTTAATGACAAAACCCACAATTACTTTTGCACTGACCTAATATTATCTATTATTTATAACAATGATATAAATATTATCTCCATTTTATTTATAGATTTTGAAACTGAGACTCAGAAAAAATAACTTAGTTGTAGTTGATGGAAGCATAATGAGCCATTAATAACAGGGAAATGTGAGAAAATTGGCCTTTGAAAAACATGAGAAGATAGTTTCAAGTAGGTTTCTCAGAGAACTTAGTCAATGTCTAGACAGTAACATAACAAGGAGAGCAAAATCAAATAGATCTATCATAGCACATTTTAATAACATTAACCAAGAGAAGAAATACAATGCATATGTAATGAAATATATCTAAAATTATAGTCTGAATTGCCTATTTCTTTGCTCTTTTCTTTCCTGTTAAAGTATAAATATAATATGCTTTTTGCTATGGAATAAATCATATATACTATCTATACATAGTCAAATTTATTAGATTAACAATATATTCCTGGCAATATTTCTTAGGTATTAGACTACAGTAAGTTGCTTTCAATCCATTTTTAAGAGGACCCACCACTAAAAACTCTAATTCAGTATTCAGAGTGGGCCATAGGCAGTTAGAATCAAGAAGTCAATTCTTTGACTATCAGTCAATAGTTGTGAGCTATTGACTACTGAATAGTCAAACTGTCAGTCAGTAGTTGTGAGCTAGTCAATCAATGCATTCCTCAGGTGTTCTGATGTGATGGTTTAGCAGTCACTTCTCCAGATAATGTAATTTTTAAAATTTGCTCCCTTGCTGAATTCTAACTTGATTTTTAAGCCTTTAGAGGTAGTTTGAGTTTTTTGTATTTTATTAAGATAGATTACTAATTATAATCAAATTTGTTTACCTTGACTAGGCTGATTCATCATACTATCAAGACCCAGGTTGTACTTTGAACCCTATTCTGTAAGCATATACTCTTCCAATTTTCTACCTCCAGCCTCATAAAATAATTTGCTTATAACATAAAAAGCAAACTAAGGAGTTTGTAAAGATCAGGACATAATCCATGGTTACTGATTAATACCTCAGAGAATATACTTAATTGGGGACTCATCATTCCTATTTTCTGAACACTACTTTTAAAGTTTTACTATGTCAACAACTCACATATATTTATTAATAATCTCTTTAAATGGACTTTCTAAACTCAAATATATAAATGCTTGCACTGCTGTAAAAACAAAATGGTAAAATTGTCATAAGTAAAAGACAACTTTTAAATACATGTAATAACACAGAAATAATGCTTTTAAATCTATAGGTAGTTATTGCTGTCTACTACATATAAGGCTTTAAGTTGGATTTACTTTCTTGTTAAAGAAAAAAGGTTTGCAAGTAATGAGATACGGTTTGGCTGTGTCCCCACCCAAATCTCAACTGGAATTGTATCTCTCAGAATTCCCACATGTTGTGGGAGGGACCCAGGGAGAGGTAGTTGAATCATGGGGGCTGGTCTTCCCCGTGCAATTCTCGTGATAGTGAATAAGTCTCACGAGATCTGATGGGTTTATCAGAGGTTTCCGCTTTTGCTTCCTTCTCATTTTTCTCTTGCTGCTACCGTGTAAAAAGTGCCTTTCACCTCCCGACATGATTCTGATGCCTCCCCAGTCGTGTGGAACTGTGTAAGTCCAATTAAACCTGTTTTGGTTCCCAGTTTCAGGTTATATCTTTTTCAGCAGCATGAAAACAGACTAATACCAGAACCCACGGCGCGGCTGGTGAGTGCCGCAGCCCTGGCTCCCTCCGGCGCCTCTCCCTCCACACCTTCCCGCGACCTCCCCGCGAGCAGAGGGAGCCGGCTCCAGCCTCCGCCAGCCCCAGAGAGGGGCCCCCACAGCGCAGCGGCGGGCTGAAGGGGTACTGGAGCGCAGTCCTGGAGCGCAGACCCGGCAGCTGCAGAGGCTGAGGAAGCACCGAGAGCGAGCTAGGGCTACTAGCACGTTGTCATCTCTCATTACTGTGTCAACAACGCATGTATATTATTTATACCTCATACCAAAATATACCTCAAATAATTCATCGTAGTGGTCAGACTTGAATATTTTTTGGCATATTAAATTTCCTCAATCTGGATTAAGACAGTAAAATTACATTCATTTAAATAGGAAAATAACTTCAGACGTGTTGCTAATTGCTCATAAACATGAAAATTCAGAGTACCAGTGATGGATTTAAGATCATAATCGATATTTTTAATGTTTAACTTCATTAGTCCTTTGGATCACATTGGGAAAAAGTAACCAATTTCTGGCTATAAGGATGAATTACAAAACCTGAAAATTTTTTGGTTAAAATAAAAACAAATTCTTAATAAAATAATACAAACATCCTTTACAATAACTAGTTGAACTTTTGAAAAATAAAAAAAAATCCAAATATAGAGAAAATGTGAAAAAGGAAAAGAATCTGAAAGTTTTGGAAAACTAAAACTGAAGCAGTAACTGCTCTCACGATAGAAAGAAAACAGGCCTGGGCCGTAGAATACGATTAAATGGAATGAGATATTTGCATGAAACTGAGAATCTCCATGGGTTACTTCATTAGAGGATGTACTAGAAAAAATATTCCCAGTGGCAGTTAAAGATGTCAAGAGAATTTGTCTTCACATAGATTACAGGCAGAAGAAAAATTCTGCCCTCTGAGAATTCGTAGCCAGTGGTTTCTTCAGTTTTATACCTGAATTTACACTACTTGTGAGTCCCAGGACAACCAAGTGGTTTTAGGTATCTGGCAGTATCAAAGACAGATCATATTTAGAAGGACGTACCTCAATTCACTTTTTTTGAGACAGAATCTTGCCTTTTCACCCAGGCTGAAGTGGTGCAGTGGCTCCATCTGGGCTCACTGCAACCTCCGCCTCCCAGGTTCAAACGATTCTCCGGCCTCAGCTTTCCGAGTAACTGGGATTACAGGCACCTGCCACCACTCCCAGCTAATTTTTGTATTTTTAGTAGAGACGAGGTTTTACCATGTTGGCCAGGCTGGTCTCGAACTCCTAACCTCAGGTAATCCACCCACCTCAGCCTCCCAAAGAGCTAGGATTACAGACATGAGCCATTGCACCCGGCCCCTCAAGTCACTCTTAGTTCAAAAAAGGATACCTGAATATGAGCTCATAATCCCAAATAATCCAACACACAAATCAGTCACTGGGGTAAGAGTCAGCAGAAATCATCAACAGGGATTAGCTCTACAAATATTTCCAATTATAGAAAGATGGAGACTATAAGTAACATGTTGAAAATTGAATGGGACTTAAGTGAGCAATGAATGACTTTTAAAAAGGAGATAGCTATTAAAAACCAAATAAAAACGCAAATATATCTATAATAGGCAAACAATAAAATTGGTGGATCACACAGACATCAGGTATAAATATACTGAAGATAATTAGTACAGTAAATACATGGAAGTCTAAAGAATCAAAATAGAAAAGTTTTAAGTGATTAAATTAGAACATTGAATGCATCTCACCTGCAGAATTCTAGAAGGACAAAATAGAATGCTTGAAAGAAAATACTCGAAGAAATAATAGCTGAACATTTTTGATAACTAAAGACATGGACTTTTAGATTCAGGATTCTCAACAAAATCCAAGTAGGAAAAAAAAAATGCACTGGACACGTCATGGTGACATTGTATCACTTCAAAGGCAGAGTATCTTAAGTTATTAAAGAGAAAAGAGAGAGCTTGCAATCAGCATTTATACTTGCAAACAACTCCTCAACTATAGAAGCCAGATGGTAGTAGAACCTCTTCAGTCTGCTAAAAGAAAATAACATAGGACTGTAAACACAAAATAAAATAAAGGTAAAAATAAGGACATAGTTAAGGACATTACTTTTAGTGACAAAACCACAATTACTTTTGCCCCAACCTAACAAAATTAGGAGTTTACCTTCAATAGAACCACATTAAAGGAAATTCTAAAACATATACTTCAAGAAAAAAAAATTTTGAGAATGAAATTTGAGATGCCAGACAGACAAGTATGCAAAAATTTTGCAAACATGTAGGTAAATCTACATTAACATTGACTCAATAATAATAAGTGATTTATTTTAGGTGATTAAAAAATAGAAAAAAATATCAGAAAAGTGCCATATTAAAACAGAAGGTATTTTCCAGGTTAAATAATTCAGTGTTTCTTGTATTGTGTTGAGTGAGTCAAGTAGAAATAATAATTAAATTTAGTTCAACATACCGCTAAAACCCTAAGGATAACCGCAAAAAGAATAGAAGGAATATGTAATTTCATCAGAGATGACTGGAAAGAGAAAGCATAATGGAAATGAGCTCACCCGAACTCTGAGCACTAGGAGATTTATGATTGCTGAGTTTTATAACAAAGGTTTCTTTATTCACACCTTTTTATGTTGACTTGGTGAGATCAGCATTTTGATTATGTCCTGTGTGCTGAAGGAAATAATCTGCTCCCGTCTTTACTGACTGCAGGTGGTGGGCCCCAGAACTTTCCCTGTTGGCCATTTCAACAGCCACCAGAGTAAAAATTATTCCAGCTTTGGAACTTACTGTTTTCAGAATTCCACAGCATATTATTTTAAGTAGTACAACTTCACTACTTGTAGAGTATAGCTGTAGACAATAGGGTAGAGAGTGTGTAGCTACTCTGGATTCTTTTGGTGTGGTAAGTTCAAGTTATGAAAAGTGGAATGAGATATTTGCATGAAACTGAGAACCTCCATGGGTTACTTCCTCGATAGAGGATGTACTAGAAAAAAATATTTGCAGTGGCAATTAAAGACAAGGGAATTTGTCTGTCCTCACATATTTTCAGTGCCAATTAAAGACAAAGGAGTTTGTCTTCACATAGGGTATAGTCAGAATAAAAATTCTGCAAATTATTTTAGACTTAACCATTTGGTCCCTTGCTGTGATTGGTGGTTGACTGGAGTTATGGTGCCAATGGGCATATTTACCCATTTCCTCTTATTTTCACCAAAGAGCAGTGATAGTGAATATCTCAAATATTCTTATCTCAAAGTTACTAATCTGTGACTTCAGGGTTTGTCCTTTAGACTAAGGAAGACATGGAAAAATGGAGTGTGAGAATCTGGCTTCTTCCTAAAAACGTAAGAAATAGGCTCAAATCAAATACATTTCAAAATGTAGTGACAATACAATTTTTCACAGAATTTGGTAAATCCTTTGCATCATCCCACCCTAAGAAAGTCGAAATGTAATTTATATTTCCTTGGCGTGTAGCTCAATTTGGCAAACTGTTTTCAAGGAGTAAGATGGGTAGAGTGTGACTCAGGAGAGTCTGTCACTTACATGGACTGAATTATGATTAGAGTCTAATAGGACTTTTTACAGATTATCAAAACTACATTGTTGTTGCACCATTTGAGATGAATAGACAAATCAAAATCAGAGCACTGTGAGTATAAACATATATTTAAATAGAATCTATTAAAGGAAATATTGACCTTTGGTGCCGATGGAAATAACACCAACTGAACAATGCTCATTTACAAGCTGCTATATAAATATTTGACAAAGCAGGAGAAATAGTCATCCCAATAATTCATTGAGGGTCTTATCTCTGAATGGGCTCTTTCTTTTTAGCCATTAGCTTTTCCTAACTGCCTTTTTACAGAGAAAGGCAAACCATAAATGCTGAAAGGGCACAAAAAGGGGCAAGCTAAAAATAAAGTTTCTTGAAACACATAGAAGCATGTGATGGGCACAATTTCAGGCTAGATATAATACCAAATGAATTAGGTTCTCACGGAAAAAGTCATCTTATAGAAATGTGACAATTTCGCATGCAGCTAATGAGAGAATGAGAGAGACTGCGGAGAAGGAATATTGCCCTTTGGCAGGCAGCCAGCCAGCCATCACTGTGCAGCTGAAAGTGATGCAGCAATAACTAATGAGGCCAACTATTGGGCAGAACTGTTTATCCCTATGTTAGAGGGATGTGGGGCATACGCCTGAGAAAAATACAGGGAAAATAATTACTTTTGGCTTATTTTATAGTTAATTAAGTTAAAATTAAAAATATATACGTATATTAATGCTTGAATTCTGTCTTGCTGGCTGCCTGAATACAAATATTGAGCTCTGCTCTGAGTTTCCTATAATATACAAGAAGAGCATGTTGTTTACACCCATACACAGAAAAATATGGGTTTTAACGTCCAAATATTTTCAAAGTCAATGTGTTGAGTATATAACAAGGTAAGCTCTTAGTTATTTTAAGTCATTTATTGAGTATTTTTAAAAGGTTGTTTTTTGCTTTTGGGTCTTTGGCAATTATAGATCTGAAGTGAGATTGATTCATGTATAAGTTTGTATACATGATATCAGAAAATACTTATCTAGTTACTAGAGAAATAAAAACTCCTCTGCAGTATGAAGTGGTTCATTATGAAGTGTGAAAGTACATGAGCTCTATGTACATGAGGTGTAAGGAGACAGTCTCATTTCAGAAGCCAGAAAACGATCTATGATACAAAGGTGTATCAGAGGTGAGAGAGGGATCTGTCATAGCCATGTCTGAGGTGTTGGGGATCTTTTGTGCAAGAGCCCAGTCCCAAGTTGAGTCTAAGAGACTGTCTTTGCTAGTTAGTTACCCCTGTTCTTTTGCATTCCCTAAGCTATGTCTTCAATTATCCATATTGAGAACTTTTCTTATGTTTTCTAGCAAAAGTTCAGAAGCCACAAAGTCAAGCACTTACATACGTATCATTTCAAGTCACATTTTCGTTTGATGTTCTATGTCTTTAACGAGATCCAGGCTCTAAATATTTTGCATAGAAAAGCAATGAAGTCAAATGTAAGATTGTTAGTGTGATATGTCTGCTTACTGTGTTTACTTCATAAAAAGAGATTTCCTAGGTTTTAAATTATTTTGTCTAACTACAGCCCCCTTTCATTTACAGATATATGCACCAGAACCTAGGAGAAGACATTGTATCTCCTGAAAAAATGAACTTAAGCTTAGACCTTTCTTGCTCAACCAATCTAGAAAATAATTAAAGCCATATAGATTTAGATTCATATCATAAGATACTATTGTGCCTGTAAAAACGGGGCTATAGCATAATATTTTAAGATATTTGGAAATGGCATTGTGCTAAATAGTGTACAGAAAAGCCAAATTATGTATAAAAATTAAGTTTAGAAAAAATTGAAACAAGCACAATGAAATACAAAGAATTTTTCTGGGAAAGAGATTGATGCACTGTTTTTTTTTTTTCTTTGAATTCTTTTGTACTCTTCAAAGTGAGTGTTTATGTTATCACATATATTAAATATATGTGTTTTTACTTTCAATTCGGCAAAATCTAGTTATGTTTTCGTGAGTTTTACATAAATATGTTCTGTTGTTAGTAATGCCAAAGTAGAACATCCTTCTTGAGTAATGCAAGTTCTTAGATAGTTCATTTAAATTAATTTCAATCTATAGAAGCTTCATTTGGCTGAAGTTGAAAAGAAGTTTATATTCAGAATTTCCTGATTGTCCCAATAATGCTTTATTTTTAAATTTTTTATTGATTCCATGATCCAGTTTAAGGATCACACATTGCATTTAGTTGTTACAGCTCTTTAGTTATATATAATCTAGACCATTTCTCCTGTCTTTTGTAATCTTTCATAACATTGATATTTCTAACATTCTGTCACAATTGTTTTTACAAAAATATTTTGATTTTAATTTTCTAATTTTTGGTTACTTTTTCTTGGTTAGATTCATATTAACATTTTTGGCAGGAAAACGATACAAGGGATATTGCCTCCTTCCCAATACATCACACTGGGAGGCTCATAAGTCAGTGTGCCAAATTTTTGGCAATACCAAACTTGATTCCTTGGTCAGTGTGGCATCTCCCAGATTTCATTATTCTTTTTAAACTTTATTTTACCTTAAGTTCTGGGATACCTATGCTGAACGTGCAGGTTTGTTACATAGGTATACATGTGCCATGGTGGTTTGCTGTACTTATCAATCCATCATCTAGATTTTAAGCTTTGTATGCATTAGGTGTTTGTCCTAATGCTCTCCATCCCCCTTTCCCCCAACTCTTCAACAGGCACTGGTGTGTGATGTTCCCCTCCCTGTGTCCATGTGTTCTCATTGTTCAGCTCCCACTTACGAGTGAGAACATGCAGTATTTCGTTTTCTCGTCCTGTGTTAGTTTGCTGAGGATGATAGTTTCCAGCTTCATGGCCCTGCAAAGGACATGAACTCATTTTTTATGGCTGCGTAGTATTCCATGGTGTATATGTGCCACATTTTCTTTACCCATTCTATCATTGATGGGTGTGTTGGTTCCAAGTCTTTGCTGTTGTAAATAGTACTGCAATAAACATACATGTGTATGTTATGTTTATAGTAGAATGATTTATAATCCTTTGGATATATACCCAGTAATGGGATTGCTGAGTCAAATGGTATTTTTGGTTCTAGGTCCTTGAGGAATTGCCACACTATCTTCCATAATGGTTGAACTATTAAAGGATGTTTTCTTTGAAATTCCCAAGTAGTCTGTGGAAAAACACTTGGGACTGTGTGAATCCTGTTCCACAAAAATCTTTCGTGCAGTAGTTTTACCATCCATTGGTGATTGTTGCTGAATTAATTAATACTATGGTGATACCATATTTTTATCAATCCTATACAGATTGGCATTCTGCAAAGTATAACATCCCTTTTTCTACTTTCTTAACTTTTAAAAATATATAAACTAATGGATTCTTCTTTTATTGAATGAGTTACAAAACCATTCATGGTTTTTGTTCATTTTGATACTCAAGTTGTGCCAAATTTGGCCAGTGCATGCTCTTTTAAGTTGGCTCCTGTGTTCTTTTCACATCTCCTTGTGTTTTGGAGTCCTTTTATCTTCTTTCTGGCATGCTCTCAACTTGTACTTTTTCCTGCTCCACCTGTAGTCATTTCTTTAAGAAGGCTTGGTGATTTTTAGTGGGGAATCAAATATATTTTTAAAAGATCTGAATACTTTATAGCTACTGGAATTCTAGGTTCTGTCAGTGGTCATTGTTAAGACATGCCTAGATAGAGAAAGGAGAGACTTTTTTTTAAATCAAGAGGCTATACAGTTGGTCCTTCATACCTCAGGTTTTGCATCTATGGATGCAACCAATCACAGAAGGAAAATATTTTCTAAAACATGCAACACAAAGTAACAATTTTTTAAATTTTTATTATGTAAAAATAAAAATACAGTATAACTATTTACATAACAATTATGTTTTATTGGGTATTCAAAATAATTGAGATATTATTTAAAGTATATGGGAGGATTTGTATAGGTAATATGCAAATACTATGCCATTTTATATAAGGGACTTGAGCATCTGTGGGTTTTGGTGTCTGCAGTGTCCTGGAAGCAATCTCCTGTGGGGATACTGAAGGATGACTGTACTGATACTTCTAATACTCTCCTACATCACAAGGCGTTTTTTTTTTTTTTTTTTTTTTTTGAGGCAGAGTCTGTCACCCAGGCTGTAGTACAGTGGTATGATCTTCGCTGACCACAACCTCTACCTCCCAGGTTCAAGCAATTCTCCTGCCTCAGCCTCCTGAGTAGATGGGATTACAGGCGTGTGCCACCACACCCGGCTAATTTTTTTTTTTATTTTTAGTAGAGATGGGGTTTCACCATATTAGCCAGGCTGGTCTCGAACTCCTGACCTTGTGATCCGCCCACCTCAGCCTCCCAAAGTGCTGGGGTTACAGGCGTGAGCCACCATGCCTGGCCATCACCAGGCTCTTTATCTCCATTGCTATTTCATATTTGCATCTCACTTCTCCCATAATAATAACCTGCTTCCGAATAGCATCAATATGTTCCTTTCTTTGTTCAATTCTGCACTGCATACAAATAGTTTTGAAATCACTACATGCCTATCACTATCAACATCAAACCTACTATGTAACTTAGAATTTTTCCACATTTTCTCTTGTTTTTTTTTTGTCTTTTCTTTAGAGTATATCCCATCGAGGATGTCCCCTCAGAGCACTCTGTTCTAAAGTGAACAAATTCTACTTTATAATAAGCGAACTAATTCTTCAGTATAATTATGCTATCAGTGCTATAGTGAAATATATTCCTTTGTTTCTATTTGTTTTTCATGTTGACACTTGCTTCATTTGTATTCCTTTTGCTTTATTTTTTAAATAGGTAAGTTAGTGACATAGTTTCAAAGTAAAAACATTAGAAGAGTCCCACTCTCAACTCTCTTTATTCCACTCAATGCCCGTCACTCTCTCTGTGTAACCATTTTCTTTAGTATCTGATTGACACTTTCTCTATTTCTTTCTGTAAAAAATAAGATCTTAAAAAATATATATATAAGTATATATTTTATACCCATTCACGCTTAAACACAGATTTTGTATTAAGTACATTTTCCCACTTTGTTTATTCACTTCACAATACATCCTAGAGATTATGCAATATTAATTCATGAAGATTATGCTCATTTATTACATAGTTATGTAGTTGTCAATTCATGTGTGTTTAGCCTAGTTTATTCAACCAATATCCTATAAAGGAGAATTTTTTTCATGTATTTTGCTATTAGAAATATTGCTGCAATAATTATCTCAGTGAATTTTTGCTTTGTTTGATTTTCCTGGAGATATATTTTAAGAGTAAATCTTTAGAGGTGGGATTACTGAGTGAGAGTAATTTCATATCCAGGTTTTTTGTTGTTGTTGTTTAGCTATTGGGAATTTCTTCACAATGCTGTTATTTTTGTATTCCATCAGCAATATATGAGAGAGCCTGGTGCTGTACCACCTCAGCAAAAGAGTCTTGTCACACTTGAAAGTTTGCCAATCTGATAGATGATAAATAATATCAAGCAGGTAATTTCATTTTATGTTTCTCTTATAATGAGTAAAATTGAGCATCTTTTTATGAGAGCAAAGGCCATTTGTATAATTTCTGTGGGAAATCTTTAAAATTCATGATAATTGCTCAGTTTTCTAAATTTTTTTTTTTTTTGGATGGTGTGTCAGTCTGTCAACCAGGCTGGAGTGCAGTGGCGTGATCTCGACTCACTGCAACCTCCGCCTCCCGGGTTCAAGTGATTCTTCTGCCTCAGCCTCCCGAGTAGCTGGGACTATAGGTGCCCGTGACCACACCTGGCTAATTTTTGTATTTTTAGTAGAGATGGTGTTTCACTATATGGGCCAGGCTGATCTCGAACTCCTGACCTTGTGATCCATCCACCTCAGCCTCCCAAAATGCTGGGATTACAGGCATGAGCCACCACATCCGGCGGTTTAGCCTTGTTTTTAAAGAGTCTTATATTAAGGATGTGATACATGAATTTGTAGTGCATAATGCAAGTGTTAGCTCATATTTTGAAAATCTGCCTTTTTTTAATTGTGTTATATTGATTTTACGTGACATGATTTTTATTTAGTTCAAGTTATCCATCTTCATGCTTCTCAATTATCAAAAGAATAAAATGTTTTAGAAAGGGAAAACCCCATATAATTTTTCTTACTAGAAGTGCTATTTTTCAAATTTCAAAGTGCCAAGGTGGTCATTTAAGTCATAGACATCTATTCCTGGTTAATATTGGCAAAGGCAGATTGTTTTCCTAAAAGAGATATCCTTCTCAATGTCCACTAGTCACCCGTGGTGAATCCAGAAGCAGCATTGAAGTCAACTACAATCTAAATATAACTACATTTCCTGCCTGATTTTATAAATATATATATCCTCCATGCAGGTTTATTTTTTCAGTGGGTGTTTTAGTCCAATCAGATCATTTCTGTGTAAGAACTTTTTAGAGATATGTAAAAGATGTATTAGCCTTAGAAGTTGGTATATAAATTTGCTTGTTATTTTGTCAGTGTCTCAATTCTTTTAATTTACTTCTTTACCCTAAAAGGAAAAAAAATGAACAAGTGAGTTATATTAAATGAGTTAATATTTTTTCAAATGTTGAATTTTCATTTTCAGCCAGAATTATATAATTTTGTAGATGTGTTTAACCCTATAATTTTATGGCCAGAGATTGTTTCCAGGATCCATCTAAAGTCCAGACATTCTCTTGAAGAAAGTGCTTTATCTCTGGACCTGGGCACTTCTATTTATGTCTAGAACCTAGATTAAATAGAGTTATTTTGCTGCCCAGCAATGAGAGAAATAATAATGAAATTGTGTAAGAGTCGATGGGAACACAGTATGAGTTCATTACAGTATATTAGAAAAAATCTGGAATGAGAATCAAGAGAATAAAGATGTAGTTCTGTCAAAATTACATCTTAGGAGGTTGAGTGATCAATTTCTGGTTTACAATATGCAGATTTGTAAAATCTGAGAGTTATGATTGATTAAATATAATCTACATTGGAAACTTCAGGATTTTGTGATTTTTAGCACTCCTTTAGCAACTCCTTTCCTCATATTTCTTTTCTTAACACTATCGGACCTGCTTCAACTACCCATACTTCCTGAATTCATCATTCCAATTCACTTCCTCACTAAAACTTTTCCTTTTGTCATCCTCACGAGGGTACAGAAATACTTTAGTAAGGGACCCAAATTTTCGTATTCCACAACAGTTTGTATTTTGCTCCCTATCCTGTATCAAATGCTGTCTTAGTCCATTCAAGGGGCTTTTACAGATTACTATACACTGAGTAGATTCTCAGCATCAGAAATTTGTATCTTACAGCTCTGGAGGCTGGCAAGTCCAAGGTCAAGGCACCAACAGATTCAGTGTCTACTTAGGTCCCATTTTGTCGTAGATGGTGCCTTTCTCAATGCATCTTCACATGCCGAAATGGTCAAGGCAGTTCT
The DNA here is from genome assembly GCF_000951045.1 of Mandrillus leucophaeus. Classification (NCBI taxonomy): domain Eukaryota; kingdom Metazoa; phylum Chordata; class Mammalia; order Primates; family Cercopithecidae; genus Mandrillus; species Mandrillus leucophaeus. The sequence goes on along the minus strand of NW_012104131.1, from coordinate 4,338,103 downwards.
CTGGAGCTTCTTTCCTGGGGGTTCTGCCTTCATGACCTAATCACCTTCCCAAAGGCCTCACCTCCTAATACCACCATCTTGGAGGTTAAGATTTCAACATATGAATTTTACGGCAACATAAACATTCGGGCCATAGCAACTACATACTGACTTTTATTCGGTGGCTGACCTAGAAGTTAGTTTTATATTTGTCATTTCTGTTTAAGAGTATGTGTTGTGAAAGGCAAATAAAATCTCAGGACCCCAATTTGCTATGCCAGGAGACAAAAAAAGTAAGCTGAAAGCTGGGTCGTGCAATAAACTGCCTTTTATTTTGCTCCTAAGCAGGTCACTACATATAAAAGGCTAGATATCAACAGAGGTAGCTACTCTATGTTCACTTTACCTTATCTAAAGTGCCAATTAATTAATACATAATTGATTATTTCCTTACTTGCTCCTCTTCTCTTGCAACGTGTGGATTCAGTAACGTGACCATACTCTCCCTCCTTCCTCTCCAACCTGCTTTACCCCTTTAAATATTGAAGCTGTCAAAATCATCTTTGAAAAAAGCCACAGACCACAGGTTGTTCCCGTGGATTGGTTTCTTTTTTCTGGACATATCCTTAACCTTGGCAAAATAAACCTCTAAATTGCTTGAAATCTGTCTATGATACTTTTTGTTGTATAGTGTGCTGGGGACAGGAACCGCATATATGTATAGAATACCATTTGGAACCCTCTTGACTTAAAAAGATACTATGATGAAGTCTCTCAATCACCTTCAGTACTTAAAGAGCGTATGCGATCTGACATACTAAATCTGGCAAAATTAAACACTGCTTCCAGTCTAGTATACTTCCTTTAAATGCAGTAAAGCTGGCAGCCATTCTGCTCTGTAAGTTCCCATTCCTAAAGCTTTTCTAGTATCCCAAGAAGCTTTGTAGTCCCTCTGGCCACTGGGTCAAAATGATCCTCCTTTTTGTATTACTCTATATTCAGCCTTAATCTTCAAGAAGAGCCTACCAATACAAATTTTTGGAAAATAATACTTGATGGATATACTTTACCACTATATCAATTTGCGAAGGGCAGCTTTTTGTAATTTTATCAGAAATACAAGAATATTACAAGGTAATTCTGCTTAGGTAAAAAGAAAAAAAAATGCAGGAATAAAGATAATTTAACTGCATGGTCTCTAATGCTCTTTAAGTCCGAAGAAACTGATGACATTGATATACATATGTCTTTCTTACTCTCTTAGGAGAAAGCATATTTATAAATCCTGTAATATGTCTAAATTCGGCTCTGACAATTTAACCAGATGCCTCCCTTCATTACCCTCCACACATATTTCCGATACAGAATAGCTTAAAACTGGGAAGATTTCAATTTAGCTGGTTTTATCTTTTAAATTTCCATTTTGTATATTTCTAAAGTCAATAATAAAATATCCAGGATTAATTATATGCCTATGTGACATATCACTTTTGATGCAACTATACAACTCTTTGATTTAACTATATTTGTAGAAATTGTATCTCTAAAGCTATTTCCTATTTTAACTTGGTTTTATGTATGTGCAAAGTTTTGGATATGCACATGCATATGTATATATAACATATCTATCTGTGTCTATATTGAGCTGTGGCTGTATGAAAGAGATTTTCAATCTAGGAATGTAGTTTCCTAGTAACAAGAATCACATATAAGTTCTTTAAGGAACTGTCTCTACAATCGTATGCCTTCAGCTTGATTAGCAAGGCAAGAGCTTTTCAGAAGCAGCTTCAATTTCTGCATAGGACATCTAACAATCAAAGTAATGGTGCAATTGTATAAAGGAGGGAGAAGCCAAATAGATATTCAGGCAGCAATTTCTTTAGATCCAATTCAACTTAAAAAAAATCACATGGAAGGATACCCCCATAATAATATTATATATAATTAATACCTATGCAACATACCATATTTTATTAAGAGGCTGGTATCTTATTTTCAGAGCTACATGTTTAAAAAGAATAGTTTAATTTCAAAGTGGGGTTAAGCAAATGAGCTCTGCAGATAAGACTGAATGATGTTTATCTCCTGTTCTCCCACCCCACCCCCACCCATAGCCCCAGAGAATAAATAGCAGTCTATCTAGTTCTAGGTTGTGGCGATAAAAGGCTGCTGGCAAATACGTTTTTAAAATTTGTCTTCAGGCCTTATATAAAACATTGGAGGCTAAGAGAGACAGACTTGAGTCTACCATTTACTTTAAAAAATGTCTTTATTTGCTTTTGCTTTTTTTCCTATAAATTTGTCTTACAAAAGTGGAAATGAATTATTTTATTAAGCTTTAAGTTAATTAAAATGTAAAATATAAAAAACAATGAACCAGAACTTATTTCTTCCCACTATGCCAAGAATGATGCAGTGTAATATTTAGTAGACTTAAGACACCCAAATTATAGTTCAAGCTGTGTCAGTCTATGTGTCTCTAAATGATTTATAAATTGTATTTTCTCATCTGTTATTTTCAAGGGAACCAAACTCCAACTCTAAGGTACCATCAAATATCCTGTGTTACTCTGTTGTATCAAAGGTAATACAAGGTATTTGACTTGCACCAAGAAAAACATTTAGATCCAAAGCAGAATGAGATGGGACCCAAATGTTGAGATTACTATGAATTAGTGGAAAGAAAATTTTACCAGGAGTAGAATATCTGTGTCTAGGGTCTGGTTCCATCACCTACTATCTGTATCTGTGTTTTATCTGGAAAGTCACCATAACTTATTTAAGATTCTAATTTTTAATCTATAAGATGGAAAGAGTCTGATATGCTGTCACAGAATGGTTGTATTAGTTCATTCTCATGCTGCTAATAAAGAGATACCTGAGATTGGGTAATTTATAAAGGAAAGAGGCTTAATTGACTCACAGTTCCACATGGTTGGAGAGGCCTCACAATCATGGAGGAAAATGAAGGAAGAGCAAAGAGACGTCTTACTTGGCGTCAGGCGAGAAAGAGCTTGTGCAGGGGAACACCCCTTTATCAAATCATCAGATCTCATGTGACTTGTTCACTATTAAGAGAACAGCATGGGAAAAAACCCATCCCCATGATTCAATTACCTCCCACTGGGTCTCTCCCACTACACGTAGGGATTATTACAATTCAAGGTGAAATTTGGATGGGGACACAGAACCAAACCATATCATTCTGCCCCTGGACCCTGCTAAATCTCAAGTCCTCATATTTCAAAACCAATCATGCCTTCCAACTGTAACCCAAAGCCTTAACTCATTCCAGCATTAACCTAAAAGTAGAAGTCCAAAGTCTCATATGAGACAAGGCAAGTCTCTTTTGCCTATGAGCCTGTAAAATCAAAAGCAAGTTCGTTACTTCCTAGATAACAATGCGAGTACCGGCATTAGGTAAATACAACTATTCCAAATGAGAGCAATTGGTCAAAATGAAGGGGCTACAGGCCCCATATAAGTCCAAAATTCAGTGGGGTAGCCAAATCCTAAAGCTCTGAAATGATCTCCTTTGACTCCACGTCTCACATCTAGGTCACACTGATGCAAAAGGTGGGCTCCCATTGGCCTCGGGCAGTGGTTAAGAAAATTAAATTCCGTAAAAATGTGTGAATTTTGTTTTGTTTGCAAACTATGGATTATTTTGTGAATGTGAGATGTTCTTAAAGTTCATTATTTATGTTGAATATAGGTCTTTACCAGGACACATAGTATTGCCTTAAACAAGCAAATCAATGCAAACAGTTTAAATTATATGGAGTAAAATGCAAGAGCAATACTGATAAACATTAGAAAACATGTTGGCAACTTCAGCAAATACTTGGATCAAGATGACTTGAGATTCTTGATTGTCATCTTTCAGTAATCTGTGTGAACATTAGTGTGCTCATTGCATAATGACTGATATACTTTAATGACATACCTAATTCCTGAAGCTCTTATTCACTTGTTGTGCCAAAATGCACATAATTAAGAGGTACTTTGCATTTAAATGAATTTAATTTTAGTAAAATATTTCAAAGATTTCTAGTTCACTAATTTGCAAATCAAGCAAATAAAAGTGAAGGGAGCTTTTAGCTTATAAATGAATAACCCACCTGCTGATAACAATTATATACTGTGGACAAAATATTGAATACAAATATTTAAAAAACTTAAGAGTAATAAAAACAAACACAAAATGGAGGGATTTTTATCTCATTCTGGGTAAGATCCCTATTGATATGGTTTTCTCCTGAGGAAACACCCAGTTTATATTGACATATCTTTGATAGAACTCAAGAAGAAAGCCACTAACTTATTAGTCTAAGGAGGCAGACAATGGGATTTGAGGATAACATCTCAGAAGAGTACCACAGAGACTGCATATTAATCCCTCTCAACTAGTTGGATGACCCCCTAAACTGTACATGCACACAACAAGACATCAGTAAGCCCATTTGGGGAAAACATCTAAAACTCTAGAAGAGTTCTACTGAGTATTAGCAACTGTCAAGTGCTGGAGAAACAGGAATGCAGTGAGAATTTCAACATTTTGAGGAAATTGGTAAATATCTCAAGATCTCCATTGAAACAATATAAGGGTTACATCTTAGGAGTAAAGGTTGCATACAAAGACAAAAAAATGTTGCCATAAGACTCAAAGAAAAAGCAAAATTCTCCATTCTAAGAAAGCCTAAAAATAATCTTTTGAAATATCAAGTAAACTGCCAGTAACTCAGCTGATTTCCTATAAAAATGCAGCACTCTTCAGAAGATAAGATTCCTGAGTCCCTACAATGCACAATGTAAACTACTTAAAAATCAGATATGTGATTATAGTTCACTAGCGACAAACTCATTTATGACCCAAATGTTGAAATTACCAGTAAGAACTTGAACATAATTATGATAAATATGTTAAAGATACTATAGAAAAAGATGGGAAAATTAGGGAAGCAATGGAGAATTTCAAAAGAACCATGAAACTATAAAGGAACAAATGGAAACCATAAACTGAAAAAAACAATCTCTGAAATAAAAATTCATTGCATATAATTAACAGCAGATTGCACAAAACAGAAGGCATTTGTAAACTCGAAAATAAGTCATCAGAAATTTTCCAAACTAAAGTAGAAACAGAAAGCTGACTGAAAAAATAGAATAAAACCTCTATGTCCATTATGGCAATATCAAGTAGTATAACATACATGTAATTAGAGTCCCCAAAGGAGAATAAAGAAAAAGATGCAGGAAAACAATTTTGAAGAAATATTGGCTAACATTTTTTCCAAATTTGATTTAAAAAGGCAACCTACAGATGCAGGATACTTGGTGAACCCTGAACAGCTTAAATAAAGAAGAAAATGCACATAGGAAAATCATAGTCAAACTCTACTGATAAATAGAAAAAGAATTATGAAAGCAACCAGAGCATTCAAAAAAAAAAATTATAGATAGTGGAACTGCAAAAATTTATTACTGATCACTCTTAAGAAACAACATAAATCAAAAGACAATGGAATAATGGAATAATGCTCTAAAAATTCTGAAAGAAAGAATCTATATCCAGGAAATGTGTCTTTAAAGATTTAAGGCAAAAGACATTTTCAGGTAAACAAGTTGATAAAATTTGTTCCAGCAGACATACACAAAAACATTGCTAAAGAAAGTTCTTCAGGCACAAAGTAAATGACTCCAGATGGAAATTCTTTTATATAGGAAGAAATGATGAGCATTTATAATGGTAAATATGCAGATACATATAAAATAATCTTATTTCTTAAATTTAAGTTGATTGCTTAATTATAAAAAATGTGGTATTTGAAACATGTAGAAGTAAAACTTGTGACAAAATAGTACAAAGAATAGGAAAGAGATAAATTGTACTGTAATAAGGCTCTTAAGTATGCAGTGGTTTAATTTTAATTCATGGTATACTGTGATTAGTAAAGGATGCAAATTGTAATACTTAGACCAATTTGGAGAAAGATTGTCAAGGGTAAACATTTTCTTACCCCAAATTGTAAATCAAATTTATAATTTCCCCTTATCATTCCTTTTAAGAATAACAATTTAGGAGGCATTAAGTATTTATATGTGGTGGAAAAATCAGAAAAGTTTTTCAGTTAATTCTTGATAAATGTCAAATAAAACTTTCCTTCTTGTCATTAGACATTTAATCCAAGGAATAAACAGTGGAAGAAAACACTTATCACAACCTTCTTGATCCATTATTCTGGAAAATTATATGAAATAGTGAATTACCAATGTCAAGATAGTTAATTCCAAGTGATATGGTTTGGATTTGTGTCACCACCCAAATCTCAAGTAGAATTGTAATCCCTAATGTTGGAGGTGGGGCCTGATGGGGAACAATTGAATCATGGAGGTGGATATCTTCCTTTGGTGCTAGAGTTCTCAAGAGATCCAGTTGTTTAAAGTGTGTGGCATCTCCACCTCTTTCTCTTCCTTCTGCTCTGGCCATATAGATGTGCCTGCTTCCTCTTTGCCTTTTGCCATAATTGAAGGTTTCCTGGGGCCTTCCCAGAAGCCATTGTGCTTCTTGTATAGCCTGCAGAATGGTGAGCTAATTAAACCTCATTTCTTGATAAATTACCCCATCTCAGGTATTTCTTCATAGCAGTGCAAGAACAGCCTAATACACCAAGAAATTTTTTAAAGTGCTAATTGTTGTAGTGGTATAAGAAAAAAATAGTCGTATCACATCACCATTTTCCCTTATATCCTATTCATAGTTTTAATGCATGATATTCTCTTTCCAACCTTAGTTTCAAGGCAGGATACACTGAGTATAGATAGAAGATGAGATATGATAACTCTTAGTTCTCAGCATCAGTTGCTAATCAAAGCACAGGGTTAAAGAGTAGAACCAGGTCTCAAAAACTCAAGAAAATAACCATGATGGGTTTTACATTTTTTCCTTTGCTCTTGTCACTGGAAATTGGGACAAGTTCCTCATGAGCCCATATTCACTAAGCTTCCATATCCTAAGAAGGATATTACTTCTAGGTGACTTATTTATAGAAGGGATCTTTTCATGACAAAGCAAGCCCAGCTATTTACTGATAAGATAGATAGCATGTTTTCTGGACATTCTTTCTCAAGGACAACTTTGTTTCAAAGATTTGATAAGAATTAAAAAAGTTAATATAGGATGAAGCTCTCATCAATGTCTAAAGGGCAGAAATTACACAAGTGGTTGAACAAGAAAACCCCTTGCTGTAGATAACATGCTATTAAGTAATTGCATTATTGCAAGTATGGTGCCAATATACTCTTATGGAAAGATGAACTGTAGGAATCAGTTCCAAATATTTTCTCAAAATATTCTCTAACCTGCTCCAAAGACTGGAGACAGGAACTTAAAACCTCTAAAATGTAAGTATAAACAGTAAGAAAATCACTAGATGCTTTTAACGGAATGTCTGATTTTGAATTCAGGTTCACAGATTTTATTGAGCCTACTAAAGTATGTTAGCTGCAAACTGTAGTCTCAAGTTGGCACTTCATAAATTATCAAGTGAAACCTATAGTTCCAGCTATTTGGGAGGCTGAGGTGGGAGGGTCATTTGACCCCAGGAGGTCAAGGTTGAAGTGAGCCAAGATCACCCCTCGCACTCCAGCCTGGGTGACAGAGCGACACCGTGTCTCTCAAAAAAACAAAACCAAAAACAAAAACATCGAGTGGAATTGGGATGGAATAATTTTATATTGTCTGAACAGTGGGAAATTCTTGTCCCTAATACTCGGGTTTTCATAACATTCATGAGAAATTATTTTTCAATAACTTCTCAAGTACCTTTCAACTTGTAAGGGTAAATAAACGTATTTAGTGTTTATGTTCTTAACTCTGGTGGGGCTCATGTATTTAAAAACTAAACTAATTTGTTTAGCTATATACTAAGTAGAAAAAACAGAAGCTAAGACACAACTACAATTTATTCCCTTTAACATTATTCATTTGTCTTTCAGTGAGCCATTCCCACTCACTCTGATTCTGGTAAAATATGGCTCAAGCACAGAACATACAGAAAAATATCCTAAAATTATAAAGCTTGAAGTAACAAGTTTTTGTTTATGGACATAGTAATATATATAAGATTAATAAATAAGACTAAATGTATAATATTTCTCTTTTAATTTTTCCGAAGTGAAAATGTATGTGAGAAGGGAGAAATTGTTACTGATACTTGAAATAATGTGTGCTCATCATTAAATGCCCACTTAAAACACAGTAAATAAAGTTTTAAAATAAGAGTCACCCTAAATCTCACCATGCAAATATAATCATTGTCATCATTTTGGTGAGTAATTTGCTTAGCTTTTTTTACACACGCGCGCGCGCGCGCGCACACACACACACACACACACACACACATATAGAGTATACTTACAATGTAAAATTTTCAGAATTGTACTAAGTTTTTTGTCATCTGCTATTTTTCATGATATGTTATAAATATCCATTCATTTTTCTCACTTATTTTTCAATTAGGTGGAACAAATTCTGTCAGTGATCAGTAACTGAACATTATCTGATAAGCAGTAACCACTTGGTAAATGCTAGCTAATAGCATTATCACCTAGTACTAAAGAAAATAAACAAAAAATGAAAGCAATTCATTATTTTATTATTTAAAAGTTTTATTCACTCAAATGTTTTCATATCTGATGGGTTTGCCAGGTATTAACCTGGGAAAGAATGAGGATTTAACAAATATAGACAGATTGTAACAGAGCAATAAAATTAGGAGAAATAATTTGCCTAGTTATCAGATTTTTATGCATTCTTGTGATGCTTGAGAGTTGCCATGGATTAAATCCCAAATTTCCTGCTGGAAATTTTCTTCTAATAACTATGTCGCTTTCCCTGAGTTTTCTCTGGAAAGTCTACTTATAAACTGTTAGCTTTTATTCTTGTTTTTATGTTTAACCATTTAACTACTTAGCAGTTTGTTATAGCAGAACTTATATCCTATTTATGCAAGAACAGAAACTAGTTTTAACTTACCCACAATCTTATTTGTTCAATATACCAGAAATGGTTAGAAATTGTTGAGACTATGTTGCTTATCAGTCAGAGGTTTCTAAAAACAGCCAACAAAAAGGTGGCAAATTTAAGCAGCAATGAGACGTTTATGAATGAAACTTGTGACTATATTTTTGTAGATGATATTCGACTGTTCTATAAATGCCTACTTTATATAGTTCTTTTAAACAAGGCCAAGAATTTTACACTCATTGATTTTTTATTTCATTCATCATTCATTTATTTAATTATTCAATCACTGAGTAATAATTATATATTTATTGAAGTCCCTCCATGGACCAGAAATCGTTGTAGGTATTGTAAATGTAATCCTAACATGAGAGATATAATCCTTTAAATTACATATTTGGAGTTAGTAAGAAAAATAGACAAATAAATGAGTAACTAAATATAGTTTGAAAGGCATAGGTATTTTGGAGAACATTTATGCCCTGAACAGAATACATTGTTGGGAACAGCTTCCTAGAACAAAAGGTTAATTAAGTTGAGACCAGATGATTGAGTAGGAATTTGTCAGGTAGAGAAAAATAGGATTGCTTCATGTCAAAGGATAAGCATAGATGAGGAACTTGAAGCTAGAGAAAGGTTTGAAATTGAACAGAAAACATTTCTAATGGATGGGACTAAATAGTGGGTAAATTGTAAAAAGTAAGATGGAGGTGGGACACAGACCGAACATAAAGACATTCATAAAACCCAGAAAGGAGTTTGGGATTTAGCTTAAGATCAATTGTTAAGTAATAATGTGATGTTATCAATTTTGCATTTTAAAAAGATAACTTCAGTTACATTGCGGAGATCTTAATTAAAAGCTAATTCAATAAGCCATATGAGAGAAAACGAGAGCCTGAATATTAATATGTTCTGACAGAGCAGAGAAAGAGCACAGAAGATTTCCAGAAGTTGTGCATTGGATGTGGCAATGTCGGGGAAATGGATTGCAGATAGCCTGCCAGCCAGTATTTATGTAAGAATGAATTTTTTTTTCAAAGTTTTTAAAATTGAGTATAATTTTTTTGCTTAAATAATAAATTTTGAGCATTGAGTTGTACAAAGGTGTACACATCCATATAACCACCACCACAACTGAGATACTGAATATTTACATCATCCTAAATTTCTTAATGTCCATTTCTAGTCAAATCCTGTCTCCTAAATGTGGAGTCTTAAAGGGATAAGGAGTCAGTCTTGGCAAGGAGGGGAAAGCAAAAAGAGAAAGCATATCTGCTTTCTGTAAGTCTGCCCTTTTTTCATGGTCCAGGACACATAGCCCTCCTGTGCAGATGACTTGCAATCTTCCTGAGCCCAGCTTATCAGAAGACCCTGATAGAAAAATGCAGGTTAGCTCGCTGCAACCTTGGCATTATCAGTACTGCACGTAGCTCTCTCCAGCACAAGCACCATCCTATAAAATCCCCAGCAAGACTTTGTCTCCTTGCAGTCGGCTCCTCTCTTGCTGATCAGCCCGTTGCACCCTTACAACATATTTTCATACTTTCTTTAATATATCTGCCTGTCTTTACATACAACTGTCATGGTAAATTCCTTTACTGCCTGTGACACCGACCCAGCTACTCACTACTTGTGACACTAAAGATAACTAGTCTTCTGACTACACCATGGTTTTGTTTATTCTTGAACTTCATATAAATGGAATTATATATTATGTAGTCCTTTAGATCTGTTTTCTTCACTTAGCTAAATGTTTCTGAGAATTACCCATATTATTGAGATACCATAGTCTGTACTTTTTCATGCTGGGTGGAGTTTCATTTATCACATTGGTTTATTCGTTCTCTTATTGCTGGATATTTAGATTCACTGAAGAAAAATAGTGCCCATCTTTTCTCTTGGGTAAATACCTAGGTAGTTACCAGGTCAAAGGTTAGGCATATGTTTAAAGTTACAAGACAATGCTAAACTTTCAAACCGATTAACATTTTACAGTATAGGCTAGTTCTACTTGCTTCAAATCTTCTTCAATAGTTGGTATACTCAGGCTTTACTTTAGCTATTCCCATGGGGTGTGAAGTGGTATCTCAATGTAGTTTAAATTTGCATTGAAGATAACTAGTAATAATGAACATCTTTTAATATGATTTTTGCCCATTATAGAACCTCTTGCATAAACTTCTTATTTAAAGCTTTTGCTATTTTTTTACTGAGATATTTATTATGTTATTGAGTTGTAATTTTTTTTTTTATAATTTCTGTTTCTCTGATGAGATTTCCAGTTGATTTATTTTTATTTCCTTGAGGTCAGTTATAGTAAGTAATTCAAATCCTTATTTGCTAATTACAACAGTTAGATTATCTTGAGTTTGGTCTCTACTGATTGCCTTTTCTCTTGATTATGGGTCATGTTTTTATATTTATTAATATGCCTGGTAATTTTGGATTGTATGCTGAGCATAAAAAATTATATATTGTACAGATTTTGGATTCTTCTCTATTCCCTTCAGGATATTAATTTTTTATTTAATAATTAATCATAATGGCTCATAAGCAGACGTATAAACTGTAATTTGTGTTTATTCTTAACTACTGCTTTTGCTGTAGGATAATCTACATCCTATTTATGCAGGGACAGAACTAGTTTTAAACTGCTCACAATCTGATTTGCTTAACGTACCAGAAATTGTTAGTAGAAATTGGCCAGCCTAAAACTACAAGCTCTGTTTTCTCTAACGTGGGTGATAGCTGAAATCCATGTGTAGCTCTTTTTGTTACAGCTGGGTCGCTTGCAGCCTGTCCTATCAGTGTGTCATTCAGTGACCAGCCAGAGATCCTTTCAGAGGTCAGATACAACTTGGGGCTGTCACTGTCTCACTTCAGTTGTTGTGACTGTCCATACCTTTACTTACTTTCTTTGAGCAAGTAAGACTAAAGATTTTTTCTCTTTGCTTAGCTGCCCCTGTGGTAAGTGTAACCTATTTTCCATAAAGCTGTGTGATCCCTTCTTCCGAGGGCCTACACTCCTGCAGTTTTCTGCCTGTTTTTAGAAACTCAGTGCCTTCAGGTAGGTTTTCTATCTGTTTGATTTGGAGTTTTATATAGACGTTGTTATCTTCGGAAGAGTTAATTCAATAGAATCTACTTAGTAATTGCCAGACAGGAAACCTGCAGACTTGATTGTAAGCTTTGCAAGAGCGGGTCTATTTTGTTTGTTTGTTTTTCTGTTTTTCTTCTGTCCTAGGGAGACTATTTTAGTCCAGGATGTAGTCTTTACTCCTAAAGTAGCTTTCCTAGAGTTTCAATGCAAAGATGTTTATCAAAGTGCTTCTGCTTTGTCGGGATTCCAACTCTTTCTTCCCTGAAATGCACAACAGGTGAAATCTCTATTTAACTCTTTTAGCCTTGTAGCTGTTTGTTTTTGAATTTTTTTCACTTGGGAGTTTTGCAGCTCTGGAAGAATTCGTATTTCAGGGGAGCTTATATACCCGTTGGGGCTTCCCATTTGGTAGATCTGTCCTTTTGAAAATTTCCACTCTCGATTTCCAACCACCCTCGTAGCCACTGCCTTCTACCCTTCTGCTTCTCAAGCACTTGACTTCAGCTTTCTACTTAAGTCCTAGCCACTCATGACACTGGGATTCTGGAGTGCCTTCAGGGGAAAAGCCCTGTAAATGTAAATCTCACCCAGTCTGTTTTTCAAGGATTGAATCTTTTCCAGTTTTTTCTGATGTTTGTCATTTTTAGGGCCACCACACAGTTATTTTTGTATGTTTCTACAGTTTATAATTGTTGTCTCTAGGAGAGTTTGTTGGATATAAGCCAGTAGTGAAAATGGAATTCATTTCCTTTGCCTTTAAGGTGGACAGAATTAAGCACACTTAAATGTGATGAGAAAGAGGTAGGAAGAAAAAAGTAGGAAAGATACAGGATAACAGGATTTAAAAGGAATTGAAACTAGAAATGAGCACCTGAAAGGCAGAGGGGAATAGAATTCAAAATATAGGTGAAAGGATGAGCTTTTCATGTACCAAGAAGGATCCCTTTTCCTTTAAAATAGAAGGGAGTAAATACTAAAGAAGTCAGGCTTGTAGAAATGAGTGGCATAAACAACAGCGACAATCACAATTTTAATTTATACTCTTTAATGAAGAACTATGTACTAAGCACTATTTTGAATATTTAAAATGCATTATTTAATCCTCAATTCAATGAAGAAAAAAATTTTATCGTTACTATACAGAAGCTAAAACTCATTCAGAAAGTTTAAGTTACCTCCCCAAGGCCATATGCCTAGTAGGGCTAGGATTTGAACATAGGTCTGACTCTGGAGTCCATATTCTGAATAGTTTCCCAATAGGAAGTCAAGTGATTGTGCAATAGCTTGTTTTCTTTATTAAATTATGATGTTAATGCTATAAACGAAAGAAAGATGCAGTGCCTGATATTTGAGAATAGTAAAATGGCATCTCCGAAAAATGCAAAAAAAAGGTAGCAAAGTAGGGAAACAGAAAGATTGCTAGACAATGCTAAGGACTCTGTAGCAGGTAGAGACCAGAAGTGTTACAATTTTGCTTGTGTGTCATTTTTTTCCATTGAAGTTCTTAGTATATTAATCATACTTATTTAAAATTTCTATTCTGGTAATGGCCAAGTCTCTGCCATATCTGGGTCTGATTCTGATGTTTGCTTTGTTTCTTCAGACTCTACTTGTCCTTGCCTTGTAAATTTTGCTGAATGTTGGACATGATATACTGGGTAATAGGAACTAAAGTAAATAGGCTTTTAGTTTATCTGGCTAGGGGTTAAACTGTGTGTTGTTTACTGTTGCTGCGTTAGAGGTTTCAATTTCTTCTAGTATTCTTATTCTTTTGTTTACCCTGTTGTAATTCAGTTTCCCTAGAAACCACTTCTTAAAAAGAGTGTGCCTTACAAGACTTTAAGATGTAATCTACTGCTATTATATAATCCTACAGCCCTGACAGTGTGTGAAGTGCTGGGGAGGGAAAGCATTCTATAATCCTATAATTAAATCTCTGTTTGAGGGTTTAGGGAAACACAGCCCCTGGGTTGTGACCATCAGAAGAGTCTCATAGCCTTTTCATTTCTCCACTTATGTGAGACAGGAAGGCCATGGGCCGGGAGCTGGCTTGTTGCCCTTCTCCCAGGTCAGATGAGCCTCTAGTAAAGTAGTTTCAGTTGAGACCAACCTTTGTTAAAGAGAACAGAATGCTCTAGGTGTATTTTAAAATGGTTGTGTTTCCCCTCCCAGTGCCTAACATACAGGAAACTTTTTCTCTTATCTTCACCATGAAAACCTGGGTAGTGTTCCTGGGGGTAAAAATAATAAAAGTGTGGGGTCTCCCAAGAGTTTTAACTCTGATGCTAGTTCACCTGTAGCATTTTTGTCAATTCTGTTAATTATTCCTACCAATCACTGTCTACACCAGCTTCTGCCTTCTGGTGAACTGTACTTCTTTGCCTGTCTCTCCTGTTTTGGGGCAATGGTTTTCCTGGAATCCCAATTACCTGAGGGATCCAAGAAGAGTTGTTCATTTTCAGTTTTTCCTTGTTGTAAGGATGGGAGTGATGACTGTCAAGCTGTTTACGTGTCAGGGTGGAAAACTGTTTTTACAACAGAATAGAAGTGATCATCTGGAAGTGGCTATACATGAGATGTAGTCTCATTTCCTGACTTTGAAGTGTTTTATGAGAAGGTAAGGAAAATCAATATTGCTTCCTTGTGGCCTAACTCAGGATGGAGAAACGAGAGAAGTTAGAGAACTCGGAGGAATGAGCACTTAATGAATCTCTATGCCACCTCTTAAACATTAGCTCTCTCAAGTGAACATCTGGCAAGTATTAAGTTACAATTAATTCATGATTGAATTCTGTACACATCTGAAGTGCTAATATTCCATGTAATTAGAGGGAGATTTGTATGCTTTAGATACCAGATGTGCAGGTGGTAGAATTAGTACCTGTTGAAAAAATGTTAAAAGTATGACTTATATTCTTGTCTCAAGAGGCCATTCCATGTCAACAGAATGGCAGTATATAAATACATATATTACACATATATTTTTTCTGACGTGTGTGTGTGTGTGTGTGTATATATCTCTCTCTCTCTCTCTCTCAGGAAAAAGTATGATCCAGTTACCTCTCAAGTTTTTATTTATTATGGCAGGTGGGCAAGTACCCAATTCATCTAATATACACGCAACCACACATTATATATATATATATATGTATCTTTCAAAACAAGGGACATGCACACACCTACAAAAAAAAAAAAACTTAGGTTCTACCCAATATTGTTAAAAATTTAAAATATTGTTAAAAAACATAAAATATTTTTGCCACAGAGGAACTAAACCAGCTAGTGTATCAGAGTACCAGTTGAAATTCCTTAAATAACTCATATCTCCCCCATACTCAAGGGGGAAAACAGATTTTTTTTTAGTGCACCATACTTAGGAACTTATTTGTGGTACTAGTTAGTCAAAAGTTGAATCTCCTTTTTCTAGTCGTAACTATGTCATTATGAACACTCATAAAACACGGAGAAAAGTAAAAATATTGCTTACATTCATAAAGCACACTTTGTAATTTTTTACACATAACTTCTGTGATGTGTTACCTCACTTAAATCCTTACAATAATCTTTGATAGATATTTCTGTTCCCGCTTTAAACATTTTCCAGTCTTCATCAGAAAAGTGAAAATCAGGTTAAAATGATTTCAGGTATTTTAAAACTTGTACTTATTTCTATAAAATGAAATGTTAAAAGATAATACATGATTTGAAAAGTTACATTTCTTGATTAGGTTTCTGGTGAGATGAATGTAGAATATAGCCATGATCAAAGGAAAAAAGTAGAGACTAAAACTTGGTTGGCCTTTACACTTCAATATGATCATGCCCATGAAGGCAGTATGCACTGTGGCTAGAAGCGCAGACTGTAAACCCCGACTGACCTATTTTTAAATTCTAGTTCTGCCTGAACTTGCCTCATAACCTTGGCCTAGTTATTTAACCTTTGGACATTGGAGGTTGTTAAATAAAATTAAATTTAGCCTAGAACTCCCTCAGTACTTTGAATTCTTACATCATGAACTCCAACCTAACTTAGTATATAAGCAAACTGAACCCCACTTAGTATATTTTTATAACAAGTAGCTGAGTCTCAACCAATCCCAGCAGCTGAGCGTCAATCATTCATAGGCTGCCAACTGATTAGAAGTCCACGTGATGCAAATTCTACACTGTAACCAGTTAAGCTGTTTCTGTATAACTTTCTTTTTCTGTCTATAAACACTGCCTGTCCACAATGCTGGGTAGAGCATTCTGAACTTCTCTTGGTTGTAATTGCTGCCCAATTCATAAATCATACTTTGCTCAAACAAACTTTGCCATATTTAATTTTTCCAAAGTTTTTCTTTTAACAAGTTAATATGGGACTGTTTTTTAATTTGTCAAATGTAGTTCATAGAGTTAAGATGAAAATTAGTATATACAAGACGCTGTTCATCTAGTAAAATTTGACAAATGGAGGTTATTAATATTATATAGATTTTAGAACAAAATACTTCTTTTATTCTCACTTTTTATTCATTATTTTATAGATATTGAAAATAGAAATAAGTTAAATGAAGATTGGTGTTATATCTCTAGGTGTTGTCTTATGGCACTGTGGCTTTAAATACTATGAAAGAAGGACTAAATAAAGTTGAACTATTTGTTAGTCATTGCTTTTTATCTCAAGAATTCAACACTACCCTGCATTTAACAAGTTACAAAAGCGCCATGGATTATGATGCCATAAAGCTAATTTCTTTTTCTAATTTTTTAAACCAAATGAAAATATTGCTTTGACATTCTATATGCAAAGAATTAAGGTTCTATTGCAAGCATTCAGTTTCTCAAACTGAAGAACAAGTAGTTAATTTATGAAATATTTATTACCTTAATACATTTACTAAGTTTGTCTAAAAAGAAAGCTTAAAAAATTTAATCTGAGCTATGTAATTAAATCACCATGAAAGATTACTAAATTACTAAGCAGTGATTGTGAAAATCACTCAAAATATTAAATTGACTCTCATTGACTTTATTTGTATTGAGTCAGTATTCATTTTCCTCATTTCATACGATAATATAGACAAATTACAATATGCTCTAATAAACATAAACTGTATGCTAAATATATTAAATAACAAATAAAAACCATATTTTTGTTCTCTGAATCAAAAATCTAAATTTGACAAATGAATTTTAATGTAAATAAAGAAGTTCCGAGGAAGCATAATTAAAATGAATCATGCACTCAAGCTTAATAGCTTAATTATTTCTTAGACACAATGGAAAATAATTGTAGTTTAAAATCTATAGTTACCTTATTTCTCTGTGTAATCAATAAACATATTTGGCAATACAATATTAATGTAACAGATGAGATTTAAAACTACTTAATTAAATTGCATTGCGTAGTCTTAACAATTCATTTCTTTAGCCACAATTGGATAAAACCTCTACTTTAAAACGTATTGTTACATTATGCTTCAAAGCATAATCTATGAATATGTCTTCCAATATTAGTTTTGGATGGTAAACTTTATTATAAGGGCAATTGTTTTTAAGCTTTAAATTTAGATTGTTTTTCTATTACATTTCATGCTTGTGATGGTGTGGTTGGCTAAATCAAAGTAAAAAGAGATGTAATGAAAATAATTTGCTGGTATCATAGAGAGAAGTAAGAAGATGAAAACCTAGCGGAAAATGTGGTATCTATAGCAACGGATTTAGTTTAAATTAGAAGAATCCTTTCTCCTCCACTTGGCCAGACAAAACATGGTACAAAGTAATCAAAAACCAATGGCAGTAAAAAATATGCATCAGCATCTATTTTATGCAAGACACAATGCTAAATACTAGCTGCTAATTTAGTTAACGAAAAGAAATACACATGGGATTTGGGCGAAGAAAACTTACTGAGGAATAATGGGATTAAATGTACAAAATGTATAAAGTCATATTAGAGAAGACTTTAAATGAAACGACTAACGTTTATTGAATGTTTTCTATAATTCAGGCACCAAGCTGTGTTCTTGAATTCACAAGTCACATCTTCAATTCATTGATAAGAAAACAAGTCCAGATGCTTAAGTGATATTTTATCAGGGCATAACGCCTACAGGGAGACAATGTCTGATTTACTGATGTTGATTTTATCACCCAAAGTAATGATTAATTTCTCTATTCAATGATCCCTATAATTTCCTTTGCAACTATTAACCAATGTGTTAGGAGACATTTTAGGACAATGCAAATATCTTGTACCTCACCAAAACTTCCTTCTAGAGTTAATGTCCATTGATGATTCTTGCCTGAACTCATCTTTGTTATGATTATATGGTTTATATGTACTATTGTATGTTGTTGTCAAATGGTTATTTCCCAATGTTAGCATTCTTTCAACACTTGCCAGTCAGCTCTTCTATAGAGATCTTTACCCTGTAGAGCCATATCCCAATAAAATATGGCATATTTAGTGGTAGTATGGATAAACTGATAGCTGTATAAAGGAATGGGTGAATGAATAAGTAAATAAGTGGAAAATAAATGGAAAAGCAACGGTTTAGTAATGCAATGAGACTTGAGAAATATCTATAATTAGGAAGAAAATGGAAGTGCAAGAGACCTAAAATAAACATGGTATCAAAATGATTGGAGGAACATCAAGTTAGTGGTCCATACAGTCCACACCACAAGAGAGGTTCACAAAGGAGAGCTTGGTCAACAAACTAAGAGTCCACAGGACCAGTCAAAGTGCCAGGAGAGGTGGCTATAAAGGGGAGTGTTGGAAATTTAAAACGAGCATTTTTTAGAAGAGAGGTGTCAGTAAAATTGCAGAAGTCATAGTTGATAAAAATGGGAAGGAAAATGCTGGAATTTTGACAGTTTTCAGTGAAATAAAAGATAAAAGTTGATAACCGGGGGGCAAGTCTAGTGGAGCAAAGGAAGGATTCCTTAGAGTTTTTCTGGTTATTGTCTATCAAGATAAAAAAAAACTATGTATTAAAGTAGGAGTGTCTCAACATAAACAATACAGAGTAAAGTTCTCAGGTGTCAGGAAATGATGGGATGAAAGGTTACTTGATTATGGATTATAAAGATCACACCTTCCCTTGCAATTATTTTTCAGAAAATAAAATAACAG
Organism: Mandrillus leucophaeus; assembly: GCF_000951045.1. NCBI lineage: Eukaryota > Metazoa > Chordata > Mammalia > Primates > Cercopithecidae > Mandrillus > Mandrillus leucophaeus. The sequence continues at coordinate 4,318,876 of NW_012104131.1, read as the reverse complement.
GTTAAGAAGACTACATCAGATGCAAGAGGTTCCATCTTTTCAATGAAGCCAAAAGTGAGCTCATAAATAGTGTATGTGTGTGGAATAAGAGAAGCTGGAAATTAGGCAGTGGATAGAATTACTTAGGGGGATTCAGCAATAAATTCGCAAGCAGGAGGGTTGCCGTTGAGTTGGTCTCTGTAAGGCGAGAAATCCACATCTGTCTATCTCCTTCTGAGATTGCTTTGTGACCCATAACAAGAACAGAGAAAGCAAGTATGAAATTATAAGGTCAAGGATTTAGAAAAAAATGTGGTAAAAGGAAGAATCACGTAGATGAACATGAAGTTCAGACTGATGATGAAGTCTCAATTACCTAAGAATGGGTAATCGGGAGAATTTAGGTAATTTAGGATTTAAGGAGTTTCCTTACTATTTGGTTACGAATGTAAGTTACTTTTTACATTTATGGTGTGCATACGTATATAGTTGTGTATAGCTGTATAGGCATATGTGCTTATATAAATAGCTAAATAATGTAACTAAATATGGTGTTTCTGTCTCTGAAACTGCACTAATACATATAGCTATGTTGCATATTCAAGGAGATTGTTCATTTAATGCATACGCACTTGAGTCAGGGATACCTGTGACCATCCATGTCACCTTCACTTTCTCCGCTATGCTTTGCTGGTATTTTATTAACCCTCATGCAGAAGAATGACAGGAGCATGACTGCTACCAACTGGAGGTCATAGACTGGGACCATAGTCAGGTGACTGCTGCCCACAACTTATCCTGCATTACAGGAGGAATAACAAAGCAGGAATGACGGATATAAACTGTCTAATTATGGGAGGGTAATGTTGCATGATACTTCAGATAGTAGTTGGTTTTGGAGTGACTTGGGCTCACCATCGATTTGCTATACAGTAGTCTCTCTTCAGCCACAGTTTCGCTTTTCATGCTGTCAGTTAACTGCAGTTAACTGTGGTCCTAAAATAATAGGTAAAAAAAATCCGGAAATAATTAATGTTTTCAATTGTGCACTGTTCTGAGTAGTGTGATGAAATCCCCACACCAACCCACTCCATCCCATCCAAGATGTGAATCATCCCTTTGCCCAGCCTATCTATACTGTATATGCTACCCACCTGTTAGTCACTTAGTGGCTACAGATAATCAGATTGAAAAATCATAGAATATATAGAGTTTGGTACTGTTCGTGGTTTCAGGTATCCCTGGGGGCTCTTGGAACATATTCCCTATGGATAGGGGAGATTACTGTACCACAATGGATAACATTACCTCATGGGAAATAGTAATTTGCTATGTTTTAAATGTGTCCCCAAAATTCACATGTTGGAAATTTAATTTCCAGAGCAGCAGTGTTGAGAAGTAGAACCTTTAAGAGATCATTAGGTCCTGAGAGCCCTGCTCTCATGAATGGATTAATGTCATTCTCCAAGGAGTTGGGTTCATTATAAAACTGAGTTTGACCCTCTTTCACACTCCCTCTCATACATGTGATACCTTCTACCATGTTATGTCACAGCAAGAAAGACCTCACCAGATGTCAGACATTCAATCTTGGACTTATAATCCTCGGTAATCATGAGTCAAATCAATTTCTATTCATTGTAAATTACCCAATGTCTTGTATTCCATTATAGCAGCACTAAATGGATTAAGACATAGCCCATTAATTTCATTCATTAGTTTGGGGAAAAGAAACTAAAATTTCAGCCTGGGTGTGGTGGCTCACAACTGTAATCCCAACACTTTGGGAGGCTAAGATGGGTGGATCATTTGAGGTCAAGAGCTTGAGACCAACCTGGTCAACATGATGAAACTCCGTCTCTACTGAAAATACAATAATAAGCTGGGCATGGTGGCAGGTGCCTGTAATCCCAGCTACTTAGGAGGCTGAGGCAGGAGAATCACTTGAACCAGGGAGGCAGAGGTTGCAGTGAGCCGAGATGGTGCCACTGCACTCTAGTCTGGGTGACAGAGTGAGACTCCATCTCAAAAAAAAAAAAAAAAAAAAAAATCAAAATTTCAGTTAGACATTGAGCATTTTCACATATATTAAGATACATGTATTTAAATAGGCAAACTTGGGAATTAATTTTAGCTATTAAAAGTATTAGCTAATTTACATACAAAACTTTTATTATTTTTTGCAGAGTAGAGGTGGCATTTATATTTGATAATCATGTAGTTTTTTAAACTGCTAAACAATTTTTAAAACCCCTAATGTAAAATATTTTTAGTTATTCAAGTCAAGAGAACTTCTAAGTAGCTAATACATTAGCTAATTGAAGCCGTTTTAAATGTTATTGTTTAATAACTGATTCTTGAGTATACTGGGAAAATGGTATGAAAAATATAAAATTTAAAAAGTCAAAATATCATCTTCAACATGTAGGGAAATAAAATTGATTCTGTAGTGTTGACTGTACTTAATTAAAAATACCTAATCTAAGCAATGTCTCCTCCTATTCCCCATTGCAAGGACAAGAACAAAGTTAAATCAGAACATCACATACACAAGGTACATCTCATGTTCTAAAAATCTAAAAACAGTAGAACCAGAATTGAAGAAAGAGTATTTGCATACCATCTAGTGGTCACTTTAAAAAATAGCAAAATTTTTTCAAAATAATTTGTGTTTAACTGGAAATAGTATATATGGTTATACCTGACCTAAATATAATCCACAAAACCTGTCATTTCACGTCATTAAAAAATAAGATGAAGAGTGATTTTATTTACTTCTGACATGTGGAAACACCTAAAAAATGATCACCTAATCATAATTATTTCATGCTTGTCTAATTTTTAAAATATATCAAATATTGGGACTTTGTAGTAGCGCACCATGTTTGCCAGATATTTGTGTTCTTGAGTTCAACCATGGCATTAAAATAGAATGTCCTTATGCTGAAGTTAAACAGTTTAAATGACGCTTAACAGTAGACAACAAAATACAACAGCCAATGCTTTTGTGTGCTTCCCACAGATTGGTATCATGTTTAAAATCAAAACTTTGCCAAACTTATTTCCTCAGGAGCACATGAATGGAGGCAGCAGCTAAATGTCCGTCTCCCCATTTTTTTGTGAATAATGTCACAATGCAAGTCAATCATATGACTTTTTACTATATTTTTGAAAAATGTCAGTTAACTGATCATTATTTAAATACAGAATGAGGGGTTTGGAAATTTACTTTTTTCTTAGATTAAGTCAGAAGTGTTCAGTTCATTGGAAGCACTGTGGCCATCATTCCCAAAGCCAATGCAGAATGGACCAGCAAAGTGGGCAAAAGGCATTTCTTCTTGATGAATGCAGAATGTGAGGGAAGGAGGTGCCTGTAGCAATGTGGCTGTTGGGAACAATGGTTACGTGTGTTCTGCTTCCAGAGAAAAGTCAAAAGAAACCAGGAATTCCAAGCACATTCATTTGGAATGGATCATGCTAAGAAAGGCAGGCCGAATTTTTTGATAAAAATAGAATAGGGCATATTAGTAGAGTCCTCAGTTGGGGGCCTACAAAATTGAAAGGAAATCTGCCTTAAGGCTGAATCTGTGCTGGGAAAACTTGCAGGGCAGAAGGTGTTTTCTTTTTTTTCTGCTTAGAGCTCTAATTGTGGGAGATGGGCAGAACATAACACTTGAATATCGTCTTGAAACTTTGTGGTATGGATTGTGAGCAATTGAAACAGGCTACATTGACTCCAGCTTCCTTCAAAGTTGGAAGCATATGGCGTTCACTTTTTTCCTTAAGATATAGTGGTTCAACCATTAATGTTTGGAGTTTATAGTATGAAGTAACTTAATTTTTTAAAAAACATAGAGCCAACAAAGAAATTTAGGTTACATAAAGCAAAGACCTACAGTTCTCTGTGTTTTAACCTAGGCTTTCCCTAAAAAGCAGAGCTCGAAACAAAGGCCTGTAGACAAATGGCTTATTTTGGAACTGACCCCAGAGAAGAGAAGTAAGAGATGAGAAAGTGAAAATGGAAAGAAAGGAAGGTAATTAAAAGGGTGGATTCTTGCAATGGTCACCACAGGAAGCAATTGGCCCTCATTCCTTTTCTGAGCTTCTGAAAAGCCACGCAGAAATCATCTCAGAATTGTCTAATTAAGAAAAGAGAGCTTTTTTTTTTTTTTTTTTTTTGTTATATCAGTGGAGCCTGACTCTACAATGTAGAGTAAAAGAAGACCAGATAATTTTAGAGTAGCAAAGACTAAAGCAACTCAATTATGCAGATCTCTATGCACTAAAACCACCCATAGGAACAATTTTTCTTGATGAGGCTTCCCTTAATCTCCATTCATACTTGACTATTTCTATTTCTCAGATGATTCCTTTATTTGGTAAATAGTGGAGAAAATTTGGTGATTACAGAGTTCTATTTTTTTCCCTGTGTATTCTCTTAACAAATGGTAGTTATTGAGTAGTTTCTTGAATGAAGAGCTTGAGGCCTAAGTTTACCATGACATATCTTCATGACATTGACCTGCTCAATCTGATTCTGATTTTCTACCAAATTTTGTAAGGATAATATGAAATAAAATATATTAAAGCACACTTCAAACTGGAAAGTACTTTTCAACTGTAAGTAAGTATACTGTTATGCCATTTCAGCCTTCTGGTATCCAATATTTTTCTTGGGGCAATTTTCTACCAATTACAATAAAGGAACCCTTTAATATTTCTCCTAATAGATATCATCTAGCCAGATTACTCAGAGCTTCCCAGACTTCAGTAGGAAACCTCTTTTCCCCCAATATATTCTATAGTTATTTATTATACAATAAAAATAATATGCAAAATGTGGCCTGTCCTTTAAGGGGTTGCTATTTTGTTCTAGAACCAAGCACTCAGGGGCCATTTGGGGGGTTTCCTTGGCACTGAGTCTGGGTGTGTGACAGACTGAAAAACTCTGCTCAACGCCCACAGTGCTGAACATTCCACGTTCTAAATATATAGCTGGAAAACTTCCCAGATTGTACATCTGCCTCTCTAATTTACACCTCCAAAGATGAGGGTGAGCAAGGAAGAGGTGAGAAGCTTTAATGAACTACTTGGAGCCTTTACATGTGCTATGAGAAACTTCCCAGCACACACTGAAGCATGGCAGCAGGGGGCTGAATGGAAAGCAAGTATGTGAACGTTCAGTTTCAGTGATGTCCAGTACATTCCAATGGCCACCCTGCCTTCAAAGAGTGACCAAGAACCCCTTCCTTTCTTCATTCTTATCTTCTATCAGCACTTCCGATATGTTTCCTAGGCCCCAAACTGGACATTCACTGAATCCTCCCACTCAGTCATCTGCCAAAATGCTGGTCCTGGTGTGATTTGGGGACCACTTTGATGAGTACATGTTGGGTTTGCTTACCCCTACTATGGATGCTACTTAAGTAGAAATTGTGTTTTCATTGAACCAAATGTTTACCTTAAAAATAAAACTACTAGGACATTGAAATCAGCAGGATCGTGCTGGAAAGATCATGTAAATTCTAAGTTGGATGTAGTGAAAGAAGAACAAAATTTGTAGAGCAAACCTGCTTAATGTTCAGTCTTAATTAATGGTGCTTCTCAGCAGGCCATTCTTACAGTTCATGGTGTGAAAGTAATAATCTGTTGCTTATGTGTTGAGTGTTGACTTTGTGATGAAACTCAAGATAACCTTTAACATGGCATTTTCCACGTCAGCATGGCAGATTATACCTTCTTTTTCCATGTCATAAATGCCTCCTCATTTTTCCATGGGTTCTTAACCTGAGGCCCATGGACCTCAGATAGACCATGAATATAATTCGATATGTTTTTGAATGTGGAAGGAAAAAATATGTTTACTTTTGCTACCCTCTAACTGAAATTAAGGGTATATTTAAAAATTATCTGTAGGCTTCAAGCCTCTGTATTATTAGCAGAACCTATGACTTTGTCACCCAGAGAAATTACGTATTTTCATAATAAGTCACAATTTTTGTAGATATATAAAAAACATTTAGGTTCATTACTTTTTTGAGTTAGGATAATTATCAGAATCATCATGAGACCTTGTTGCTTAGTGCATTAATGAAGAAACAATTATTTCTACATAAAAATTTTAGTTTTATAAATGTTCCCATGTCGTTAGTTTTTCTGTGTATTTTATTTCATGCATTTAAAAATATTGTCTGTGAAAAGTTTATCTGGCTACAAAAGGTACTATATAAAAAATAAGCTAAGAACTCCTATTAGACCTATGTCATAATTTACCTGCTCTATGAAGCCTCCATAACTTCTCTGGAAGACCACTCAGCATGTCAGTCTTTGTGCATTCACTGCACTTAATTTAAAAATTGTAATTGACACATCGCATTCAATCATGTGTTCTCCGGCTCCATATTGTGAGCTCCTAGAAGGTAGAGATGCTCCCTCTAGTGTAAGTGGCTCTGGAGCTGGACTGCTTGCAGTCCACCCAGATGACTTGCTTAACCCCAGATGTGATACCTAACCCTAGATGTGTCAGCTGTGAGCAATGTGATGCTAGATAATAAGCTTCAGTTTTCTCAACAACGGAACAAAAATAATAATGGTATAGCTACTTCCTGTATTTGCTCTAAGGATTATATGAGTAAAGCACTTAGCACAATGCCTGAAAGTAAGCACTCAACAAATGTTAGTAGTCATTGCCTTCATCTTTATTATTTTTCTTAGCAACAGCAGCAGCAACAGTTTCATTAGTTGTGTTGGTGGAGGATATAGTAGAGGCGGTAAAATATTTGCAGCTTCAAGGTTTTAGCACAGCACTTGCCTGGCACATAATAAGTAGTTAATAATGAATAAGTGAAATAGTGAATAGAATGTTTTTAATTCAGACAATTAATTAGGATAGATCTATAATTCCAAATCTGAAAACATTAAACATGCACATAATAACCAATCAAGTAATTTATAGAATCTCTGCTATGTGTCCAATACCATGCTGAAGATTCCAAGTTCCTTTACAACTCTAGGGAATTTATAATTTTGCAAGTTGAGGGAAGAAACAAAGCACCCACACTCATACACACATATGTATGTGTATGAGAGGAATAAGATGTTAAAGTGCAAAGGATTTTTAAGATACCTCCTTTGGAAACTGGGTGACTGCTGACTCTTTAGGGAGAAGCTTGAACATTTGAGTCCAGCATTGTCAAATTACACTCCTGTGAGTTCCCTCCTATGCTCACTCCCCCAAACTCCTATCTTCTTCTTTATTCATTTCGTAAGCAGTTCTGCTTCCCACCTGACCGCCAATTTTCTTGCCTGGGGAATTGTCTCCTCTTCATGAGGAATGCAGGCGCTCCAGAGGAAAAAAAGTAGATTAACTCGGGGAATGGGTGGTATGCAGAAGGCAATAGAAGGAAAAGAAATTATAGAGAAAGGCTTGGGGAGAGACTGTATTTCAAATCCATGATCAACTATGAATAGAAACTGTTATTGAGACTTACGTATCATCTTATCTTAAACATTCCTTTAGAACGTTTAGTAGAAAAGTCTTTTTTTTTTTTTTTTTTGGAGATGGAGTCTCACTGGGTCGCCCAGGCTGGAGTGCAGTGGTGCCATCTCGGCTCACTGCAAGCTCCGCCTCCTGGGTTCACGCCATTCTCCTGTCTCAGCCTCCCAAGTAGCTGGGACTACAGGCGCCCGCCACTACACCAGGCTAATTTTTTTGTATTTTTAGTAGAGACGGGGTTTCACCATGTTAGCCAGGATGGTCTCGATCTCCTGAACTCGTGATCCGCCCATCTCAGCCTCCCAAAGTGCTGGGATTACAGACGTGAGCCCCCACACCTGGCCCTTTTTGTTCTAATCCAGTTTTTGTCACTATCTTTATGATATTCATCATCCATGACCACTAACCATCTTTTGGTAACCTCTCTGGATTTGAAATTTCTCCTCTGTAAAAGAGTTTAGTTTCTATGATTTCTACAGTCCTTTCTGTTACTAAGTTTCAAGTTTATTTACATATTTTTGTTCATTGTGTCTTCTATGCAGTGATTCTTCAATTTTCTTTTAACCTTTTAATATAGAATACTGCCTATATTATACATTTTTACCTTTTTATATAGGTACAACCTGTATACCGCTTCCTTGTCTGTATGGAAACTAGGGAGTAGAAAAGCATTACAATTTATATCTCCTATGTCATGTCACTTAGGCTCTGAAATGTTTTATCATCATTTTTTATTTCCTAAAACAAATTCTTTGGGATAATTTTAAACTCAGGTTAGATAAAGAAATGGAGGCAGTTTATATTCATAGAGAAGCTCCAAGCTGAATAGTCCTGGCACCAATAGAAACTACATCATAATTTCTGTTCTATAAAGACATGAAGCAAAAAGGTGATAGAGTACACAAAAACTACTTAATAATTCCTGAAATTTTAAGAATGACTTCCACCAGCTTAATCATTGTTTCTGTGTTCTTCAAATACCATATTTTCTTGATACTAGACACATGCATACACATTTTCTCAAATCTTTTCAGCCAATCTCTTGACAGATGGGAAAGGTGTGTTATTGTCTCTACTTATGCCTATACAGTGTGAGATGTGCATAAAAGGAATATGACTAGATTGTCACCTACATTGAGTTACTAGCATTGTTACAGGACCAGCAGGTTCACATGCCTGTTATGCAGTAACAGACAAATACATTGCAACAGCAAGGTTTGCAGCAGAGAAAGAGCTTAATGATTGCAGAGTGACTGAGTGAGCAAACAGGAGGAATCTCCCTGAGGAGTTTTGAGCTGGAGTTTTTAAGGGGATCATGGAGGACAAGAGGCTGGAAAGTAGAAGTTATTGACTGCTTGGGATAAGGGGGATGAAATCATCAGGATGTGGAAACTGCATTCTTGAGCGAGTCAGATCTTCATGGAGTTCTTTGGACCAGTTGGCATAAGTAGTTTTACTGGCATGCAGGACCTTGAAAGAATATCTTAAGTGGAAAAGTTAACATTTCACAATGCTTAAGATGTTATCCGTAGAGCAGTTAACAGGAAGTATAATCTTATGACAGGTTGCATGTGATTTGGAGGCAATAGGCAGAAAACGATTTGATAAAGCAGGCCAGAGAGCAAGCTGGCCTAATGATGAATGCTGAATGTCCTGCAAGCTTGGCTTATTTTCATGTCTCCCCCTCCCTTCTTCTCTGGTTGATTTTATAAAGTTTATAGAAACAATTTCAGCGTTGATAGAATCTTACGCAGTTTGTTTCCATTTGTATTCTCCAAAGTCATTTAAAATGTCATATTAAGTTGTCACTACAATTAAATTATAAAACAAAAAATAACATTGAAATAACAGCTATAAGATTTAAACACCAATCACTGGAGAAAAGACTACATTTCTGTGTTTTCTTGCGAAGAAATAACCAAGAGATTTTCAGAACTTCACGATGCAAGATATGAATAAATAAAGTTGTGTTTCATTTTTTTTGTTCAGACATATCCAAAATATTTGCTTGTCACATACTAGGCAATGCAATTAAAAACAGTAGACATTGCCAAATCTTTATAACTAAATCATGGAAAGCTAAAAGAAATTGTGATCCATTTTGTGCATCTTGAATAAGTATCAGTTAGGTGAAAAATTTCCATCTTTTAAAGATTAACTTTTTGGAGATGCTGTATGACTTTCAGTGATGATTCAATGAGGAAAAAATGAAACAAATCTAATCAAATAATAGATAAAGTGTGACTCATATGTCTCAAAATTATACTGCCAATTTTAATGCTGTTAAAGGTAACTAATTAAATTAAAAAGCACTGGTTTTGCAATGAAGTGCTTTACTTGGTGCCTTGGTGCTTCTGCCACATTGTATCAATTTAAAACCAATATTACATAGAATTATGAAATACCTTTCTCTAATATATAATTACATTTTCATAAAAAGTGAATGTAAGATTTTTGCACAATAAATTTTTTCTCAAATAGTCATACAAAATACCTCTATTCAACACAATCCATAAATTTGTAATGCGTTTCAGGGAAAATCAATTATTTTATCAACAAAAAATAAGTTTAGCAGAAAGTTCTGTTACATAACTGTTATTCATGATAGCATAGCTAGCCACATTGAAGCCCTTGATGCTTAAACACATCATTTAGAGAAGATCTAAGTCAATAGTATTCAAAACATGGTCCCTAAGACACAGCATTACCATCACCTGGGAACCTGATAGAAATATAAATTCTTGAGGTCCTCCCCTAGGTCTTCGGAATCAGACTCTGGAGGTGGGGTTCAGAAATCTGTATTTCAACAAGTCCTCTAGGTCTATCTAATGCATGCTGAGTTTTAAGAGCTAGTTATCTAAGGAAACATTATGAAACCTATAGTGATCTTCATGTTTTTCTTCTGGTGCTTATGCTAAGATTAAAAGGACAAGTATTCACCAAAGCTTGCAGAATGAGAATTTGGTAGAAAAAATGACTCAAAGTAACCCCCGAAACATCAATCTTTCATAAGGTGCACAGAACTGAACTTGATAAAATGATATCATGTTGTAGGAAAAACCTTACAAATGAGTCTTTGATTCAGAATGTGAAAAAGGTCTAGACTAAAACTTAGATATTTCTGTTGAAGAAAAAGTGCTGTTTAAGTCTAGGAATAGTTAAATATTATGGTTGTTAATAATTGTGCATGTGCATTTAATGTGGAGTTTGTTTCTTTAAAAAATCTAGCAATAAAGACACATCATGATAGATGACATGTTAGATATGATGAATTATGATAGAAATTAAAATGCAATAAATATACATTAAACACATGTAGATAGAGTTCTTTACTACAGGCCCTCTCAGGGCTGTTAATATTATAAAGCTCTTTATAAAGTTCCAAAAAAATTCATAGGGTATACTTGATTTTTAAATTTTGACCATGAGGCCCCTTTACACAAAATCTTGGCAGAACCCTGATTTCATTGAATTTATTTTTATAAATCTGTTTAGATAAATAATAGAGTTGTTATGGATTCTTGAAAAAGAGATGCCAGACATAGGGTAAGTTACCTTCCTAAATTCCTAAGCTTTTTGGTCTGACCTCAGATAGAATAAAGATGACCTCATCCAAACCTTCCTTTCATTGGTATTTTTGTCAGAGACCGACTTTAGAACTGGATAGAAAAGAGACCGATTCCATTTGAGTTATTAAATTTGGCTTAAACTGTGGAAACCTGTCAGGAGCTTTTCCGAACAAATGCTACTTTGAATGAGGTGCTGTACGTAGTATAGGGGACCAATGTTATTGGCAAATGCAGTATCTCAATGCCTCGGTGAGTGCCCAGCATGCCTGAAGACCTCATAAATCATTTATCTCCTGTAACCCCAAGAAAAACTAAAGCAACCCATGGGCCAAGACCCCAAGTCTTCATTATTTCTCTGATTCTACTGAATCATCATGTCTTAGTTCAGAAAATGCTCATTCATACGTTATTAAAACAAATTTTACCTAAAATACTCAAAGTATAGTAATAGATAAGTCAAAGTATTTCGCTCTACTTATTTGACTAATAAAACAGAAAAACGTGCAAATTAAATAAGGTATCTAAATCCATTAGTGAATATCTTGTCACTGTCATCAACAAACAAAACCTTGAAAGCATATATTCGATGATGTTTTCAATAATGTCGACTGAACTGTGTTTAATGCTATCAAATGTAAAGAATAAAAGTAATATTTGTGAAACTTATATTTTCATGGCATTACAATGACATCCAGTGGCTGTCTCTTTAAATAATATATATTTGGATACTTTATACTGCTCAAATAAATGGTAATTTAATGTTTTTCTGAAATTGTCTTTATGTGCATTTCAGGCCGTTATATAATAAATCTATAGTTTCAAAGTTCACCCAAGAGGAAGATAAAGTTTGAGTAGAAAGAGTTGTATAGTGAGCAAATTATTCCCAGCCTCTTTCTATCTCAGTAGTGAATTTACCCTAAGGGATGAATATGACAGTATAGTTTAATTTCCTCATTTTTAGTCCTCCTTGATGCCACTCTTCCTTGTGGGCACCTAAAAGGGACTTCAGAAGGATTTTATCCTATGCTGTTTTATTTTCATTTATATCAGTCAATTATGTACCTGTGACTCAGACTCAGTTTAGATCCAGGATATTTTCCTTACAGTCATTTATTGCTGCCACAAAAATACTCTTAGAAAGCCTTGGGACAGACTTAACTTATTTGCCCTCAAATAATATATTTTTAATTTTTTCTATTTAGAGGACTTTAAAGGGGTTACCTTAGTAACCGCTGCAATGTACATATTCTGCTGGGATTTTGTTAGTGTAACTTTTTATAGTAATGCAATGTTAACAGAGCATAAGAATAGAGGCACATTTTTTTATAGAGCAAACTTTCAATCTAGGTCAAACATATGTTTCTCAGAGAAGTTATCCCTTATGACCTCAGAGTTTTTCCATGATCATGATTTACTTTAATAACTTCAAACAAGTTTGTCTTTTTTAAATGAAGAAGGTGGTATGTAGAAAGATGATAGGATAATAGAGGGATGTAAATTATAGCTTTTGGTAAATGCTAAGGGTAAAACAAATTAAATAATATGAAATGATAGATAAGATTCATACTTATGAATCATGTGACCCTCTGCAGAAAAATAAAGTTCAAATTCTTGTGAAATTTATAACTCAGGTCCTGAGAGTAATTGATAGTGATCAAAAAGCAAAATAAGGAAAAGGAGGAGTTAGTCATATTTTAGCCATTTGCAAGCATTTCACAATATAATACGTAACATTGTATATACATACTATATCTAATTATACATATCATACAATATCACCTACAATACTTCAAGAAGAGAAAATATTTTTAACTGTAGTTTTGGCCTGTAAAAAAGATCGTGCCATTTTAAGTACAAAGTTGCTGATCATACGTCAGTAGTTAATACTATTTGAAGAGCTAAGACCTCATTTATCTACTACTGTTGCTAAACACAGTATTCTTTATCACTAAATTTTAAAGTTGAAGTTTGGATAACTGAGTGCCAAAGTGTGTGTGTGTGTGTGTGTGTGTGTGTGTGTGTGTGTGTGAGAGAGAGAGTATTCAGTGGGGATTTTTTTTTATTATTATTTTTATTTTTTAAATTTTTTTATTATACTTTAAGTTCTAGGGTACATGTGCACAACGTGCAGGTT
>NW_012104131.1:4205175-4304644 GCF_000951045.1 Mandrillus leucophaeus | reverse complement strand
TTCAGCTTTCTACTTATGGCTAGCCAATTTTCCCAGCACCATTTATTAAATAGGGAATCCTTTCCCCATTTCTTGGTTTTGTCAGGTTTGTCAAAGATCAGATGGCTGTAGATGTGTGGCATTATTTCTGAGGGCTCTGTTCTGTTCCACAAAGCATGATGCCTTCAGCTTTGTTCTTTTGGCTTAGGATTGTCTTGGCAATGTGGGGTCTTTTTTGGTTCCGTATGAACTTTAGAGCAGTTTTTTCCAATTCTGTGAAGAAAGTCATTGGTAGCTTAATGGGGATGGCATTGAATCTATACATTACCTTGGGCAGTATGGCCATTTTCACAATATTGATTCTTCCTATTCATGAGCATGGTATGTGGGGAATTTTTTAAATACACATATTCTTGCATTGCTCTAAAGCCTTCAGTGCTGCCCCTGATGGAAAATTGAGAGTTAGAAAAAAACAAGCCTATAAAGAAAAATTATTCCCAGGACCCATCCCTACTGCTAGTTACCTGAACCCTCTTTCTAAGAATGGTAAAAGCTTTTATAAAAGAAGGCATTACAACTAATAACTATAATTATATATGCATATATAATTCTGATAATGAGACGGCCTAGTGGGAAGGGGTCTCCAGAGAAACTCCAACTAGCTTGTGCACTGAGAGGAGTGCACACTGGGGTGGAGCCACAGAAGTTCATGCCATTTGCAGGTGGGGAGGAACATGGTCCCTCCTCTTCCTGGGTAGAACCCGGAATTCAAACTGCCAGGTGAGAAGCACACTAGCAGGACCTTGGATTTACAGAGGGTCCCTGGTTCCCTCTTCTCTCTTCTCTCTCCTCTCTTCTCTTCTCTTCTCTTCCCCAATAAATTCCATTATTCTCACCCTTCAAATTGTCTGTGAGCCTAATCTCTCATGGCATTTGACAAGAACCCAACTCTTAACTAAGGAAAAAGTCCTGCAATATCTTTGGCACTCAACATGGGGCTTAGAAGGGGTGAGTGAAATGGGAACTCAAAATCTTTCACTGTCAATTCTAAGCCTTTCAATCCTTGGACTTCTGAGGGTAGGGGAAACCATGCCTCCACCCCTGTCACTCCCAAGATCAGGGGCTTTTCCATGGCCTTTTTCTTGTTTCAGGCCAGATGGGTGAGTGACTTCTCCTCACTCCCCCTCCACTCCCAGCTGGAGGTGGGGAATGTCACGTGTCCATGCCCTTCCCAAGCCAAGGTGTTCAACTTCATTGGACAGTAATTAAGCTTTTCTCCCTGGTGAAGGAACCAGTTGCGTAAGAATAAGATTGTTTCCCCGGGCATCCTTTTCCCTACCTCATCAGCAGGTAACTTAGTTTCTTTTCCATTTGGAAGGTGTTTTACTAGGCTAGAAGTGATAAGGATCACTGTTTATATTCTCTGTAAAGTTTTAATTGTGAAAAAGGATTTGTGAGGCTGGTCTTAAGCTGTAGCCAATCTAGTGTGCTTTGCATGTCTGTATGGTTCATAGCAAACTTCTCTGAAGGCCTCCATCTTTTTTTGCATCCTGGGAGCATGGCCTGTAACTCTCTGGCAAGGCTTTGCTTAACAATCCTGCCTTAGGGAATGAGTTCCTTTCTGACTTGGTATCTGCATGTTTTCCTAGCCCTGTATCTTAAAGCGCACCACCAGGGGAATGGATTTTCTCTTGCCTGTCTGTGTAGTTATATGTGTGTGTGTGATGTCTGTAAAAATAACTCTAACTAATTTGGCCTAAAGAAAGACAAGCACTTGGATCAAATATTTTTTAAAGGGAAGATAAAAGTTGTTGTACCCTTCAGTTCATGTGACTTTAATTTTTGAGAAGTAAAAACAGCCTTAAACATTATTGGTAAAAGGCAGATGTCATCAAACTGTAATAAGTGAACTAAATTATGCAGATTATATGTAAGGTTTGCTAAGTGTTTTGAGGTTATAAACTGCTTTTTGGATTTTGAGAAGTATTTAACTTGTCAGATTCACAATTGGTAAGGCCAGGGTACATATGGAACTAACACGCCCTTAATTATGCTGGGAGTCAAACCATGGCTGCACCTACCACACAATTAAAACAATTTACCAGGTTTTACATTAAAGTTAATAATTACTAGGAGTTGCCATTATAACATGTAATTGAGAGTACTGGAAATAGACTTACATGCAAGTTGTGTAAGAACAGTAAAATGTGGGGTTTTTTTTTGTAAAAGGTTATAAGAATGCTCAGAAATGTAATTTTTGCCCAAGGTTAAAGCATTGTTTTAAATTAGATAGGATAAAGTTGAAGGTTTAAACAAGTGGTGGAAGGATTGTGGAAATTAATCTTACAGAAGAGATTCTCGGTGTGAACATATTAACTGAACTCACAAAGGTATTATGTGGGTTTTCTGTAAATTAAGCATTAAAATGTAAAGCACAACAAGGTATTCTTAACCTGCTAACCTGCTCTTAGGCAAAATTTGTAAAGGGTTATAAAAGGTGTTTGCGTATTTAAAATTTCTGAGTCATTATTTTGGACAAATTAATATTTATGGTAACATGGAATTCTATTTCATAATATCAAGTGTTTTAAACTTCGAACATATCAAACAGCCTTCCCCAGATCTAACTTTAGTTTCAAAATTGTCCTTCCTGATGCCTGGCTTCTTTGATAGATCAGAGGACCCCTGAGACATCCAGAAAAGGGATAAACAGTATTATTTGACATGTTTAGGTACGTGGGATTGCCAAAATGATATTCAGTCTTTTTAGGTTATATTTTTTGTGAGTAATACTAAAATATGTTCCAAAATTGTATGGGATTTCTAAAACTGATGTCTAAGTATATGCTATCAATCATAATTAAGGTTGTTATGTTATTGTAAACCATGGAGATAATCAAACTTCTTGGTCAATTGTGTTTCTAACTGTAACTACCCTGGACATTTTGCTATTCAGTCTATTGTTATCTTGTTTTAATCTTTTTCAAAAGATGATTTATAATCTATAGAATCACAACAGGTGCTCTCAAATACAGGTTTCTGATAACTTTGGAGATTGGGACATTTGAAAATGACAAAAAAAAAATGTGAAAGACTCATGAAGAGCTAAAATGTTCACAAATATCAAGTGCCGAGACCAGCTCGGTTGTGGAGACCCTAACCCAGCGGCTCTAGAGGAATTAAAGACACACACACAGATATATAGGGTGTGGGATGGGAAATTGGGGCTGACATCCTTCTGTGCTGAGAGCCACAGAGTTTTACCCACATATTTATTGACAGCATGTGATAAGCATTGTTTCTATAGATTATAGATTAACTAAAAGCATTCCTTATGAGAAACAAAGGGGTGGGCTGCAACAAAGGAGTGGGCTCTGGCTAGTTATCTGCAGCAGGAACATGTCCATAAGGCACAGATCGCTCCTGCTATTGTTTGTGGCTTAGGAATGCCTTAAGCGGTTTTCCACCCTGGGTGGGCCAGGTGTTCCTTGCTCTTATTCCGGTAAACCCACAACCTTCAGCGTGAGCATCATGGCCATCACGAACATGTCACAGTGCTGCAGAGATTTTGTTTATGGCCAGTTTTGGGGCCAGTATATGGCCAGATTTGGGGGCCTGTTCCCAACAGTCAAAGCGATAACTAAATGGGCTGAACTTAGAAATCTGAAGCAAACTTTTTAACTTTTGCTTGGAATATTGCTGATCCTTGTTTTTCAGAGTCAAGGAAACTTATTTTGAACTATTTATGGCCTTTAATAATTGAGTAAGTTATTCTGTGAACAAAGTTTGGTGAATGTTTGTTTCTCTTTGCCTAGTTCCTCTAGAATTTGAAGCTATCTGTGAGTATTCTTAACTTATGGCAAAATATAGATGTCTGCATCAGTGTGATAAGAATCTTTTTTTTTCAGCAAGACACAATTGCAGAAACTGGTCTTGCAGGGCTGATAAAGAGACTGGCCTCATACCCTTACCTACAAAGTCCCTATACAAGTTTCCTGACCTGTGATCAATAAAGAATGTCACTTTCTCATAGGTCCAGGAACTCCAAGTTTATTGTGGGACCTTAAAAGAAAAGGATCACCAAACTCACTGGTATTTGAGGATAGAAACCCATGACTGGGCTTGACTTTAAAAGGTCTTATCTGAGATTTGTTGTGGAACAGAGTTCCTTGAAAGCCAATCTAAAAGGCCAATGTAGAAATAGTTATTCTTGCTGTACTGTATGCCAATAATTAGGCCAAGTATAAGCCTAAAGCCCATTTTGCAAACAACTCGATCCTATCATGATTTATTTTTTTAACAAAAATGAGTACTGGAGAGAGAGAAATCATGTTTTACAACATCATACGTTTGTCATTAAATTCTAAACTCATTAGTTGCTTTTAAGTTTTTGCCACATTTTTAGACCAACCCTGCTTGCTCCTGTGAACCTATGAGAAATCTCTAGCTACAGTTCAGAAAGAACAAAAGGGATGGGTAATGTAGAAATCAGGATCAATATGCTAATTCTGAGCAATTATCCTGCAAATCCTTAGCAAACACTTAGCAAGGATTACATATAACCTGCAACAGGTGAAAGCAATAAATAGGATGCCCATCACTAGGAGGTTTCCTTTTGGGAAAGTAATTCCAAGGGAGCTAACCAAGGCCAAGCACCACGCACCGAAATCCTAGCAAGCATCATTATAGCCATCAGCTATATGGATGTGTCACAAGACATCCTTTTCTTTCCCTTGTTGGAGAAGGACTCAATTCCCCCGCTTCACCTTAGCATTCGGCTTATAATAAGGAGTTCAAGCAACACCCCTCAAGACACATTTTTGGCCCAAACTCAATTCATAAATGAGGTCTAGGAAGTTCACAGCTACTCATAGCAGGGGAAATAGGGTGTACATAGGTAGAGTGGATAATTCCCACCACCCCATATGCCCCTCACTCTATGGGTGCAAGCTGCTTTGGCATCCATGGCGGCACCTGCCAAGGTTACCAACACTCAGGGATGCAAAGATGGAAGAGGAAAAGAGGATGTTCTTCCTTCTCTCCCTTTTGTACCCAAGGTGTCTGCTAGAAAGAGAAGGAAACCAGGGATGCCTGTTCCCCACTTTCTAGATGGGTAGCCGTTCATCTTCAGTCTGTACCCCTTTTGAAGGCATCCTGAACCCTGGGACTCTTTTGATAAATGCCTTCTTTTCTGTTCTCTTCCTCTGTCCTCTCTTCACTGATAGGTAATTTTGTCTCCATACTGCAGGACACTCTCCTCAGATGCATCCTCCAAACTGGGAAAAGTTAATTTACCAAACCTTAAACTGATTGGCTTGTAATTGGCTCAGGGAAGGGAATGCAGAAACCCAACATGTCGGCAAAAGGCTATTTTCTTGTTGTTTTGCTTTGTTTTTTAACCAGTCATGCTTTTGGCCTCCCTCTCCCTGTGCAAACTGGTAGAAAGCTTCAGGACATTTGAGGTGTCCTTACCCCTCCCCTTGTTTTGTTTTGATACTTGTTTTCTATAACCTGGTTTGTCTCGCCTTCAGCCCATCAAACTTTAAACAGTCATGCAATTGGAGCTTTGGATGATGGCCCCTTATGCTGGGAACCCTTAAATAGGCCTCTGAGGGAGGACTGCCATTTTCCCCCATATAGCACTCCCTGTCAGCAGGAAGCAGTTAAAATCAGTTTTCATCCTGATCCTCATCCTTATTCTAACAGCAGTTAGATGTACTTTTTTAGAGGAGGGGAATGAGAAAGCCAGGTGGGAATGGATCTCCAGAGAAACTCCAACCAATCTGCACATTGGGAGGAGTACACACTGGGGTGGAGCCACAGAAGTTTGCACCATTCACAGCAGGAAAGAGCCTGGCCCCTCTTCTTCCTGGGTGGAAACTGGAATTCAGTCTGCCAGGTGGGAAGTGCACCAGCAGGACCCTGGCCTTGCAGAGGGTCCCTGTTTCCCTTTTTTGCCTTTTTGCCCAATAACTCCCATTATTCTCACGCTTTAAATTGTCTGTGAACCTAATCTCTCATGGCTGTGTAACAAGAGCACAGCTCTCAGCTGAACTAAGGAAAAATTCTTGCAACAATAAGTCTTATTTTTCTCAGCTCCTATCTCACTGTACTTCTGTCCTTGTAATGTATTTCTGTTATGGAGTGACTTTACTAAAATACAAATAAAGGGAAAGGCCTTTTAGGTTGGGTTGATTTCTTAATCTCCAGGCATACCTACCACTATCAACCGTGCTCCATATTGAAAACCAGTAACCTCTTTATGAGCTAATATGTTGTTGGGATGACCATTTCTTGCCCCCTCCTAAGATCATAGGATGTTTGGCTTTTTAAGTATATTTTTGTTGCTTTTCATAGTTCATTCTGTTTCTTGTTATTTTTGTTATTGGCTTTTACTTCTTTCAGCCTGCCTCTAGCAATCTCTCTCCATAGTTCCCTAATTCATTATGTTATCCTGCTATGGACAGAGGAATCAGAATAAATCTGTTTAAATTGCCATAAATTTGATAACTATTAAGCAGAGGTTTTGTGTAGAGCATAATACTAAGCCATTCACAGGTGTCTTAGACACATAGTGTCTAAGATACAGGTGCGTGAGATATAGTCTCTTTCTTTGGCTTGTTCTGGACTATATTTTTCAAGATATTGATTTCAGTATTTCTCTTTCTAGCTCTCTCCCTTTCACACTCTTTCTGTCTGTCTGTCTGTCTATCACCATTTCTTTCCACAGAATCACATTTAGTTCCACTGTTTCAACTATTTCTTCCATATATAAGAACACAAGATCTTGAACTCATAACAAGCTTCAAGATGGCTGAGAAATATAAATTTTTCAGTCAACTATGGAATTCTACTTTTAAAGATTTCCCAAGATATTGTATATCTTTATAAATACTAATTGTTCTGGTTATTAACCAATTGTGCTCATTATTGGCTGAAAAATCTCAGAATTATCTTTAAGTCTACTCTCTACCACAACTTGCACATCTAATAAAGTCTTGTGGAGTAACCTCCCTAATGACTTTTACATCCATATCTCACTTATATTCATTTCCTTTTTATTCCCAATAGTACTTTTTTTTAACCTGGAAAACTTGAGATGGCAAGATTGGCCAAAGCATTACAGATGATGGGACTTATAGCTGTGGTCATTGCTCCACACAGCTTCGCTTTGAAAGATTCCAGAACTTTAGAGCTCTTTTTATTTTTTCTGTGTTTACATCTATTTTTCAGAAAGTTGGGCTTTGTCACATTGTGGCTTCTATATCTAGAATAACGAACTCATAAATAAAATAGTGATGTAAGAAACTCCTTTTAACTGAGAGTTTCATAAGAAAATGCAAGCTCACTATTCATGTACATGTAAATTTACATTTACAATGTAAACAACTGATAAAATATTGTATAAGTTAGTGAGAAGTGAGTTTCTTATATTTCCATTTAAAATTTTGCCATGAGATTTGTGTCTTCAGCTGACAAAACGAAGAGTTACTGTTAATATATACTGCTTTTCACATAGGAGTGTATTGACTTTTCTTAAGCTAACCACTACCTATTTTTCCACTCTCATCTTTCTTGAATCCGCTATGTACCACCTATAATTAAGATGAACAGTACTAGTTCACGTTTCCTGTACTTTATTGTCTCTATGGTTTGCTCATGCTGTTCTCATGCCAGAAATGCACACTTTGACCAACCAAATATATTTCTGGCTCTGGGTTTTTTGGCTGAACATTTCATTTATGACATTCTATTTGTGAAATTCACCTATATCATATTGTGCAGCAATAGTTCACTTATTTTTACCACTCCATAGAGTCTAGTATATGAATGAGAAATTATCCATTTTAAAGTAGATAAGACGTTGGATTGTTTCAAAATTTTAATCATTTCAATATTGCCCAGTATTACCTTCTTGGCCAGGTCTTTTATCTTTTGGTAAATGTAGATAGATAGTAGATAGACACACACACACACACACACACACACACACACACACACACGTACTTGCATATATATACCTTGGAATGAATTACTGAGTCATAGAGTAGGCATATGTTAAACATTAGTAAATACTGCTAAACAATTTTCACAGAGGTTGTACTAGTTTATAATTCCATTAGAAGTATATGAGAATTTCAGTTGCTGTGAATTGTCACCAAAATTTGAGATTCTCAGTCTTTTTAATTTTAGCAATTCTCACAGTATATTATAGTATCTCATTATGGATTTAATTCATATTTCCATACTAGTTGTTGAAATTGAGCAACTTAATGTATGTTTCCTGACCGTTTGTATTTTTTAACTGCCTGTCAATGAAAACACCTTACCCATTTTTGCATTGGCTTTATGCCCTTTTTCAATATGTTTATAGGTGCTTTTATTATTTAATTAAGTCTTTGTCAGTTATGGGTTTTACCACTTTCTGACTTGCCTCCATACTCTTTTTAAAATTATCAGAAAAAGCGTGTAACATCTATTTGCCTTTCTATTCTTTTAATTATGTATTTTGGTGACTGGAAATTTGTACTTTTAATGATTACTACATTGTGTGTGTGTGTGTGTGTGTGTGTGTGTGTGTGTGTGTTTTGAAATTTACCTGGCAGTTCATTCAGATGTGCTCCTGTGTTAATATTCAAAGGCTTTATTGTTTTACATTTTACTTAAGGACTTTAGGTCCTGGAAACCTGAAACTTGTGAATATTATATGAGATGTTACTCAAAATATGATTTCTTCTTGTGTATTCGTTTTAATCAACACCATGTATTGAAAAATCTTCCCTTTCTCTATTATTATGTAGTAAAGTCTTTGAAGATAACTTAAGGGTCTTTTTGATTTGTATAGATGTTTCTGTATTCTCAATTCTGTTACATTTTTATAATTTGTCTATCTTTTTGTCGATGTCAAATTATAATAATTATTTTTTCAATACTGCCTTACTATTCTTTAGCTCTATATTTCCCCATAATTTTCAGAATCAGCTCTTCTGTTTACACACACATGCACACACGCAAGGACTACTAGGATTTTGCTTAGAATTGCATTAAATCTAAAAATATATTGGAAGAGGAAAATAGACACATACTCATTGTTCAGTCTTCCAGTAGAAGAACACAGCATATTCCCCCACTGATTAGATTCTCTCTTTTTTTTAATAAGGGATTTAAATTTTTTGTTGACATCAGACCTTCTCCATTTTCACCAAGAATCATTGCTTCAGAAATGACCAAGTTCTGAAATCAGAAACAGCTGTATAATTTGTGGGGCCCTTTTCAAAATGAAAATGCAGGGCTCTTTGTTTAAAAATTAAGACTATAACAACAGTGATAGCAAAACATTAAACCAAGTGTAGGGCCCTTCTAATTATGAACTCTGTGCGACTGCATAGATTGGACACCCATAAAGTTGCCCTATGTGAGATACTGTACTTGCTGATCTGATCTACACAAATGGAGTCATTTATCCCATTAAGATTGCAGTGAAATTTAGAGAACAAGAAAGGTATTTGCAAAAAAAAGAGTCATAAAACTTTAGAAAGAAATGTTTCTTGCAAATATGAAAACTTTTTCTAGAGAGAATACACAAACAAATGAATTCTTACAATTCTCAGCTATTGATTTCAGAAGAAAATTTATGCTGATCAACATAAGAAAGCAGAAATGTCAAATAGGTGAAGGGACTCGCATTTGCTCAATTTCCCACAGCTATTACCATTTACAAGAATCTAGTACTGAATTCAAATGAAAAAAGTATCCAGAATTCAATTCTGTCTTTCAGATTTTACTGTACAAATAGTAACTTAGTTGAAACAAATGCATACCAGCAAGTAAATGATAGCTGTGTGATGTATACAAGAAAGGGTATCAAGCCAAATTAAAATTCAAATACTTGATAAGATACAAGGCTATCATTAGGTAAGACAAATGAAAAGCAATACTGTTATCCATTAATTCAGCAAATGTTTATTGCATGCTTACTACATATTAAGTGAGAAGGCAAAAAAAAAAAAATGTTTCTTTTTTGAGACAGAATCTCACTCTGTTGCCAAACTGGAATGCAGTGACAGGATCTCGGCTCACTATAACCTCCACCTTCCAAGTTCAAGAGATTTCCCTGTCTTAGGCTCCCAAGTAGCTGGGACTACAGGCGTGCACCACTACGCCTGGCTAATTTTTCATATCTTTTAGTAGACACGGGGTTTCACCATGTTGGCCAGGCTGGTCTCAATCTCCTGACCCTCGTGATCCGCCAGCCTCAGCCTCTCAAAAGTGCTGGGATTACAGGCGTGAGCCATTGCGGCCAGCTGACAAAAATTAAGATTATACATATAATCTATTATATATATAAGATTGTATGTATGATATATATGATTCAGAGATGAGTGATAATGAGAATAAAGAAAAGTAGACAAAAATAATTGGAAGTGGAGAGGGGTTAATTTCCGCCCCCCCCCCCCCACCCCGAGATGGAGTCTTGCTCTGTGGCCCAGGCCCAAATGCAGTGGCACCATCTCCGTTCACTGCAACCTTCTGCCTCCCAGATTCAAACAATTCTCTGCCTCAGCCCCCCGAGTAGCTGGGATTACATGCACCCACCACCACGCCCGGCTAATTTTTGTGTTTTTAGTAGAGCCAGGGTTTCACTGTCTTGACCAGAGTGGTCTTGAATTTCTGACCTCGTGATCCACCCATCTAGGGGTTAAAATTTTAAATAAGGTGGCGGTCAAGCTAGGTTTCACAAAGATGAGATTTGAGAAAATGCTTGAAGAAGAATCGGGTATTGTGAGAGTTTCTATTGTGTTTGTAGATATGTAGAGATTAAAAGTAAAGGAGAAGAGATAAATTATGAAAGAAAGTCTGGGAGGTGAGAAGGGAATGAATCCAAGGGTGTATGCAAAGAGACAGGCTCTGTAAAGGGAAAAGACACTCAATTTTCTGAGATCAGAGAAAGTTAAAAATGAGTTCAGAGTAAAAGGACATTGTAAATGGTTGACTTTTATACGAAGTTAAAGTGATATTAGGAATCTGAAATCTTATGGCATACCACCTTAATTTTGTATGACGAGTGACAATTGGTAGATAAAAAAGTACATAGGATAGAAAAGTAAGAATATATAACTATGAGAGCTAAGCTAAGGAAAAACAAGCTTATTTGGAATAATGCATGAATAGGTTCAACATTTAACGAATTATTATTGTGACAGCTTATAAAGGAAGCATCATGCAAAATAAGAACATTTATTTGTCCATTAATTTTAGATTCACAGGGGTACATGTGCTTGTTACATTTTTATTACAGGCATAATGGCTAGGATTGGGCTTCTAGTGTACCCATCACCCAAATATTGTACATTGTATCCAGTAGGACATTTTTCAACCCTCACAATTTTAGAGTCCCCAGAGTCTGTTTTTTCCCATCTTTTATGTCCTTGTGAACTATTTGTTTAGCCCCCAGTTGTAAATGAGGACATATGATATTTTATTTTCTGCTTCTGTGTTACTTAGGGTAACAGCTTCCAGTTCCATCCATGTTGTTGAAAAGTACGTGAATTCATTTTTTTCTGTGGCTGTATAGCATTCCATGGTGTATATATACCATATTTTCTTTATTCAGTCTACTGTTGGTGGGCACTTACTTTGGTTCCATGACTTTGCTGTTATAAATAGTGCTGCAATAAACATACGAGTGCAGGTGTCTTTTTGATATAATAATTTCTTTCCTTTGGGTAGATACACTGTAGGATTACTGAGTTGAATGGTAGTTCTATATTTCATTCTTTGAGATATCTGTAATATTTTCCATAGAGGTTGAACCAATTTACATGCCCACCAACAGTGTGTGAGCGTTCCCTTTGCTCCACATCCACACGCAAACATCTATTGTTTTTTCACTTTTTAATAAAAGCCATTATGACTGGTGTAAAATAGTATCTCAGGGTGGTTTAAATTTGTATTTATTTGATGATTAGTAATGAGCATTTTCTTATATATTTGTTGGCTGCTTGTGTTTCTTCTTTTTTAAAGTTAACAAATTATTAGGTGTGTTTCCTAATTACTACTCATTCCTCCTTGTCCTTCTCCTCCTTCTTATAGTACTATTAATAAAAAGTAATGCTTTTTTTGAGTGCTTGTTATGGGTTTAGACACTGTTGTAAGCATTTTGCATGTATTTACTCAGTCCTCACAATAACCTTATGAACAGTGATGTGCTAGTAAATCTTTAACAACTAACTCTCTGGGGGTAAATCTTTGATATGTAGTGTTTTCTGGTTTCTGTGGTATAAATAGCATACCATGATCAGTTTCAAATTTGCAGCATGATATCACCGTTTGCAGAATTGAGAAGAGATATGCAGTAGCACACCATTATATAGTATTTATACTGTACAGACAAAATAGATGCAAATAACCTACAGAGTATAGATAATAGTAAAATATAGTAAAGTCATTAGGAAGTGTAGGAAATAAAAATTAACATTTACTGTAAAAATCCAGCTATTCACCAGGTTGGCATAAAAGACAGAGTTAAAGCCAGCTGCCATGTTAATAGGAAACAATACTTTTCCTCTGGTCATCTGCAGCTGCAAAATATATCATTCCCCCTTCTTTGGGTAACTATCCCTTTCTTACTAATTGAAGAACACGGTTCTCTAAAAGATTTAGAAACTTTGCTGTTTAAAATTATACCTGTCAAGATGAAATATCCCACTCTTGTGTGTAAAATCAAAGTCACTTTTACTAGATATTGAAGGAACATACTTCAAAATAATGAGCCATCTATAACAAACCCACAGCCAACATCATACTGAATGGGCAAAAGCCAGAAGCATTCTCCTTGAAAACCAGAACAAGATAAGAATGCCCTATCTCACCACTCCTATTCAACATAGTATTGGAAACCTTTGCCAGAGAAATCAGCCAAGGGAAAGAAAAGGGTTCCAAAAGGAAGAGAGAAAATCACACTATACCTGTTTGCATATGATATGATTCTATACCTGGAAAATTCCATACTCTGCCCAAAAACTCCTTGATCTAATAAACAATGTCAGCAAAGTTTCAAATACAAACTCAATATTCAAAAATCAGTAGCATTCCTATTCACCAACACCATCCAATCTGAAAGAAAAATCAAGAATGTAATCCCATATGCAATAGCCATAAAAATAAAATACCTTAGGAATACAGCTAACCAGGGAGGTGAAAGATCTCTGCAATGATAGTTACAAAACTCCAGTCAAAGAAATCAGAGAGGACACAAACAAATGGGAAAACATTCCACACTCAAGGATAGGAAGAATCGACAGTATTAAAATGGCCATACTGCCCAAAGCAATTTATAGATGCACTGAAATTCTTATCAAACTACCAATGACATCTTTCAAAAAAGTAGAAAAATCTATTTTAAAATTCACTTGGAACCAAAAAAGAGCTTAAGTAGCCAAGGCAATCCTCAGCAAAAAGAACAAAGTCAGAGGCATCACATTACCCAACCTCAAACTCTACAGCAAGGCTGCACTAACCAAAATAGCATGGTACTCATACAAAAACAGACACAAAAGACCAATGAAACAGAATAGGGAGTCCAGATATAAAGCCACACACCCGCAACCATATTGTTTTTGGTAAAGTAAGCAAAAATAAGCAATGGAGAATGGACTCGCTATTCAATAAGTGATGCTAGAATAACTGGCTATCCATATGCAGAAAATTGAAACTAGACCCCTTCCTTAAACCATATACAAAAATCAACTCAAGATGGATTAAAGACTTAAAACCTAAAACTATAAAAATCCCTGAAGATGACCTAGGAAATACCATTCCGGACATAGGAACTGGCAAAACATTTTATGACAAAGACATCAGAAAACAAAGAACAAAGATAAAAATTGACAAACGATACGTAATTATACTAAAGAACTGCACAGCAAAAGAAACTATCAACAGAGTAAACAGACAACCTACAGAATGGAAGAAAATATTTGTAAACTATGCATCTGACAAGGAACTAATATCTAAAATCTATAAGGAACTGAAATCAACAAGCAAAAACAAACAACCCCATTAAAAGGTGGACAAAGGACATAAACAGACACTGTTGAAAGTAAAACATACGTGTGGTGAACAAGCATGTGAAAAAAATGCTCAACATCCCTAACCATTGGAGAAATGCAAATCAAAACCGCAATGAGATATTATCTTACACCAGTCAGAATGGCTGTTACTAAAAAGTCAAAAAATAACAGATGCTGATGAGGTTGTAGAGAAAAGGAAAGGCTTATACACTGCTGCTAGGAATGTAAATTAGTTCAGTCATTGTGTTTCTTCTTTTGAGACATGGCTTTTCATGTTCTTTGCCTAGTTTTTAATAGGCTGTTTATTTTATTCTTATTGAGATGATTGAGTGCCTTGTAGATTCTGGGTATTGATCCTTTTTTGGAGGCATGATTTATAAATATTTTCTCTGAGTTTGTACATTGTCTGTTTATTCTGTTGGTTATTTCTTTTGCTGTGCAGAAGCTTTTTAGTCTAAGTCCCATTTGTCTATTTTTGTTTTAGTTGCAGTTGCTTTTGGGGTCTTCATCATAAATTCTTTGCCTAGGGCAATGTCCAGAAGAGATTTTCCCAGGTTTTCTTCTAGGATTTTTAAACTTTGAGGTCTTCGTTTAGGCTTTTAATCCATTTTGAGTTAATTTTTGTATGTGATGAGAGATAGTGGTCCAGTTTCGTTCACCATTTATTGAATATGGCATCCTTTCCTCATTTATTTTTGTTGACTTTATCTAAAATCAGTTGGTTGTAGTCTGTGCTTTTATTTCTGGGTTCTCTGTTTTGTTCCATTGATCTATGTGTCTATTTTTGTACCAGTGCCATGATGTTTTAGTTACTGTAGCCTTGAAGTATAATTTGAAGTCAAGTAATGTGATGCCTTCAAATTTGTTCTTTTTTTCTTTCTTTTTTTTTAAAATAGAGATGGGGACTTGCTATATTGACCAGGCTGGTCTTGAACTCCTAGCCTCAAGCGATCCTGTCATCTTGACTTCCTGAAGTACTGGGATTACAGGTGTAAGCCACCATGCTGGCAAATTTGTTATTTTTGCTTAGCAGTGCTTTGGCTATGTAGGTTTTTGGTGGTGGTGTTCCATATGAACTTTAGGATTTTTTTCTTATACTGCAAAAGATGACATTGGTAGGCTAATAGAAATTGCGTTGAATCTGTAGATTGCTTTGGGTAACATGGTCATTTTAACAATACTGATTTTTCCAATCCATGAGTATGAGATATTTTTCCATTTATTTGTGTCATCTACAGTCTCTTTCATCAGTGTTTTGTAGTTTTCCTTGTAGAGAGCTTTCATCTCCTTGGTTATATGTATTCATAGGGGTGTGTGTGTGTGTGTGTGTGTGTGTGTGTGTTTGGCTATTGTAAATGAGATTGTGAGATTGAGTTTTTAATTTGATTCTTGGCTTGAACATTATTATTATATAGTAATACTTCTGATTTTTGTATACTGATTTTATATCCTGAAACTTTTCTGAAGTCATTAATCAGCTCTAGGAGTCTTCTAGAGGAGTTTTTAGGGTTTTCAAGGTATAGAATCATGTTATCAGCAAACAGATAATTTGACTTCCTATTTTCCCAGTTGGATATCTTTTATTTCTTGCTCTTGCCTGATAGCTCTGGTTAGGACTCCAGTACTATGTTGACTAGGAGTGGTGAGAGTACGCATCCTTGTCTTGTTTCAGTTCTTAGGAGAAATGCTCTAAACTTTTCCTCATTCTGTATGATACTGGCTGTGGATTCATCATAGGTGACTCTTATTATTTAGAGCTTTGCATAGTTTGTTGAAGGTTTTTATCATGAAGGAATGGTGGGTTTTATGGAATATTTTTTCAGCATCTTTTGAGATGATACGGTTTTTGTCTGTAGATCTGTTCATGTGGTAGATCACCTTTATTGATTTGTATATGTTGAGCTATCCTTGCATCTCTGGCATAAAGGACATTTGATCATGGTGAATTATCTTTTTGATGCACTGTTGGATTTGGTTTACCTAGTATGCTGTTGAGGGTTTTTGTAGGAATTTTTATCATGGATATTGGCCTGTAGTTTTTCATTTTTGTTGTGTCCTTGCCTAATTTTGGTACTAAAGTAATACTCGATTCATAGAATGAGGTAGAATGGAATACCTCCTCATTGATTTTGTGTTAATATTTTCAGTTAGATTGGTGCCAGATTTTTGTATGTCTAGTAATATTTGGCTGTGAATCTATCTGATCTTGAGGGTTTTTTTTGGTTGAGAGTTTTTTTTTTTTATTATTACTGATTTGATTTCATTGCTTATTATTGGTCTGTTTAGGGTTTCTGTTTGTTCCTGATTTAATCTTGGGAGGTCATAAATTCCCAGGAATTTATCAATTTCCTCTAGGTTTTGTAGTTTTGTGTGCATACAGGTGTTCATAGTAGTTTCTAATGATCTTCTGTATTTCTCGGGTATCATTTGTGATGTCGCCTTTATCATTTCTCATTGTACTTATTTAAATATCTCTTTTTCTTAGTCTAGCTAGCCATCTGTCAATATTGTTTGTCTTTTCAAAGAACCAATTGTTCTTTTCATTGATCCTTTGTATCATTCGTTTTGCCTCAATATCATTTAATTCTGCTCTAGTATTTGTTATTTCTTATCCTCTGCAATCTTTGGGTTTGGTTTGTTCTTTATTTTCCTAGTTCCTTATGGTGTAATGTTAAGTTGTTAATTTGAGATCTTTCTATCTTTTTGATGTAGACATTAATGCTATGAGCTTTCCTCTAAGCATTTTTTGCTGTCTCAGAGGTTTTGGTATGTTGTGTCTCTGTTTTCAAGGAGTTTTTTGATTTCTGCCTTTATTTCATTGTTTACTCAAAAGTTGTTCAGGAGAAAGTTGTTTAGTTTCTGTGTACTTGTGTATTTATGAGAGTTCCTCTTGGTATTGGTTTCCAATTTTATTCCGCTGTAGTCCAAGAACATAGATGATATACTTTTCTCTAATTTATTGAGATGTGCCTTATACCCAAGCATATGATCTATTTTAGAGAATATTCCATGTATTGATAAGATATATATATACCTTATATATATTCTGCAGAACATCAATATATATGATTATATATATTATATATATATATATATATCTCATATCGTATATATTCTGCAGTTCCTAGGTAAAATGTTTTATAGATATCAAACAGGCCCATTTGGTCTAAAGTTCAGCTTAAGTTCAGAGTTTCTTTGTTGATTTTCGTTTTCAGTGACCTGGCTAATGATGTTAGTGGGGTGTTGAAATCCTCCACTATTATTGTGCTGCTATCAATCTATTTTTTTTAGATGAAGTAGTATTTAAGATAGTTAAATTGTCTTGAACAGTTTATCATTATATAATGTCCTTCTGTGTACTTTTGTTGGTTTAAAGTCTGTTTGATCTGATCTGAGAATAGCTATTCCTGCTTACTTTTCTTTTCCATTTGCCTAAAATGTATTTTTCCACCTTTTTACTTTGAGTAGGAATGTGTTTTTAGCCGGTAGGTGGGTTTCTTGTAGACACCAGAGGATTGTGTCTTCTTTTATTAATCCAATTTGTAACTCTATACATTGTCAGTGGGACATTTAGGCCATTTACCTTCAAGGTTAATAAGAAGATACAATACTTTGTTCCTGACATAGTATTGCTAGCTAGTTGTTTGGGAGTTTTGATTGTGTAGTTGTTTTACAGAATCTGTGAACTTTGTGTTTATGTGTACTTTTGTGATGTCTATTATACTTTCATTTTCATATTTAGAGCTCCTTTTAGTTAAATCGTAGGACCAGTTTAGCATGATGAATTCTCTTAGCAATTGCTGTCTGGGAAAGATGTATTTCTCCTTAACTTATGAGGCTTGGTTTGGTGGCAGGTTATAAAATTCTTGGCTGTTTTTGTTTGTTTGTTTAAGGAGGCTAGAAATAGGTCCCCAATCTCTTCTGGCTTGTAGGATTTCTGCTGATAAGTTTGCTTTTAGTCTGACTAGTTTTTGACCCTTTTCTCTAGCTGCCTTTAAGGCTTTTTTCTTTAGTGTTTGACCTTGCATAGTCTGATGATTATATGCCTTGCTGATGTTTGTCTTGTTTCTCATAGATTTCCTGAAGATTTCTTGTATCTGGATGATTTTACCTCACTAGCAAGATTAGGGCAAATTTCTCAAATTATTCTTTCAAGTATGTTTTCCAGGTCATTTACTTTTTCTTTTTCTCTCTCAGATACGCCAGTTACTCATAGGTTTGGTTGCTTTACATAATCCCGTATTTCTCAAAGGCTTTGTTCATTTTTTAAGTTTTGTTGTCTTGATTTTTGTCTTTACTGGGTTAGTTCAAAAGGCTGTTCTTCAAGCTCTTTCTTATTCTTGGTCTAGTCTATTGTCAAAACTTTCAATTGTATTTCGAATTCCTTAGGTAATTTTTTTAATTCTGAAAGTTCTGATTAACTTTGTAAATATGTTTTTGTCTTCCTTTATTTCCTGAATTGCTGTAGTAATTTCTTTGTATTTATTTTCAACCTTGTCTTGGATCCCATGATCTTCCTTGCAATCCATGCTTTGAATTCTTTTTCTGCTATTTCTGAGTTTTCATTTTGGTTAGATTTCATTATTAGAGAGCTAGTATGATCCTGTGGTGATGTCACAACATTCAGGTTTTTTATGCTGCTGGAAAGTCTTGTGCTGGTTTCTTCTCAACTGGAAAGGCTACTTCTAATTTTTGCAATTATTTTTACACGGATAGGATTTTTTTCTTTCTCTGTTTTTTTTCTATTTTTTTTTTTTCCTTTTCCCTCTCTCCCTCTCAGGATTTGTGACTGTAGAGTATGTTGGATACAGTCTTTTGGCTTTGCTTCTATAACCCTAGGAGTAGATTTTACATTGCATTGTGTGATTTGACCTATAGGGCAGTAGATGGCGTGTATGGGTAAAAACCAGAGGCAGCAAAAGCAGATAGGTGTGTACTTGATCATTGTTTACTGTGATCTCTGTCTTTTCAGAAGATGGGTTGGACAGTGCGGTGCCCGGTAACCTCCCATTCTGTGAGGGCAGGGTACATAGCTGAGCAGAGCTGGATCCCATGGCTTGCCCATGGATATCTCACTGGTGATCACAGACACTAGCCCTGACTATGGTGATGGGGGAGCTCCCCGTGAAATGCATTGAGACCTCTGTAGAGGGTGAGGGAAATTCACTGGCTCCACATCCTAGATAGGGAGGTGTGTGATCTTTTCCCCTATCACACTCCTGGGGCTTGTGACTCCCAGTTCAGATGCACACTGTAACCTACCCCCAGCCTACAATGTGATTGAGAGCCAGGAGAAATGCCTCTCTTAAAACTTTTCATGGGAGTGGTTTCAGGACCGAACCTCTTCACTCAGCTCAATTCAGATAGCTGTATGGTTTGCCTGTTCTCTGGTGTAGTAACGCTGTTGATATGTATGGAGAGGGGAGGCTCCACCTTTCAGTCCTGTGGGGTGAGTATTAGTTGAGGTGGTGTTGGTGGGTTAGGTCCACCGACTTCAGGGCCTGGGGAAAAGGGTTAGGTGCCAGCAGTGTTGGATTGGGCTGGGTAGTTCCTCAGTTCCCAAGCCCCTAGATGGCCCCCTGGAAAGTGTGCATGAGTCTTGAAGGGGATGCACTTGGGTTGGGCTAGACCAGGGTTCAGATGGTTGCTATGATAAGGACAGGTTGGTCCCCACCAGCATAACTCACGGGAGACAGGCAGAATATTTAGGTGATGGGAGCCCAAGGAAAGATTATAAGACCATGGGGATTGAGTATACAGAAGAGCTTTGGGCCAAAGCAGAAATGTTGAGGTGAGGACAGGGCAGTTGTGCTGTGACCGTTTCATTAGAGAGGACAGGACCCTTCAGCTGGGGCAATGGGGACTAGTGGCTGTGGAGTGGGTAGCATGCTCACACTTTCTCTCACACAAGTGGCACTGGATTTCACTGTTGGGGACATACAAAGGTGTCAAGCCTCCTCACTCTGGTGTTGGCCTGGGTATGGTAGGGGCACATGCATTGGTAGTGGCAACTGGAAAAAGCTTGTTACTGGCCTCACGGAATTGGGCTCTTGGAGAAACTGAGCTTTGGCTGTAGTCTTCAGGCAGGAGTTGGGGGTCAGAAGCCAGTAAACTCTATTTGGCATGGAGCAGCAGAGGCAGGGAGTTGGGTGCACAGCCAGCCCACTGGTCTTCCATAGCTCAGCTGTGGTGTCCAATGCTGGAAGGTGCCTGCGGGCAATAGGGATGGGGCAGCAGTAGTGGTGATGGCAGAGGGCCTGTCGGCTACCTCTGGGAATAATGCACTCAAAGGAAAAAAGCTGCTACCACACTTATCAAGTGGGAGTGGGAAGCGTCTGTTTGAGGCCAGATTCAGTGAGCCCCATTTGTCAGGAAGTAACAGAGTTAGAGAGTTGTTGGGTGTGCAGCCTGCACACTGCTCCTCTGTATCTTAGCTGTGGTTTCCCATGCAGGAGGGTGTCTGTGGGCAGTAGAGCTGGGGGCACTGGCAATGGCAATTGTAAAATTGTAAAGGACTTGTCAGCTACTTTTGGGAGTGTATTAGTCCATTTTTATACTGCTGTGAAGAAATACACAAGGCTGAGTAATTTATAAAGAAAAAGAGGTTTAATGGAGTCACTGGGGAGGCATCACAATCATGGCAGAAGACGAAGAGCAAAGGCATATCTTACACAGCGGCAGGCAAGAGAGCATGTGCAGGGGAACTGCCCTCTTTATAAAACCATCAGATTTTATGAGAACTCACTATTAAGAGAAGAGCATGGAGATAACTGCCCCCATGATTCAATTACCTCCCCCTGGGTCCCTCCCACAACACGTGGGGATTATGGGAACTACAATTCAAAATGAGATTTGGGTGGGGACACAGCCAAACCGTATCATTCTTCCCCAGCTCCTCCTAAATCTCATGTCCTCACATTTCAAAACAGTCTTGTCTTCTCAACAATCCCTCAAAATCTTAACTCGTTCTAGCAGTAACTCAAAATTCCAAGTCCAAAGTCTCATCTGAGACAAGGCAAGTCCTTTCCACCCAGGAGCCAGTAAAATCAAAAACGAGTTCATTACTTCCTAGATACCAATGGGGTTATAGGCATTGGGTAAATAGTCATTCCTAATCAGAGAAATTGGCCAAAACAAAGGGTCTTACAGGCACCATGCAAGTCTGAAATCCAATAGGCAGTCATTAAACCTTAAAGTTCCAAAATGATCTCCTTTGACTTCATGTCTTATATCCAGGTCATGCTAATGCAAGAGGTGGGCTCCCACAGCCTTAGGCAGCTCCACCTCTGTGGCTTTGCAGGGTGCAGCCCCTCTCCCCAACTGCTTTCATCGGCTGGTGTTGAGTGCCTGTGCCTTTTCCAGGCACACGGTACAAACTATTGATGGATCTACCATTCTAGGGGCTTTGGAGGATGGTATCGCTCTTCTCACAGCTGTACTAGGCAGTGCCCCAGTGGGGACTCTGTGTGGGGGCACCAACCCCACTCCCTTCTGCACTGCCCTAGTAGAGGTTCTCCATGAGGGCTCCACCCCTGCAGCACACCTCTGTTTGGACATCCAGGTGTTTCCATATATCGTCTGAAATCTAGGAGGATGTTCCCAAACCTCAATTCTCGACTTCTGTGCACCTGCAGGCTCAACACCATGTGGAAGCTGTCAAGGCTTGGGTCTTGCACCCTCTGAAGCTACAGACTGAGCTGTACCTTGGCCCTTTTTAGCCATGGCTAGAGCTGAAGCAGCTGGGACACAGCACACTATGTCCCCAGAATGCATAGAGCAGGAAGGCTCTGGGCCCGGCCTTCAAAACCATTTTTCTTTCCTAGGCTTTTTAGGTCTGTGATGGGAAGGGCTGCTGTGAAGTTCTCTGACATGCCCTGGAGACATTTTCACCATTGTCTTGGTGATTAACATTTGGCTGCTTGTTACTTATGCAAATTTCCACAGCCAGATTGAATTTCTCTTCAGAAAAGGTTTTTATTTTCTACTGCATTGTCAGGCTGCAAATTTTCTAAGCTTTTATGTTCTGCTTCCTCTTGAATGTTTTGCTGCTTAGAAATTTCTTTTGCCAGATATCCTAAATCATCTCTCTCAAGTTCAAAGTTCCACAGATCCCTAGGGCAGGGGCAACATGCTGACAGTCTCTTTGCGAAAACATAACAAGAGGCACCTTTGCTCTGATTCCCAACAAGTTCCTCATTTCCATCTGAGACCACATCATCCTGGACTTCATCTTCCATATTACTATCAGCATTTTGGTCAAAGCCATTCAACAAATCTCTAGGAAGTTTCAAACTTTTCCACATTTTTCTGTCTTCTTCTGAGCCCTCCAAATGTTCCCAATCTTTGCCTGTTACTCATTTCCAAAGTCGCTTCCACATTTTCAGGTATCCTTATAGCAGTACCACACTTTAGTGGTACTAATTTACTGTATTAGTCCATTTTCATACGGCTATGAAGAAATACCTGAGACTGTGTAATTTATAAAGAAAGAAGTTTAATGGACTCACAGTTCCACATGGCTGGGGAGGACTCAAAATTATGGCAGAAGGCAAAGGAGAAGAGCAAAGACACATCTTATTTGGTGGCAGGCAAGAGAGTGTATGCAGGGGAACTGCCCTTTATAAAACAATCAGATCTCATGAGAACTCACTATCATGAGAAGAGCATGGAGGAAACTGACCCCATGATTCAATTACCTCCCTCCAGGTCCCTCCCATGACATGTGGGGAACTATAATGCAAGATGAGATTTGGGAACTACAATTCAATATGAGATTTGGGCGGGGACACAGCCAACCCATATCATAGAGTTTGGTCCCAGAGGAATGCAGAGATATTACAACAATGATCAGGCAGGTCAAGGTAGCTACGATGGGGGCCCAAGCCAATGAGTCCCATCTGGGAGGAACGGTGGAGGGAGGGCATCATGTGGTATGGAGTCTGGCCACACTCTTCAGTACCGCAGCTGTGGCATCTATCCTTCAGACATACAAAAGTCCCTTGCTTCTCTTCTAAGGGGGCAGTGATAGGTGGCACCAGGCTGTTTAGGGATCAAAGACTGATGGGGTTGCATGTGGCTTGAGAGGCACCTCTGTAGGGACTCCAAATGGTTCTCTGTGTCACTCTGGAGGCCCTGGTGGGGGATATGGAGATGACTGTCCTGTTCTCAGGATTGACAGTCTGCGGTTGAAGTATGGATCCACAGGGGACACTCAGTCACTCACTCTTTCCCCACATTCAGGAGCTTCCCCTGGCTTCACACTGGTCCCAGGTGGGCAGCTACCTGGATTCCTGGCTTTGCTCCTCTCTGTTCTCTGTGGGTCCTGTCACTTAACCTGGTGAATCCCAGCATGATCTATTACACAATCCACTTGAGGAATTTGTATTAACTTGCTACTTTGTTTCCTCTCTGTGAGGGAGAGATGCACTAGCTGCTTCTAGTTAGCCATGTTGAACTGGAACCCCCTGACTTTATAGGTTCTTTTTGAACTTATTTCACTGGCGTTTTAAAGTCTTTCTTATAAAAGTATTGCACGACATTTGTTAGATTTGGTATTTGGGTTTTTTTGGTCATGGTGGTGACATATAAAATTCAAGTGACTTTGCTAAATTCACTTATTATTTCTAGTTTAACTATACATTTGTTTTTCAATTGTTATAAAATACACAATATACAAAATTCATTATCTTAACCCTTTTAACATGTACAGTTCACATAAATACATCCACATTGTTGTGAAACTAATCTCCAGAAGTCTTTTCATCTTGGAAAACTAAAACTCTGTACCAATGAAATGGAAACTTTCCATGTTTCCTTCCCTCCTACCACCTGGCAACCACCATTGTACTTTCTCTATGAGTTTCACTATTCTAGGTATCTTATATAAATGGAACTCTAGAGTACTCTTCTTTTTGTGACTGTTTTACTTCACTTACTGTACTGTAATTAAGGTTTATACATGTTGTAGACTGTGTCTGAATTTCCTTCCTGTTTAAGACTAAATGATATTCCACTGTATGTATGTACTGCATTTTTTTAATCCATTCATCAGTGGGCACTTGAATTATTTCTATATTCATTTAGTTTTAATTTTTGCATACATAACCATGCTTTCAGCAAGGAAAGCATTTTTATTTCTTTCTCAAAATTTTTATTTTTTTGTTATTATTACACTGTCTAGGTTTTTCCCGTACACTATGAAGTACAGATGGTAATAGAATATAATCATTCCAATCTCAATGTGGAAAGCATGATGTTTGCTCCAGGTTCTTATAGAAAGTCTTTACTATATTAACAAAATACTCTTCAAGGACAGGTGTGGTGGCTCACGTTTGTAATCCCAGCACTTTGGGAAGCCAAAGAAGGCAGATCACTTGAGGTCAGGAGTTCAAGACCAGTCTGGCCAACATGGTGAAACCCCATCTCTACTAAAAATACAAAAATTAGCTGGGCATGGTTATGCATGCCTGTAATCACAGCTACTTAGGAGGCTGAGGCAGGAGAATCGCTTGAATCCTGGAGACAGAGGTTGTAGTGAGCCAAGATCACGCCACTACAGTCCAGCCTGGGCAGCAGAGCGAGACACCATCTCAAAAAAAAAAACAAACAAACAAACAAAAAAAAAACCCTTTTGGTCCTGGTTAACTAAGAGGGCTTTTTACCCCCAACCATGAGTAGGTGTTGATTTTATCAAATGTATTTTGCATATATTACAAATATTACTTAATTTTTCCCTTTGTTCTGTTAAAAAAAAAAAAGTGAATTACATGATTTTCAAACTGTTAACTACTCTTTTATTCTTATAATTTTTTTTTTACATTTTACTTGACTTGGCCTTTGGTATCTGGAAATATTTAGAAAAGTTTCACCTGTGTTTAGAGAATTTAGCTTAGAATTTTTCCTTCTTATTAGCTTCATCTTACATTTATTATATGTGGTTTTTGTGGCCTTGTGAAATGAGTTGGGAGGAGTTTCCTCCTTTTCAATCTTCCGGAATAGTTTTATTAAGACTAGTGTTATTGGCCGGGCACGGTAGCTCACACCCGTAATCCTAGCACTTTGGGAGGCTGAAGCAGGCAGATCACAGGGTCAGGAGTTCGATACCAGTCTGGCCAATATGGTGAAACCCCGTCTCTACTAAAAATACAAAAATTAGCCAGGTGTGGTGGCGCATGCCTGTAATCTCAGCTACTAGGGAGGCTGAGGCAGGAGAATCATGTGAACCTGGGAGGTGGAGGTTGTAGTGAGCTGAGATTATGCCACTGCATTCCAGCCTCGGCAACAGGGCAAGACTCTGTCTCAACACTAACCCTTTTTTTTTTTTTTTTAAATCTCTTAGACCTGGTGTTTCCTTAGTCAAAAAAATGTTAATTTATATATATGTATGTATGTATATATATGACTACTGAGTTCTCTTTCCTCTTTTGTCAGTTTTGGCAATTTGTGTTTTTCAAAAACATTTGTTCTTTTCATCTATATGTGGAAATGTATTATAAAGTTGTGCACAGTATTGTGCTATAATGTTTGCAATGTCTGCATGAGCTATTCTGCTATCTCCTTTTATATTTGCAATATTGATATTTTGTTCCTTCTCTATTTTTTCCATTAATTGATAATTCTAGGAATTTAGCAACTTTATCACTT
The DNA here is from genome assembly GCF_000951045.1 of Mandrillus leucophaeus. Taxonomy (NCBI): domain Eukaryota; kingdom Metazoa; phylum Chordata; class Mammalia; order Primates; family Cercopithecidae; genus Mandrillus; species Mandrillus leucophaeus. Next base: position 4,278,950 of record NW_012104131.1, on the reverse strand, counting down.
TTTTCAAACAACCAACTTTTGGCTTTGAGGTTTTTCTCTGGTTTTGTACTTATCGTCTATTTTATTATTTTCTGTTATTTATCATTTTGTTACTTCTATTTTCTTTGGTTTAATTATTTTTTCTAACTTCTTCAGATGGATAATAAAATAATTGACTTTTTAGTTTTTCTTTTTTTTCTAATGTATCTCTCTATAAATTTCACTGAAAGCATGATTATAGCTTTCCCCTTTTGGTGATTATAACTGTATTCCATAAATGTTTGTAAGCTGTATTTACATAGCCATCCAATTTTAAATGTTCTCTAATTGTCTGGAAACTGTCTTTGCAAAAATTTTAACTGAGGAAATTATGACAGTGAAAGAGATCAGACCTAATCTACTCCATCTTGCTTCCAAACTTTTAAGCTGTCCTTGTTCATTCCTGGGCATAGGCCGAACTAACCTTGGGAAGGAATTTAGTTTATGGTTCAACTCTGAAATAAAATCAATAATAACCCTTTCCCAAAAAGATCCCCTTCTTGCGTGGGGACCCATCTTCCTTTGCAGGACTAACACATTAGCTACAAGATTAGAATTCACAGTTTAGGGGTCATGCAGCCTCTGGCTGCACGAGTCCAAACCTCTCAAATTGTTCCTGGGGATCACATCATTATTGTAAAACCTAAGATCAATGCATCAGATATTTTGCAGACCCTGCACTAGATGGATCAGCTGACACCACCTAGACCTAAAATCTGGCTCAAACACTTGTATCATCCCACCCAGGAACAAAAAGTCAGCAAGAAAATCTCACTTCAACCCCTCTGTGATTCCATCTCCAACCTGACCAATCAGTACTCCCCACTTCCCCGAGTCCCAACCCACCAAATTATCTTTAAAAACTCTGATGTTTGAATGCTCGAGGAGACTGATTTGAGTAATAAAACCTCTGGTCTCCTGCACAACTGGCTCTGTGTGAATTGCTCTTTTGTTGCAATTCCCTTCTCTTGATAAATCAGCTCTGTCTAGGCAGCAGGCAAGCTGAACTCATTGGTAGTTACAGTCCTTGTTTCTTTTTGACCCATGGTATATTTAATAGTGTAATGCACAATTCCCAACTATTTAGATATTTTCTAGTTATCTTTGTTAATTCTAGTTTAACTTCACTGTTTTAAAATAATATACTCTGTTTGATTTCAAGCTTCTGAGATTTCTGAGGCTTCCATTATGTCCCCAGCATCAGGATTATTTACCAAAACTGAATCTATTCTGTGACTTAAAGAAATCTGATCCTCAACTGTATCTTCTTCCTATTAAGTTTCTGTTTTGATTTTTTATTTATGTTATTGTGTTTTTTATAACTAGTATTTCTATTTACTTTTTAATAAATTGTTTCTAGTTTTCTTCTGATGTGTTATATGTTGTTCTACAATTTCATGACAACTTGATTTTAATATTCTGTTTCTATATTCTAGAATTTTGTGCTTCATGTTTAAAAATGTATTTTCTTTTCCGTTATCTATAGTAACTTCTATTTAATGCCAAACATTGTGTATGAAAAATGTTTTCTTGCTATGGATGATATTATATTCTTCTAAAGAGGGCGTAATTTTGCTTCTGGCAGGCTAGCTTAGGGATTAATCACTTAACAGTTAACCCTAGCATTATGTAAATTTTGTGAGTTGTGAAGGATGGCTTATGTCTTTCACTCATATTCCTAAGTTGTAGTTCTTTAAGGTTTCCTTTTTCTTTTCTCTGTTTGTTTTCTTTTTCTTTTTTTTTTTTTTTTGAGACAGAGTCTCGCTCTGTCTCCCAGGCTGGAATGCAGTGGCATGATCTCGGCTCACTGCAAGCATCACCTCCCGGGTTTATGCCATTCTCCTGCCTCGGCCTCCTGAGTAGCTGGGACTACAGGCGCCGGCCACCACGCCTGGCTAATTTTTTTGTATTTTTAGTAGAGACAGAGTTTCACCGGGTATTAACCAAGGTTGTCTTGATCTTCTGACCTCGTAATCCGCCCACCTCAGCCTTCCAAAGTGCTGGGATTACAGACGTGAGCCACTGCGTCTGGCCCAAGGTTTTTAACTGAAATCCTGAGTTGTTTGCCCAAAATTCTCCTTGTTCACTTTGAACAATTATTTTGTCCCATCACCCTCATAAAATGGCCAGAAGCTCTGCCCAGTTTCTCAGGCGTAAAGCTATCATTTGCTTACCACCTTTCCATTCTACCAGATACTACATGTTAATTGGCAAATGCCTCAAGAGGAAAAAATGCTTAAATGTTAGGCGCACCTCAGTGTGTTTTCCTTTAGTCCTTGATGTTTATAACTTTCCTAAACCTAAATATGTCTAGAAGATTGGTCTATCTGCATCAACCTAGTCTGTCTTTAACAGAAGTAGAAAAATAATTGACAGCTTCTTGAGGACAGATTTCATGTATGCCTTCAAGTCTCCACTCTAGAATACCTTGCAGATGCCAACAAATGATGTAGAATGCTGTTCTACAGTAATAAATATCCATTTGTTAATTAACACTTTTCTCATTGAAATGTTAATTCAGCATTACACAACCACTGTAATGAGGAAAATAATGCAAAGAAATATAACCAATTTATTACTCTCCCTAATTACTTTCTTCTTTCCATAAAATCATAATTAAATCATTGTTAGTAGCCTTTATATTTTCTTTTAGCCCATGCCCATACAAAATTGTATAAGTATATATACATATACAGACTTTTGGTTTGTTTGTTTTAACAAAAATGGATCTTTATTTCTCACTTGCTTTTTTTTTTTTTTTTTTAATCTGAGAGCAGATACTGTTTATTAACTCACCACATTAGAAAAATCATCATGGTAGACACCATAGTTCATTCTTCTGATAAGCCTGTTGATCTGTTGCTCCCTGTTGCCAGGATCATCACCTTCTACAAAATAGGTCGTCTTGTTTTAATTCCACCTCATGGAAAGGATAATTTGAAGGCCCACAGGAAGTCGTTTGCTTCTTAAAGCATTTTCCAACAGTATAGATCTCATGTATCAGTTCCTCCGTGAAGATGATGCCATACTTAGCAAGAGATCGAGCCAATCAAAGTGTTACCTGTCAAAGCAATTTGCTTCTTATTGATTTCGCAATAACCATCCTTGTAGATTAGTTCATTTACTGACTTCAGATTTGGGTACCCCCATGCAATATATGGTTTTACAGTCCTCAGAATGTTAAATGAACCTTGTTGAACTTCATAAAGGTTCCATTGAAGATTTGATGAAGGTGAAGAAGCTGCAACACCTTTCGGACATTTGGGCTCACACCATTCATACCTCTGATCCTGACAACATTGTTTTGGGTTCTGCAGGTTGGTAGAAGTTGCACCTTTTCTTGCCATCCTACCTATTCGAATTTCTGTGCTGTACATCTGCCTATATTCCTTGTGATAATGCTTCTCTTTTTTCACAGATAAGCTTCCCCCTTGCCTTTTGAAGCATCTTTTGGGCAAACTTCTTTATCGGGTGCTTGATCTTCAGCTCTGTGAAATTCCTTTGCTTTTTCTTAAGGGTTTCTGGCACAGCAGGAACCTTCTTCTTCTCTTTTACATCCTCCATGGTTCCAGCCATAAAACAGGGTGCTTTTCTTATTTAAAATATATCCTCTGTTTCCTCCACATTAACAAAAAAGAGATCTGATTCCTTTTTATGATTTTAATATTATCTAATATGAATTTTATCAATTTCAACACTCACATTAACCAACCATGTTGTGTTTTGTTGGGACAATGTAAAATTTTTATTTCAGGCTTCTATCAATTTTTTTAAATATTGACTCTTGAATATTTAAAAATTGCTTAAAGTTTATTTCAAAAATATAGTTATTTTAGATGGATGGGTAGGCAGGTAGATAGACTAATTGAAGGCTTATAAAATTTGTGTCTTCTTTTGGTCACCACCTACTTTGAAATCTCTGTTCTGTTTCTATTTTCTTTTAATCCAGACTATTTTTTTGGATAGGGTAGATTGGCACTGTAATTTATGAATCATTTTTCATCCTCATAGTTTTGCCTTTTCTGGAATGTTATATTGCATCACCCTAGAAAGAAAACTCAAAAGATATGGAAACGAGAGGTCTGTGCTCAAGCTGTCCCTTTGCTAAAGTTCTAATTTGTACTTTCCTTTAATTTATGGATCATCAGTATGTGTATACATCACAGCTCTCACTCTTAGGACAATTTCCAATGTATGCCGTTTAATTATATCTTGACTAGTTAGGTGTATTTCCCCTCTATAATCCTTTTTCTAAACAAGTTCCCTACTGTCTAATTAGAGATGCCTAGAAACAGGGCCACCTCTAGGGTCAGCAGGACAACAGGCAAATATTTGATACAGGGTCCTTTCTATATCTGCAACATGATTTTAAAATGCCTTATAATACTCATGGGTTTATATTAGGCATGGAGACTTATAAAGATGGTTTTTAATAGTGGAAAAAAATTAGGCACTTATCAACTTATTTATTATCCAGTTAGTGCACATGATTGTTTTTTGTGGTATCCAAACACCATCTTCTTCTGTTCAGGCTCCCTAAGTATTTTGTGTGAGTTGTCAAATGACCATACAGGCTAATTTCATATTTCCCACCTTCAGAAAATAGAGGACATTATTGTTATTAACCACAATGTTGTGGCTTTTTGGGACCTGTTTGTATTAAAACAGTTTCTTGCCCCTGCAAAATCTTAATACCATTGACTTAATGCTGGTCACATTGCTACTTACGATGGCGCATCATTCATTATGCTGCAAATGAATGCTAGTATTCAGTGGCTCTCTAAAAGTTAGAGTTAAGCATTACTGGCAATTTTCCAGAGTATTCAGAAAAATATGAACAATTATTTTCTAGTCATGTTAAGTGTCCTATTGGAATTTTATAGTATAAACTACACATCTTCCACCTACATATTCTTCGTGATACAGTAGATTATAGTCACTGCATTCCTAGAATCGGATGTCTCTCAATGCTGACCACACTGTTACCTTTCCCACATGGCCACAAGCAGGGAGGATAAGCAAGAGTCCACATGCAGAACAAACAGAGCATCCCATTTGCACAAGGTATATACATCCTTGACTGTCACAGCTTAGTATTAAACTAGGAGAGCATGATGTTACCCATTGGTGAAGACAAGAGATCTCTACTAGAGGCCCATTGGTATTGCAGAGTAACAGTCCTGAATGGCCTTAGAGAAGATAAGTATGACCTCTTCTGGAAGACTGCCTGACACATAAGATGGAGCCAGTGAAGCAGGTAGAGGGATACTCACAAACTACAAATACTAGGATCAGTTGAAAGTAAAATGATTGATAGAAAAAGACATACCGTGTAAAAAATAATTGAAAGAAAGTAGTGTAGCTCAATTAATATTAAAGTAAAACTTAAGGCAAGGAGAATTACTAGAGATTAAAAAAGAGATTTCATAATGATAAAAAGTAAAAAGTCAATACAGTTGAAAAATACAACAAAATAAATGTGTTTAATAAAATATCTTTAAAGAATATTTGAACCATGTGCTTGCAAGTAAAATATGTGATTATGGAGTTATCACTGAATATGCCCATAATGTTTTGAAAATAGAGAGCTAACTTTGACCTTTTAAGTACTTGAGAAACACATTTGTTACCCACCTCTCCACTGGTCTGGTTTCCTATTCACTGAAGTGAGAACTACCGGCCTGAAACATACTCTGAAGTTATTGACTGTAATTCATGTAATTGCCACCAGATGGTAGTGGTTATCTGCTTAAAGTGTACACTGAACAATTAAAATTTCACAAATGCCAATAGCAAGCAAAGGTATGGAGAAAACAACCACTTGCCCTTGAACACCATAACCTAGTTAGTTGTATAGAACGTTTTGTTTTACAAATACTTTAACGACTTAATGCATGCCAATCTAGTAGGAATCAAGAAGTGATACAACTCTTGCCTTCAAGGAGATTATGAACTAGTGGAACATACTGATGAGTCTACAGGGAATGACAATATTGTGTGATAAGAGCCTTGAGAAAACAGAAGGATTCTATATAGCATACAAATCTGATCTGACTGAGGTCAAGGCTTTCTGTAAGGCATGGTTGTCTATAATATATGACCACTACCATCTGGTAGAAGCTATTGATTGCAGGCAAAGTATCAAAGAAAACTAATGGATAGTAAGAGTTAGCTGGCAAAATATATGAAAAGAAGAGTACTGCAAAAAGAGAAATAACATGTGCAAAGCCCCAGAGGTTGTGAGTGTGTGTGTGTGTGTGTGTGTGTGTATGATACTAAAAATGATTTATGATGGCTGAGCACAAAAAAAAACCCTCAAATAATTTAAGTTATATGGAAATATAACCTGGAACAATATTTAAAAATTGCATAAGACCCCAGGCCCCAACTATTTTGCAGGTACTTTTTACCAAATAGTTAAGGAATGCATACTTACTACTTATCACTCCTTACAAAATTGTTAACAGCAAACAGAAGATGCAAAAATGATGATGGAATATCCAGCTAATATCAAGAGACTAGTTAAATTCTATTACAAAGTTAGATGTAAGAAAAAATACTTACAGATTTAGAATTTCCAGGTTCTGTTCTGGCACATAGGGAGCTTACAAGTCATTACTGCATCCTAACATATAAAAAGCTGAACAGACTAAAGAAATCAACAGCGCATTTTAGATCCATCAGAGAAGTATGATTACAGAGCAAACCACTACCCCCCAAAATTATCAAGATAGACAGGCACAAAGAGAAAATCACAACTTAATGACCATAAGCAGAATCCTCCCCTAGAACTAGTACTGGGATAGGAAAACCTGAACTGTAATTGGTAAGCTGCTGGAAGCCTAAAGTAGAGAGCGCCTGGGAGATAAATGCTCCAGAAGGACCCAGTCATGGGAAGGGGGGTGATATGGTTTGGGTCTGTGTCCCCACCCAAGTCTCATGTCAAATGGTAATCTCCAAAGTTGTAAGTGGGGCCTGGTGGGAAATGATTGGATCATGGGGGCCAATTTCCCCTTTCGTGCTGTTCTTGTGATAGTGAGTGAGTTAGCTATTATGAAATCTCACAATTTAAAAGTGTGTAGCACCTCTCCCATCTCTCACCGTTTCTTCTGCTCTGGCCCTGTGAGGACATACCTGCTTCTCCTTTGCCTTCTGCCATAATTGTGTTTCCTGAGGCCTCCGCAGCCATGCTTCCTGTATAGCCTGTGGAACTGTGAACCAATTAAACCTCTTTTCTTTATAAATAACCCAGTCTCAGGTAGTTCTTTATAGCTGTGTGAGAACAGACTAATACAGTGAAGGAGGTCATACTTTTATGAGTTTGAACTCTACAAGGTCTCACTGTCAAGATCAGAGCAAAACTCTCTCAGGCTTCTAGAAGGAGAAGGGGAAAACAACCACTTTTGAAATACCTCAGAGCATTCAGTTCTTCTTAATAAGGCCTGGCCTTGGGAAAAATTATTTTACCAGAGTGCATTCATTGCGGCTTTATTAGAGGCTAACCAACATGGAGAAAGAGAAATACCCAACTCCAGTCCCCTGTAGCAATCCTGCAGTACGAAAACAAGCTAAGAGCGCTTGTGAAATTCATAGCTAAGGGGCACAGGCTCACTCAAAGACTCAAAGAATACTTCCCTTCCCTGCATACCTTACCACTACATCACTAAAGGTCTGTTCAGTGTTACTTTTACCCAATACATCCTGTCTATCTTTTGACAAAAAATTACAAGGCATACTCAAAGGCAAAAACCACAGTTTGAAGCAAGGCAGAACAAGCATCAGAATCAGACCCAGCTATGGCAGAGATGTTGGAATTATCAGACCATAGATATAAAACAACTATGACTAATATGCTAAGGGATCTCATGGAATAAGTAGACAACCTGCAAGAACAGATGAGTCATATAAATAGGAATGGAAACTCTAAGAATAAAAAAAAATGCAAGAGATCAAAAACATTATAACAGAAAGAAGAATGCTTTTGATGGGTTCATTAATAGACTGGCCATGACTGAGAAAAGAATCTCTGGGTTTGAGGATATGTCAACAGAACTTCCAAAACTGAAAAAAAAAAAAAAAGAGAGAAAAAAGAATGAAAAAATCGGAACAGAAAATCCCCAAACTGTGGGACAACAAAAGTCGTAACATGCACATAGTGGGAATACCAGAAAAAGAAGAAAAAGAGAAAGAAGCAGAAGAAATATCTGAAGCAACTACAAACATGCGTTGCTTAATGATGTGAATACATTCTTGAAAGTGTATACAATTTTATCATCTTGCAAATACCATAAAACTATACTTACACAAACCTAGATGTTACAGCCTACCACATATCTAGGCTGTATGATATAGCCTATTATGCCTAGGCTACAAATCTGCAAAACATGTTACTATAATGACTACTGTAGGCCATTTAACGCAACAGTATTTGTGTATCTCAACATAGAAAAAGTACAGTAAAATATTGTATAAAATATAAAAATTGGTATATCTACATAAGGCACTTATGAATGGAGCTGTGAAAGAACTGGAAGTTGCTCTGGATGAGTCAGTGAGTGAGTGGTGAGTGAACGTGAAGAACCAGGACATTAGTATACACTACTGTAGAGTTTATAAACACTACACTTATATTAGGCTGCACTACACTTATTTTAAAAATTATTTCTTTAATAAGTTAACCTTAGTTTACTGTAACTTTTTTGGTCTATAAATTGTTTATCTTTTTAAAAAACATTTCAGCCCCTATAGGAACTCTTAGGTTAAAATACAAGCACATTGTATAGCTGTACAAAAAAATATTTTCTTTCTTTGTATCTTTATTTCATATGATTTTTCTCTAATTTTAAAATCTTTAATCTTTAAATTTTTTACTTTTTAAAACTTTTCTTCTTAGAGATGAAAGTAAAAACACACATATTAGCCTACACAGGAGCAGAATTATCGATGTCACTGTCTTCCATCCCCATACCTTGTCTCACTGGAAAGTCTTCAGGGGCAATAACAGGCATGGAGCTCTCATCTCTTATGATAACAATGCCTTCTTCTAGAATGCTTCCTGAAGAACCTGCATGAGGCTATTCTACCAATAACCATTGTTATATAAATAGGAGTATACACTAAAATAACAATAAAATGTATAGTATAGTAAGTGCATAAGCCAGTAACAAAGTTTATTATTATCAAGGGTTATGTACTGTACATAATTGTATTGCTATACTTTTATATGACTGTCAGCTCAGTAGGTTTGTTTACCTCAGCATCAACACAATTAACTCATTGTACTACAACTTTACTAAGGCTATAGTTTTGCTAGGTAATAGGATTTTTTCAGCTCCATTATAATTTTATGGGACAATCATCATATATGCAGTTCATCATTGACCAAAATGTCATTATGCAGCACGTAACTGTATATTTTTCTCTCTCAGTTCCTCACTCCACAACTAAATTCTAGTTTTTATTTGCTACTGTTCTATTCAATAGCATACTTTTATCTCAAACATTCTTTAACTATTTTGACATATTTTAGCAGTGTTTCAAAGACAGTCATCTTTATATTTTATTTATTCAAAAATATTTCATGTGCTTTGAAAAAGATCCTTTTCTAATATGTAAGTTGATGTATGTAAACATTTTCTCAAGGAATAAATAATAGGTGGTCATTGGTTATTCATTTCATTAACTGCCTTTACAATTATTTAACTTGACTTGTATTAAATATTTTCCAGAATGTGTGGTCTTTGCAATTCCTGTATTTGTAAAAATGTAAGATGTAATATAGCATAACAATACCATTGCCAAAGGTTTAAGAAGAAAAAGAGCGTTAGTTAATTTGAATGACAACAACAAAAAGAGTTTTCAGAGCACCATGACCTTAACAGGAAGCAAGTAAAGAGCTTCTGACCATAGTACTCAGTGACACATTTTCCAGTCCGGTTTTTTTTTTTTTTTCAAGTGTTTATTTGATTATATAAAAAAATTTTAAACCAGAAAAGTTAGCTTAAAATAAAGGGCTCAGAAAATGAACAGTTCAGATCTTACAATTAATTGATTAAATGACAACCTGTTACATTTCTTGAAAAAGAGAACCTCATTGATTCATCTTATTGGATTAGAACTGACACTGGAATTAACCTGAGCCAGATTACCTGACAATCTTATTGTCCCTTTGTCCACATCACCTTTGCAAAGAACCTTCCTCACACTCAGTCCTAGAGAGACAACTCTGAATACCAACTCCCAATTCCCACACCAAAGGCGATTGGTGGGGTATGTATTTGGAATTTCTAGTATATTTTATATTCTTTTGTTGCCTGGTATTCATACCCACCTACACACATTTATAGTATTTCAAATGTGTCTAAAACAGATTACAGCTCTAACTCTACAGACAGCTTCAAACGTGTGCATATCAAAGACACGACTCAAAGATTTGAGAAATGAAGGAGCAACATTTCTCAGAGTATACAGTCTTCCAGTTATACCCATTCCTCTTCCAATTTTTTTTTGGACTGGATATACTAAAAGGCCTTACTATCAAACTCTTAATTAAAATTCAGTCATTCCACAGTAATGAGACTAGAATATATCTTATTTAATAGAACACAGAATTTAAAGGCATATAAAAGACCAACAAATTTTCAGGTGCATCCGTTTATTCAGTCACTGTCCTGAAAGTGAATTCCTGGGTCTGCAAATGTGGCTGCTCCAGATTCTGCCTAGTGGGAGGGTTTTCATCTCCAGTTTTCTTTGTGGGTACATCCTGGGAAGAGCAGGACACTTTGGGCTACTGATAATCTTTATTTTTTTCTGTACACCAAGCATGGAAAAAGTTTGATTTGAGGGGGAAAAATATATCTCTGATAAAATGTGACATTTTTCTGCAAAACTATAGTAGACACCTGATTTTATTGATGAGATTCTTTTGGCTGTAAAAGGGATGCAGAGATGCTGTCTTGGGTGGCTTCTCTTGGGATCCTCCCACCATTTGGAGCCATTAGAGCTAAATTTCTAAACTTTTTTTACTTGGCAGCAACCAGACTGTTTGATTTTCCCGCTTTTAATGGATGTTGCCTCACTGTACTGACTGAATAATATGTTTCTGGGGTTTCCTTACTTCCTAACATTTTAAAATGTTGTTTAAGTCTCACGACACTTTAAAAATTCCAAGCCCGGGCTCAATGAATGGATTCTTTTATTTTTTTTTTCTTGGATAGTTTACGGTACACTATCACTTAGGTCAGTGAAAAGCTTTTCCTATGTTTTATTTAATTTCATTTTTTTCTCTTTACCCACAACCAAATCCCAACTCTAATATGCTTATTAGGGGATCTCGTAGATCTGTGTATCCGTAGCAGAATATAAGCACCATGAGAATGGCAATTATATCCTGGCAAATAGTACGCATATAACATAGGTTTGGTTGTTGAAGAGAGAAAGTGGAGGGGGAACGGGGAAGAGAGAGAAAGAGAAATAACTGCCACAACGTTGTATATATGGCTACATCAATTGACACTACAATCAACAGTTCTTGGCACCAACACTTGGTTAAAAATAACTTTTAATTTTTTGCCAATATGAAAGTAGTATTCTTGTTTTCTCTGATTAGTAATGAGCCTGAGCATCTCTTCAAATGTATGTCAACCACCCTGGCTTCACTTCTGCAAATTACGATTTCTACCTCTTGTCTATTGTTTTCTGAGTTTCCTATAATTTTCTCATTGATTTGAGAATTTGTTTGCATATGCCAAATGATACTCTGCTGATTTGGAGTACTGCACACATTTTCTCTCAATCTCTGTGTGTTTGTACTGAAAAAAAGCACTCCTTTTAATGTAGGTAAACCCATAACTTTTCACATTATATTTTCTGTTTTCAGATTTGTTTGAGACATCTTAATCCTCCACATCATTAGAAGGTAATTCCAAATATGATTCTAATAGCTTTTATAGTTTACCTTTTAAATTTAAGTCTTTAGTCCACTTGGAGTTTTAAAAAAATGGCGTAAATTAAGCATCCCAAACCACTTTTCTCCGTATAGTAAGGAAAATGTTTCCATCATTATCCATAAGAAAATCTAGCCTTGCTTCACTGATTTGTGATGTCATATCTCTTATATTGTTACCAGTAGAGGGTCTTGACTGCAAGTTATCCAGGTTCTTGGAGTTTTGAACAAAGAATTGGGCAAAACACACATCAAAGCTAGGAAAGAATGAAGCAACGAAAGCAGAGATTTATTGACAGTGAAAGTACACTCCACAGGGTGGGAGTGGGCCGAGCAGCCTCTTAAGGGCCCCGAAATAGAATCTTCTTGGGTCCAAATACCCTCTAGAGGTTTCCCATTGGTCATTTGGTGTTCACCCCATGTAAATGAAGTGGTGTTCCGCAATCAGTCTGATTGGTTGTAGAAAGCAACCCAAACCACTTTTCTCTCCATGTAGTAGTTGACTCATAAATATGTATTTTACGCTTTGGGATATAATGTACTTTATTTTGCTGCTCCAGTTGTTTCAGCTTTGCCATTTGGGTATGCTTTCAGTTGGCTTCTGTGCCTGTTTGACATACCATCATCAATGTGAAATATCATTTTGTTATTTGTTTTTGTTTTTAGCACTTTTTAAACTTTCTGGTACTACAAGATTCTCTAGGTTCCTCTTGTATACTTTCCACCCGTATCTCTAGTCCCTTTTATTGGAGAATGATATTGGAAAACAAGATATGGACTCTAGTCTGTTACAACTGAAGTGTCATTTCTTTTAGGCCCTATCAGCTGACAGAGCAAAAAAGTATATGTCAGTATACTAATCTCTACATATATACATATCTGTAAATATATAGATACATAGTATGAATAAGTAAAAGGCATTGCACATTAGTGCTATAATATAGTTGATAAAGTTGCTTGCTATGGGAATACAGGTTAATAATTCTGATACTGCTATATCAGGATATTGGAATTGAACAATTTAGTAAATGGGTGGGGAACTGTGATAACCAGATATTTCACTTCTGTTGAACCAGATTTCTAACTATTTACAGATTAGGAGAGGATTGATCTACATAGTAATGGATTCGTTTTGGAGACATCATTAAGAATTCATGTGTTATTTAGTGCAGATGAAATGGTTATATATTTTTTCTTTTTTATTTCTTTGGGTTTATTTTCATTGTCCTTTTCAATATTTCTGAGTAAAATATTTAGCTCATATCATATTTTTGTTTCCTGTTTTCTGGTAGATGTACTTGAAATTTTTCTTTGCCTTTTAAAAATACTGCTTTAACTACAAAAATTTGGCATTGGGCTGTAGGTCATTATTTCCCTCATGAAGTATTTCTTATCTCAAAGATATTATTTTTAAATGTTCAAATACATGATATTTTGTATTGCTTTTGCTTCTTACTGCATTTTTCACAGAAAACATGGTTTTAGGGGAATGGCTCACCCATACTACCCTGGTGACCTTTAATGTATGCACTAGGCAAGAGCTTGAAATGCAGTTTATCTGAATCTTGGCAGCACATCTTATGGTATCACCAGACTTGAGAGTGCGGGAGGCCCCTAAGGAGCTGCTGTGAGGCCATCTCCCAGTTACCTCTTTATCTGCCCTGGAAGGCTATTGTAAGACTGCTTCTCATCACATCCTGGATCTGATGAGTTAGGGGCTTTCTGCTCCACCTTCTTCAGAATAGAACTGCAGAATATAAAGCCCCTTAGCTGCCATCTAGATTTGGCTCCTAAACAAAATGGCAGTCATTCAGCCCCTAAATGTGGATCTTCATAGCTTTACCAGTTGAAATTGTCAGGCCTTTACTTGTCTTTTTTTGTGTGTGTGTGTGTGAACCTCTGTCATATTCTTTTAAATTTAATATTTAGTATAAATCAATTTTGTCAATATTTTGTGTGCACCAAAATAATATATAATCTAAAGTCTATAAAAATTAATTTTAGCTTATTATGCTTAAATTCACTTTAATCTTCCATATATTTGCTTATGCCTGTGTCATCAATCTTAGCATGAGATGGAATATATCAAAATCCCCCACTGTATTTGTTGATTTCTATGTTTCTGCCAGATGTTCTATCAAATTTTGCTTTGTATATTTTTGGGGCAAAATATTATTTATATTCACCTTAAATGTTTGGATATTGTTGACACACTTTTTTTTTATACTGGTATATCATGCTTCTTTGTTTTTTTATCAAAAATAGTTCTTTCTTTTGGTTACTATTTGCTTGTTATAGCTTTTCCTTTATTTTAGGATAAACAAATTTATCAAAGGAATATGTATATTGGTTTAGTAAATATGAAAATGATTATTTTATTTCCTGATTTCCTTCTTTCCCTAACTTCCATTTTCATGAGACAAATACTTTGAACTGTTTCAGCTATATCTTCTGGCGTTTACTTTCAAAATTCTGTACAACCAATTTATTCTGGTATTTCTTATAGGTAGACAAGAATTTAGCTCTCCCACAAAACCTCCAAGACCTCTCCTCCACCAAACATATAAACACATAAATTTGCTTTCTAAGTGTCTACATTGTCTTCTTAAAATTTTCATTTTGCATTGTGTAATTTCACCTATATTTTAATAATAATGTAACAACATCTAAAATAAGAATTTAGATGTTATTACATTCCTTTTTACATACTTTATTTATTCTTGAATTAACATGTGCTTTATTTTTGTGCTTATTTTTCTATGTGGCTCTGAGATCACCCCAAATTTTCTCAAAGTATTAAAAGTCTCATCGGAATACATACAAATATACCCCTTTTAAATTTATTAGATTTTCTTCTTGGAGTCTTGCCCTCTAGAACTAGATGCGTTTGAGCAGCTTTCTTCAAAGTCCCCACTTCATCATCTTCCTCGAAAGTGACCTTTCATCTCTCCCTTCTCTTGCATTAAGTTTTGGATTTCCATATTTATCCTTCTAAGTGATCTGATAATCTATTACTGCAAAACAAACCATTTCTAAACATAGTGGATTAAAATACATATTTTATTTTTTCCCAATTTCGAAGGTCAAGTATTAAGGAAGGGCTTTACTAATAAATTTGTCTGTGGTGTACCCAGTACCAAATGAAATAGCTTGGGCTTAATCTTCTGCATCCAAAATGGTTTCTTCACTCATATATTTATTACTACAATGTCCCTTGGTCTTTCCTACACTCCACATAGTTTGCCATTCTCCATTGTCTTTCCCTGTAGCTTGGCCTCCTCACAGCATGGTGGTCTGAGCACTTCTTACATGACAGATGGTTTCTGAAGTGGCAGCTGCCAGACCAGTTAAAGGTCATTAATGGAGCTGTCATGTTTCACTTATATAATATTTTATTAGTCAAAGCAGTCACAGAGCTTGTCAGACTGAAGTGGGTATAGAAATAGACTCTGACTCTTGATGGAGTGGGAAGTTCATATTGCAGAGAGTACATAAAATAGAAAATACTTTGGTGACCTGCTTTGGAAAATTTGCCATACATAGTTTGTTTCTTCATTTTATGGAGCACAGTATCTAGTGACTTCTAAGTAAAGGCATATTGAAAGTACAATTTTTGAGAACTTTCTTAATTTCAAAATTACTTTTTCCTAATGTTGGCTAATTTAGCTAGGTATAGAAGGGTAGACTGAGCATCATTTACTCTTAATATTTTTAAAGACATTGCTTTATTATTTTTTAGATTTTCTGTACTGCTCTCTGGATGTCCAGTGCCAATGATTTCTGATGATTTTATGTAATTTTTCTCCTCCATATAGCTTTGATTTTTTCTCCCTTTTGTTCTAAATTTCATGATGATCTGCCAATTTTATTCATTGACCTGGATCTTTTATTGGCTTGTTTATCTTGGAAACACATATTTCTTAGTTCTAGAATATGTTATTAATTTTTTCGTAACTTTCTCCCTAGACTTTTAAAAGTAGTTTTATGGAAGGAGCAGACCTAAAAAAGTAAAAAAAGTCATAAGACTGTAGCTTGATAGATTTTTACAAAGTCAACATACCTATGTAATCAGTATCCAGATCAAGAAATAATGCATTATTAGCATGCCAAAACCCATTTGCAACTCCTTCCAATCATTAAACCCTAGACAGTAGCCACGATCCTAACTTCTAACACTATATAGATACATTTGTGTCTGTAAACTTTACATATGTGGAATCATACAGTATGCATTCTTTTGTATCGGCTTACTTTGCTCAGCTTTATATTTGTGGTATTCATACATGTTGTTAATTATAGTTTTGGCTTGTTAAATCTCATTGCAGTAGAATATTTCCTTTTATACATATGCCACAAAATGTTTGTACACTTTACCATGGGTAGACAACTAGATTTGTTCACTTTTTTTTTTTTTTGACGGAGTCTGGCTCTGTCGCCCAGACTGGAGTGCAGTGGCCGGATCTCAGCTCACTGCAAGCTCCGCCTCCCGGGTTTATGCCATTCTCCTGCCTCAGCCTCCCAAGTAGCTGGGACTACAGGTGCCCGCCACACGCCCGGCTAGTTTTTTGTATTTTTTTTTAGTAGAGACGGGGTTTCACCATGTTAGCCAGGATGGTCTCGATCTCCTGACCTCGTGATCCGCCCATCTCAGCCTCCCAAAGTGCTGGGATTACAGGCTTGAGCCACCGCGCCTGGCCGATTTCTTCATTTTTTAGGCTACTACCTACAGGACTGCTACAAACATTATTTGTCTATTAGTGGACATATTTAAGCCTTACTGTATGTAATGTTGTATGTAATCCTGTTTTTTTTTTCAAAAAACGTATTTTTCACCCTTCACAATTAGATTTATGATCCACTTGGAATGTGTGTGTGTGTGTGGGTGTGGGTGTATGGGTGTGTGTGTACATTTCAAGGTAGATAGCAAAATTCCTTTTTCTTTCTTCTGTGGATATTCCATTTCCCAGCACAGTTTTATTGAAAAGATCACTTTTTTTCTCCACTTTTCTGCAAAGTTATTGTCTTAAAATCATAAATGTGTTTTGCACTTCATTTTGTTCTATTCAGCATTTATCTATCTTTGCATCATTTTCCCAGTATTTTAACTATCATTACTTTGTACAAAGGGCTTATCTTAGTATCTGATACAATATGTGCGTTTTTTAATTGCCTTTGAGTTTTTGTAGAAATGTAGAAGCAACCTGTCAGTTTTACACAAACACACACGCACGCACGCGTGCGCACAATTCTGTATTTTTTACTGGAAATGTCTTTTATCCATGGAACAAGTTGGAAATAGTTGGTATATGAGAGTTGATAGTGAGAGTTCCAATCCATGAGCATCATGTATCTCTCCATCTGTATAGAACTTCTTTAACTTTTGTTAATATGTGTAGATTTGATGTCTTGCATACTTAAATTGAATTTTTCTTTGTTTCACTTTTTTATATTGACAAATTTTCACTTCTCATCTGCTTATTGCTAGCATTTACAAATGCAATTATTTTTGGTATATTTACCTTATATATAGTTACTTTGCTACATCTAGTTACCCTGCCAAAGAGTCTGGATGTTCTGCATAAATAAAGATGCTATCTGCAAAACTAATTTCTTGCTTTGTGAACTAGTGTCTTTTTGTTCTTGAGGTCTTTTTGTTTCTTTTTCTCTTTCTTTGTTTTCTTGATTTCTTTAGTTGCTGAGATTTTAGTACAATGTTTTCTGCAGGCAGTGATAGCATGCATCCTTCTCTTGTTCTTAATCTCTATGGAAAATCTTTCAATAAATTTATCATTAATTATAATATATGATTTTTAATTATAGTACTTTTTAAAGATGTAGCTTTTAAAAGGCATTCTTTATCAGATTAAGAAAGTTCTTTTGCATTCCTCACTTGCAAAGAATTTTTACTATAAATGGGTGTCAAATTTTATTAATTTACTCTGCATCTGTAGAGATGATCATATATTTCTTTTCTCTGATAATACGTTGAATTGAATTGATTGTATCTCTTAGCGCTATTTTAGCTTTTCCTCACAAGTTTTGATATATAATATTTTAAATTTAATTTAGTTCAAAATAATTTCTAACTTTCAATTTTATTTCAAAAAGCGTTGATTGAATATTTCATTGAAATTATTGTTTTTGGAGTACATGTGATAAATGTATTGTTATAGCATTATACAAAATGCCTTATATTTTAGTCACAAATTCTGAAATCTGTACAGATGAAATGCTGTGATGCTAAGAATTTGCTTTGAAATAACATGAGAGTAATAGAAAATAAAACTATTTGTTAGCTCTAAACTTAACTACACTCTTCTAATATTCAGATTGTAAATATGCCATTATGTGCTCATAATACAAGTAGATAAGAAAGATTGAACCTTTAATAATGATGATAGGAACGAATTAAACTAGACCTGTGTATGTACATATGTGTGTGCCGTATGCACACACACACATAAACCGAGGGACAGACCAAGTCTGAGTTCAAGATACTTCAGTTTTAAACTTAATAGGTTACACTTTTAAGGCTGTATTTTCTTCATTTATGTAAAGGTTATAAATCATTGGATTATAAAGATTAAATGAAATTCTGCACCTGAAGTTTTAACATCATTCTTGGCATATAGTATGTACCCAATAAAACTGGTCTTTAATTTACTACTAAGAGGATTGTAAGCTTGGCTTCAAGACAAAACATCAGGAAAAGGCTTCTCTTTTGTTGAATATGAAGAAATCCTAGTAGTCTGTAGCTTTCTTCTGAATGTGTATAATGAAGTTTGAATATAGATTTGCTATACTAAAGAGTCTTTTTTTTCCAGAACAAGTATAGGAAATACTTATTTAATTATGTTTCAAAACCTTAGGCAGTCCCTTAATGAGGCTCAGCTTAAACTATAAAGGCTTTTGGAGGAAACAGAGTTGAACTCAAAAATTTAGATTACTTTGTCTATTGAATGCCATGGAGTGAGGTTGGGGAGGAGATGACCCCTGGCGAGGCACACTACATTTTCTGTTGCTGTCCTCAATAACAAACCAAACAACAGTAGAAGTACTGTGGGTGTACCGAAGCCAAATATACTCTTGAGGCTCATACAAATATGTTTGGAGATATATCCATGTTAGATATAGGTAGCGCTTTTACTTACATGCTTGGGATTTCACTGATTCTTGTAATTCCACCCAAAAGTAGAATTTTAACTCACTCAGGGATCAAACTAGTGTTAGGAATATGGTGTACAGTATTTTAGAGTAATCGTATTTTAGAGATGACAATTTAGAGATCATATAGTACACACCCTGCAATTAAAAGTTAGAAAACCATGGCACAGAGAGGTTAAGTACTTTGTAAAAGGTTGCACATCAAGTTAACCACTAATTATGGAATCGTTAAAAAAGGAAAAAGTCATCACCACTTTAAAGTTATAGTTGGAAAATTTAGAACTGGATTTGGCCTTTGAAATTACCTTGTCATCCCTTCTCATTTTGCGGATAAAATAACTATGGTCCGTAGACCATAGTTTAGCAGCCCTGGGATTTGGAATCACACCCCTCACCACCAGTCCACAGCTCTTCTCTCCACAGCTCTTCTCTCCATGCTATGTGGCCTCCAGCTTTTCAGGCATGTCTGTAACACAATGATATTAGTCGGGAAATATAATCGATATGGCGTAGCACAAGACGTAACTATAATTATAACCACAATTATTTTATTATTGTTACAGATAATTAAATAGTTTTCTACTCAGATATTTGAAAAAAAAGAGCTATTTCCACCCTATTACATGCTTGCCAGGTGTAGTCTCCTTTCTGGCACTCACTTTATATTTGTTTTTCACTTTACTCTTCTTTAAAAAAAAGAAATTCCCATTATATTGTTACCATGGAAATTGTTCTCTTCTCCATCAATTTTCCCAGTCATTTGAAGCTATTTGTTTTATGGAATATACTCTGGGCATCTTTAATTCTTAAGGGAGATCTTATGCACTTTAAGTGTTAATGCTGAATTTATATTTTCCTATTTCCATTGAATGCACTTTCCTCACACGAAAAGCTTACCACACCCATAGAATCCCTATTTTAAATGAATGCCATTCATTACACACAGTCTCCTATAGATGTCACTATACACCATATATGAAAACAACTAATGCAATGCCTTTTACTCGACAAATAGATTTTTTGACAAAACTATATTGCATTAAGGCTTATCAGATTATGTCTGTGATTCTCTGTGGTTTCACATAATAAGGTCTAGGCTGACACTGTAAAAAATTTGCAATGACATTAACAAAACAAACGACTTACACTGAGATTCTCATTCTGTAAGTAATATATGCAGTGTCCTTTACCTTGATCTTATACCAGGAGGCAAAATTAAGAAATAGGTAAAATATAGTAGTTTAAAAACTGTATTTAAAGTAGGAATATTTAGTATTTGACTTTCAAGTATTACGTATCATTTTACAAGTTACCAGATTGGATTATTTCCCTTTAGAGTTTTAAATGAAAGCACTGATCACATGCTTTTGTGGCCAGTGGTGATTGTCTGATGGCTTTCACTCACACAGCAGATTCAAAAAAATGACTTTTGCATGAAATTGATGAAAAGTACATTCAAGACCTCATTTAGACACTTCACTCCAGGACTGAGAAACAGCCTTATGGATGACAAATGACCTAGCCAAAGCCACAAATGATAGGCTTTATCTAAGATAAATATATTTTCATTATCTAAGAAAAATATAAAACCACTTTTTACATCGTAAGTGGTTTTATATTTTTCTTAGAAATAAAGATCTAAGCCTAATTAAGAAGCTAGAGCAGCTAGGGGAAAATGTTCAGAGCAAGCCTTGTACAACAATTATGTTGACAACCAGAGTCATAATAATATATATACTTATTGAGGACCTTATGCAACAGCTATATATGGATCATCTTGCATAATCCTCAAAAGTATATTACATGTTGTCTATTTTTCTGTTTAAAAAATGGAATAGTGTGTTAGTAGTTATAAAACAATATTGCTATAGTAGTGAGACACATTGGGACTAGTTAGATATAGATAATAATCACACTAGTGAAATATTTATTAACCACCTACTATAGGCCAGGCAAATATAATAAAAGTAACATTTATTGATCACTTACATGCCAGGCATTGTGCTAGACTCTTTACACAATCACACAAATATATTATCCTTAAAACAGCTATGAAAAATAATTACTATTATTAACATTCATAAGAATAAACAAGAATGTCTAGAGGACAAATAACTTGTACCAAGGTACCCATCCACTAGGAATTGGAGCTAACTTTGACTTCAAAATCTAGGCTTTTTAATGCATCACAGGTAGCGCTAGGCCTAGGAGAGGTGCCAGGAGAAGGGGTAAATATATACGTACACACACAGACACATACACAGATACACATTCATACAATTGTCAATATAAGTCTATGTATATATTTTATCTATATGCAAATTTATACTAAATATAATGAGTAAAATCAAATAATTCTGCAACTATGGAGTTGATTGTAGGAAAAGAAGTCAAACATTTAGTAACTAAGCATCTTAACCCATAATTTTTAATTTTTTTTTGGTCTTGGAAATGAAACACTCAAGAAAAACAAAATAAAGAAAAGAAAATAATTACTTACCTCTAAACAACAAGCTTAGGTTTTCCTTCTTCGGTAAAGGATAACAATAAGTATGGGAAGAGATACAGGAAAGAGGGAACAGATATGTAAGAGTCCAGTGTTTATTCTCACTGAAGAAAAATGATGATACTGGAACCTCCAAGTAAAAGCTAAAGTTCATTAAAAGGATGAAAGTTAACGACAAGAAGAAGTGGCAAAATTGCCCATTTAAAATCAGCCATCTCAGTAACCTGGATTAAGTTAACTATACCAAAAAGTCTCTAAATGACACAAAGGTTAATGCTACTTAAAGTTACTTTTTGAAAAATTGTTTACTTAGGTGAAGAATAAGTTTATCTCCAGTGTATCTTCCAAACTTCAAAACCAAGAATTTTAAGTAGTGTGGTTGCCATTGTTTAATGTTAAAAAACAGCTATTTATTTGTTTAAGCAATCACCTTCTGTTAGTCTAAATACCAAAATCAACTGGTTCTTTCTCCCTCTGAAGTATTATTTTGCAGGATTTGCAAATATTGTGAGAGTATGTCATTGTTTGGGCTGTGTCATCAGGAACTACCACAGCACTGAAACAAGGAATGGATTAAAGACGGATTCAAAAGCCCAGCAAAAGTTGAGGACAAACTTCCATTGAAATGCTAATACACATAGCCTCACAATACACTAAAGGTTTGCTTGTACTGGCTCTGCCTCTTGCTAATTGTAGAGCCCTGGGTAACCCCATCAACTTTCTGTGCATCCTTTTCCTTATCTCCAAAATGCTATTAGCATGTGCCTCATAGAGTTGTCCTGATAATGTAAGGACTTAGAATAGTGCTGTGTGATCATTACTATCATCTGAAATAAGTATCATCCTGTTATTGCTTGTTTATTCATCCTGTAGTTGTTCATCTGGATATAAGGTAGCTAGTTTTTCAAGTCATTTTGATATCCAATGACAGTGATCTAATCTTGTCCTAGTTCTGGGTTTTGTTTTGTTTTGTTTTTTTTGAGTCATAGTCCATGATAGATGAGATTTCTTAAAATTTCACAATCCATGGAAGTACATTGAAGTGAAGGATGCCATAGTTGATTATAGTAATTCTGCAGCTTAGTGTTTTATTTTTATGTTGTGCTAATACATATTAATTTTAATATAGTTCAGTTGCCGAACTCCACTCTTAAAGAACTATGCCGAATTAATACAAATATTGACTAGAAATGCATTTCCTTACAGGGGTAGGCATTGTAGAATTTTATTCCCATTATTCTGCTGTAAAGTGATACTTAGTGTATATCTCTAGTTTTCCTTCTCCACTGGTTCCTTTCTCTTCTCGTTCATATTCTCTATCAAAGGTTATAACTTCTTATGAGTCAAAGGCACTGCCATAATTGGGGACACCTTATCAGAGGAAAAATTAGATGTCTGCTTCTGTTTAATTTCTGAAGTTACTCCAAAAAAATGATTTTGTTCCTCCCCCAAGTGAATTTCTTCCCTTCTTCTGATGAAATTCCAGGATTAGAAATCTATTTCTCTGTGTAAATCAATAACCTCTCCAGGCAGTCTCTTTCAAAATGAAGATACTCATGGGAGTGTTCATCATTAAGCTCTTAACACCTCTGTTTGAAGGATTTTCATCAGCTTTTTCCCACTATGAAAAGACAGGTTGACCCTGCAAGCCAGACTTGGCTTGTGTGGGACTGTGCAGACACCGAAGCTGGAAGAAAATGAGGGTTGGCTTCAGAGGGGGAGAGGAGTGACATATTTGCGTATGTTTCAAACATTTCTAGAGTGGTCTCCATAGGAGCAGTTTTAGGCACATAGAACATACCTTTTCTAATTGAAGTGCCCTGAGAAGCAAAGAATAGAAGAGTTAGGCAGTATAGTTTGTCCCCACCAGCTGCCCCAACAGTTCCCTTACGGCAAGAGTTTGTGGTAACTAAGATACTGGGAACAGTTACGAAGGTGAAAACAGTAGATGAGTGGTGAGGGGTGAACATGGGAGCCGTACTCAGGGAGGTGGCTGGGCAGGAAACATAGGAATGCCAAATCTCACCTCCAGTCCACATAGGAGACACCCAAGAGAGGAAAGTTTTAGTCTCATATATGTGGACATAGTTTTTAGAAGCCAATAGGAAAGCAGGTGCTACACAAAGAACAGAAGCTCCTTAGAATGTTAACTGCCCACACACTAAAAGGGGACCCTTAGAGAAATATCAACAACTGTCTATTTCTATCTCTAAGTCTGTATTCTTTTCCTGCATGCTGCAAAACTTGCTTTGTTCTCAAGTTTTCTCAAAAACAAGGTAAAAATTCTAAGTCTACAGTTTCTGGGAGACAACTGATCTATTTGTTGTCTGCTTGCTTCTGCTCCAAGGAACCAGAAGTGTTTACTCGGGCACAAGAAACCGGGTAAGGCACTCTGCCTGCTTGTCCCTTTGATCTATATCAACCATGCAAATCAGCATTCTCTCCATTTCCCAGGACCTGAAGCCAAGCTAAGCCAACTAGAGGCTTGAAGGACTGTACATCTGTTCTTCTTTCTGTTGTATTCTTGTTTTTCCTGAGAACTTTCAGAGAAGACTGCATTTGCTGTAGACAGATGCCTGTGTTCTCTAAGCTGATGCAGCAAATAATTCAAAAGCACCAATGCAAATTTGATTTCTGTTGGGTGAAAAATGTCTCAAACCTATATATTAAAATATATAGGTTTGTTCTAAGTTAAAATATTTTCAGAACTTCTTTGGGGCATAATAATTTAAAACAAATAAGTTCAAATCTGACCTCCGAGAGTAACTATTTGTTTATTTCCAACATTTGTGGACTCCGCAAATTCATTGCTATGGGTTCATCTAGGGGTTGTAGGGATTGTTTTCCAAATCTGCAATTTATTTCTGATTATTCTTAAAAGGCTTTAAAAGACAAAACTAATTGTTTACAATTCCAGAACCAACCGTGAGCCCAGCTTTTTCTCACTTTTGTGTATAGGTGAGTACTTCCTACTATGAGCATAGTCTCGTTTCATCTACCTTGAGTGAGTAATGTTTAGAGGCCTGGCCTGTGGGCAGATAAAACACTCTGCTGAAGCAATGGCAGTTACAGTACAACTAAGCTGTCTGATCAGAGAATAACAGAGCTAGAAAGATATTATTCGATTGAATCCTATGTACAATTGTAATTTAATACTATGCACCAATTTATCTCTGCCCTACTTTCAATTCAGTTTTGGATGTCTCCAATTCATGCTACTGTCATAAGATGTTTCTTAATGCTATTTGAGCCTAAATAATACAACAGTTCTAAGCCATGCTTAGACATTTGTTAAGCCATGCTTAAACAAATATTTCTTAATTTTGAGCCTGAGATAAAATATTCAAAGTTAAAGAGAGTATCAATTTCCTGCTACATTGGGCAACATTCAAACAAAAGAATGATTGACCAGATATGTTTTTAAGTGGTTTTTCTCTCCTTTGGGTGTCCTTTTAAAAGAGTTAAGGGCCAACAAATAAAATTTTAACTACTTACTAACTCTACTGACATGGTTTTAATTTTTTAAATATTTTTTTTCACTTTTTTCTCTGGAAATGTATACAAAAACATTCAAGCAGAAAGAAAATGGTTAGTATGTGTGTATATCACCAGTTTGTCAATGACTTAGATGTTGTGTTTCTCAACTCTCTGAAGTTGGCAGAGCAGGATAGGTACAATACTATCTTCTCCAGTTTATAGCTGAAGATAAAACTGAGGTTGAAAGAGATGACATCGCTGGCTCAAGGACATACAGTCTATAATTGGTATAATTGGGCTTTAATGCCGGTGTATGTCTCTCAAGTTTCTGGTGAGTATTTAAATGCTATTTCATTTACAAAATATGAATATTCCTTTGAAGAATGATCCCCCAAATTGAGGTACTCACTATGGCTAAAATGCTACCTTCCAATTATTACAAGTGTCATGCTTTTAATCTTTGGCTGAGAGACCAAAAGTATTTTTTATTTCATATATTTATAACATTGAAGAAAGAGTACCCCAGAATTATGTTATTCCTGAGTAGTGACACAGGGCCTGCCATGACCTTTCAGTGAACTTGAGCCTGTGCAGCAGGTTGGGGAGCCCCAGAGTGGTCAGGTGACCACATTGCCATCTGCAGTTCTGGACTGGTCATCTGGCCAGTGCTGACCTTTCAGAACATGATCCAGTGAAATCCAAACCCTGAGAGCGGCTGGCAGGCAAAATCTGCTCCTCAATGTCAGTTTCACTGCTGAGTCGCTTAATTGTCCACTACAACTTGTAAAGGGCCCATTAGGCTCAGGTCATGAACCTCCCATTTAGCATTAATGGATAATCAAATCCCATTTGATCTGAAATACTTTTGTCTCAATTGTATTTCCTTCATAATTATAAATACCTAACACTTTCATAACATAAACTTTAATAGAATGACATCCCTTTGTAAGTCTGACTTTAAGAAACTAACACCTATTGTCAGAGCTGAACCATCAAGATAATATAATTTTATTAAAATCATATCCCCAAACCACATAATAATGATACAGGTTATAACAGTGTTCCAGTATTTAATATAGTAAATTTTAACACTTCATTCCCTGGCAATTTTGTAAAAAGCAAAGCTTACATTATTTTTCTTGCTCAAAACAGACTTCCTTTCATTTCATGTACCTTGAAATTTTACCAGGCCTTTACCCAGTGATCAATCATTCATTAATTCGTTCACCAAAAACTTATTGAGCATCTTCCAGGTGCTATACTGGGCTGTGTACTAGGACAACAAAGATGAATAAGACCCTGTTCACAATGAGCTTGCAACTTAACTGAAATAATATACATATATAGATATGATTATAAGACAATGTGGAAAAGAAAAGGCTATTTATCCATATGGGGTCACAGGGTAGATACTGAAGATATATGGGCCTGATACCTTCAAGAGTAAAAAGCAAAGGAGAGCTTAAAACGTGTTGATTTTAAGCTACCAATAAGGAAATGACTAGAAGTCTAGTAAATCTCAGGAGTAAGATTAAGCTAGTTCTATATATGTGGAAATAAGCTTCCTGTAACCAACAATTAGAGTCATGGGAGTTTGTGACAGAGGAGAAGTTCAAGGTTTTTCCTAGAGAAAAACTTTCATTTAAGGTATAGAAGAAATTAAACAAAAAAGCAAAAACAAAAACCCAACCCTAGCAGCACATTATCACCACCACTAAGAAGAGTTTGAAATGTAGTAAAATGTAATGAATTTGTTATGGTACTTCAATACCTAACAGTAATAACATTAACCAAAATTCATATATAAGTTGTGAGAATTCATTGATCTTGATTTGAAGGTGAATAGCCTGAATTCACAGTCCTGTTTAATATTAATTTCCTCTGTATCCAGAAATGGTAACTTATTCAGTTCATACCTCAGTTAAACCAAGTCTAAAATAAAGATAGGATGTGAACATCACCTTCCTTTTTATTAGCTATCTGTGTACTGGAGTTTCCTGAAAAACAAAACAAAACAAAACAAAATGAAAAAAAACTGTGTAAATTTAAGATGTATCATTGTTCTAAGTGCCCTGTACCTATTTATAAAACTAAGACTACTAGAAGTGAAAACCCTCATCTAAATAGCCAGCAATTATTTAATTATAGGATCGTCCATAAGTTATATATCTATGCACATAATGTGTTCTTTAAAAATGTGTCCCACATAACTCTAAGGTAATTCTCCAAAGAGGCGATTAGTCTGTTGTGTCACAGGATATTATGTTATTAATAATACACAGATGAAAGAAAATTGTCCAGTTAATGTGGTTAGCTAGAGACACAAATTGAGAGTCAAGATTCATTGGTTCTATTTTGAGCTCTACCACGGACTCTGAGCTTTCAGAAGTCACATATTCTTCAAAATAATATCGATCCCTCACAAGGGTATAGGATTTTAAAACCAGATAATTTTAAAGTTCTTTCAGCTCTTCTGAAGCAGTGGCATTATTTTCTTTTTTTCAATTAGCAAGGAATCTTACAAGTTTTCCAAAGGATGTGTCAGGTCTGCTCTGTTATGTACCCATATTACACAGAAGGGCTTTGAAATATTTTACATTTAAATTAGAGACATTAAAAAAAAATTCCTAAATGTGCCATAATTAAAATACCATGCACATAATCTCATTTGCAAAAGAACTAGGTCTAAAGTAGGTATTGAAACAACAGTGTTAGTAAAAGGTAATAAAAAATATAATGAGCATGTGTTAAAATACCCTCACACATTAAATGCTAAATTTTGTAAAATATCAAAGTCATGTTATTTAAATTTTAAGACAAATTATTGTACCAGGCAATGTCTGTTTTCAAAGTTAATCAGGAAATAGAAGAGTATATAGTACTTGAATGACAGACAAATTCTCTATGATGGCTGCCAATTAGAGTCTTGTATGGGCGGGCTAAGGCTCCAGGAGTTTTCATTTTACTTCTGTTTCTCTGTTGGAGTTCCTTTCAAGCTGTCAGAGCTTGGGAAGAACCTGGGCTTTGGTTTTTTAAAAAAATACCTTTCATTTTCCTACATGAAGTCAAGTTTTGAAAATTTAAACATAAAACTCCATGGGACATGACATGATTCAGTTAACGATTTGACTGTGTAATGATCCACAACCAACAAGAGATTAAGATAGAAAAGATGGTTATTACTAGCAAAAAATTACAGTGTTGAGGTATGGATAGCCAAAGATTGTTATCTCTTTCTTAAGATTAGTTGTATTAGGGTTTTTTAAAATTGCCTCAAAGGAAATGGAGGATACTTCATGCTGTGTTTTATATTAGGGGATGTTACCAAGAGCAATAAAACATATCAAAAGTTTAAAAATTCTTTACATGCACATGTATACAATTATATATGATATAATATTTTTATTCACGTATGTTGTATTCACGTATGTTGTATATATGCATATGTGTGTGTGTGTGCGTTTGTGTGTCTTGTTTAAGACGTCTTAAGCAATTAGTACCGCTCCTGAATTTTGTATGTTCACTCCTTTTAATTACTTTTCTTTATATTTTACAGACAACCAAGGTAGGTTTTTTTGTTTATACAGTTGATTGATAAGAAACTATTTTACTTTTGGAACTATAGCTCCTGTGAGAAGGAAGGAGAATAACATCTCTAAAATAGCATTCAGAGCAGCGCCTGCCCACTCTTATCACTCTCTTTCTTCTGTCGTCTC
The DNA here is from genome assembly GCF_000951045.1 of Mandrillus leucophaeus. Taxonomy (NCBI): domain Eukaryota; kingdom Metazoa; phylum Chordata; class Mammalia; order Primates; family Cercopithecidae; genus Mandrillus; species Mandrillus leucophaeus. The sequence goes on along the minus strand of NW_012104131.1, from coordinate 4,250,125 downwards.
TCCTGTCTTCTCTTATTACCTTATGCTCCACATTCCCATCATCTTTTCCCTTGAACCAGTAAGAATCTGCACAAGTATTTTTAGAATATTAGAATATATTGAGGTAGTTTGGTAAGACAAAATATATGAACAAACAGTTTTCTACAAAATTACTGCAAAAGGTTAGTACTGTTGATATTATTAATAGTAAGAAATGGGATCTATTCTGTATCCACCCACAGAGGATGGGTTAAACAATGGTACTGCCACTTAGTTGAATACTATTCAAGTTTTATTTTTTGTTTTGTTTTTTGAGGATTTTTTTCTTTTGAGACACAGTCTCACTATGTTGTCCAGGCTGGAGTGTATGGTGCAATTTCAGCTCACAGCAACTTCCGCCTCCTAAATGATTCTCATGCCTCAGCCCACCCCAGTAGTTGGAATTACAGGCATGCCCCACCGTGCCTGGCTAATTTTTGTATTTTTAGTAGAGATGGGGTTTCACCATGTTTACCAGGCTGGTCTCGAGCTCCTGGCCTAAAGTGATACGCCCGCTTTGGTCTCCCAAAGTGCTGGGATTACAGGTGTGAGTCACTGCGCCTGGCCGAGGACTTTCTTTTCTTTTCTTTTTTTTGTTTTGAGACGGGGTCTCACTCTGTTGTCCAGGCTGGAGTGCAGTGGTGTGATCATGGCTCACTGCAACCTTGAACTCCTGGGTTCAAGAGATCCTCCTATCCTAGCCTCCAGAGTAGCTAGGACTATGAGGGTGTGCCACTACACCAAGCAATTTTTTTTTTTTTTTTTTTTTTTTTTGAGACAGAATCTTGCTCTCTCACCCAGGCTGGAGTGCAATGGTGCCATCTCGGCTCACTGCTGCAAGCTCTGCCTCCCAGGTTCCCGTCATTCTCCTGAAGAGGTTTCACTGTGTTATCCAGGATGGTCTCAATCTCCTGACCTCGTGATCCGTCCACCTTGGCCTCCCAAAATGCTGGGATTACAGGCATGAGCTACTGTGCCTGGCCTACACCAAGCAATGTAAAAAAATTTTTTTGTAGAGATGGAATCTTGCTATGTTGCCCAGGCTGGTCTTGAACTCCTGGCCTCAAGAGATCCTCCTGTCTCAGCCTCCCGAAGTGCTGGGATTCTAAGCATGAGCCACCATGACTAGCCTACTATTCAGTTTTATAGGAAACTCTTTTAATACTAAAAGTAAGGTAAAAAACAGTGTGCATAATATGCTACCTTTTGTATACAAAGGATTAAAATACTAAATCACGTTAATATTTTCTTGCACTTGCCTAAACATACTAGAAAAGAGAAATTAATAAAAATAATCAATTATGAGAGTAGATAGGGACGGGATGATAGTGAGACTTCTTGATATATCCTTTTTAAAAACTTACTGAGCCACATGAATGCATTACCTTTTAATAAAAATGCAGAGTAGCACTCAACAAATGTTTGTTGAATGAATAAATAATTGAATTACTCAGAAGGCTCAAAGCTAGTTAGTTAAGATGACAAATTAAAAGAGCATATTTAATTTCCCTAGCTATTGCCACTGCTCTCCAATTCTTTATTTCCTTAAAACTCAGTGGACCCAGTTCTCATTAAAATACACAATTTATTCAAAATCTTACCATGTTCTGAAGTGTTTTTCTACTAGTACTTTGTATTCTTTGGAGTTTTACCTATCCTAGAGTAGAGATGATCTTTTGTGTTTATATTTATTATTTCTGCAATATCCCACATAAGGCCATGATCATAGCTAATGTTCAATAAATCATCAACCTCCATAAATTCTACTAATATGTCATATAATGATGCTTATTATAGGACATAAAATTTAGATATCTTTTATCTCCACTCAAATTAATCGAGTCATATCATTTTACAATGATATGAGTCCCGGTGATATGTCATATATTCTGAAATAGTGGCTTTTGGATGCATTCCAGGTTATGATAAATCCCCGAGTTCCTTTAGATGATCAATTTGAATTTGTGGAGATAATTAATAGTGCTTTAAGCATGCCTCAATCTTCATACTACTATTTTGTATCTTCTGTTAGAGCCATGTGCTTTTATTTTTCGTATTTTTTTCTGCAGCGGACATTGAGATCTCTCCCCATCACCTAGAGGTGTGATTCTACTACTCACCATGAACAAAATCCAGCAAAAACCAAAAGCCATATCTAATCTGTTGGCTAGCTACCTTTGACCAGTTAATAAAACTCCTTTCTAGCATAAGTTGTTGTGTTTATTTTATGAAAGTATTTGGATTTCTATTTAAATTTCTTCATTGCCACCTCCCCTAGAGGTCTTATTATTATGCTGCCTTAGGATTGAGGCTCAGGAGATCACCTCATAGTAAGGGCTCTTTTCTAATTTCTTATTGAGACAAAGTCCTTTTGTTTTTATCTTTTTAAAATTCTGACTCTTACTTTAGAGTGAAGAGAGATACAGAAATTATTTTTGCCTTTAATCAAAGTAATGTCAAGGAAGTCAAAAGTTCTAATAATGAGTAAATAATGAGTTTTCCACATTTAAATATATGGGGAGGCTAATTATATATGATACACTTATTAATGAAAGTTATTATTTGGATCATGTTTATCTCCACCTATTTAAGCTAAAGCCTCTAATAGATATTACTTTGTGAAAATGAATAATACCTATAATGATAGTTGTTAAATAAATGGAAATGGAAAAGATGTTTGGGCGTAGTGCCTAGAAAGAGTATGCTTGAAAAGGTTTGGAGAATAAAGCTCCAAAATGCTTTAAGGATGGGACAAAGTTTAAACAAACTTTAGGATAATTTGAAAGGATGTGACAATAGAAAAGATGGAATAGCCATTCTCTATAGTGTAGTCTGTATGTTCATCTAGCTGATTAGATGCATTAGACTGAAAAATGCAGTGGAACTGAAAAAGTGAAGTGTGATTTAGAGGGGACAAATAGGAATTGGATCTAAAATAGAGAACAAAAACGTGAAACCCACAAATGTGTTTCATTTAGTTTGCACTGAATTGGTTCCAACTCCTACAGATTAGAGATTCCACATAAGAATCCTATTTTCATCTTCCTTTTACAAAGCACAGGGCAACCCTGGGAAGCTTCCCCTTCTGGCAACAACCACTACAACTAATTAAAGGCTACCTACTTTGCATGGGGCGTGCTCTCCAGAGTTCTGCTTAATGCCTACTTTGCTAATTTTTAAATTTAAGTTACTTGTGTGGTCTCTGTAGACACTTGCGTTTGCAAGTCCTGGCTTAAAAGACTTAATCTTTCATCAGCTTTATGGTATCAGTATCCCTTTCTATTTGAATCTATGTGGCTTCTGAGTTGGGTTAGTAAGTAGTACCCAAACCAGGATAACCATCATTATCACCAGGGGAGCTTATTAAAATTGTGGATTCTGGTCATCTCCCTTCCATAGGCTTAGAGGGGAGCATGAGAAACAGATTTAACAAATGTCCAGATGATTCTAATGAATCTAGTCTTTAACAGGCTTTGGAAATCACTGAATGGGGATACAGCAGCAGGTACATTTAGTCCATTCTTGAGTGTGAGGCGCCGTGCCTAAGCTGTTTCTAATTTATTCACAATTGTGACTGTAATAGCTTTGGCTCCTTGCCAGTGGTCCTGGGAATCTTGAGCTATCCCATTGGGTGCTCTGGTAATGGATGTTATCTGAATACTGAATAAGAATTTAAAGAATCCTTATTATCATTAAAAAGTACCTATCTTCTATGCACCAAAAGCCAAATATCAGAGGAGAGCTATGTCATTGTAATTAACCATCACTGTCTATTAAGCCCTTATCATTAAGAATTTTCAAGATGGAGAAGATCTAATCTAAATATTTCAGATGAGAAAATTGAGGCCCAAGGAATTAAATGACCGACTCATGGTCATACAATTCAGTAGTAAATAGAGAATGTTGAGAACTCCAGTCTTCTGAGCTTTCTTGTATCGTAATGATTCACATCCATGTAGTAAAGGATACATTATGGCACATATATTCTCAGGTGCCTGTGTTGTTTAGGGCTAGTTAAATTCAAGTTGTGATACGGATTACAGGTGCTAAAAATGCATTCTGCCACCTCCTACATTTTTCAGGTGTAAAAAGAACTCAGATCTGCAATTTAACTTACTTTTCCTAACTGTAAGTATGAATTTAAAACTTGTGCATATTACAGAACAAAACCTGTAACATAATATTAATTTTCTCTGTAAGGGATGAAACAAATATCTAAATGATTAGGACCAATTTACAAGAACAAAGGCAACTGTCTTACTAAAATAGAAACATGTTTAGAGGTTAAAATGGATGTGTTAATGTAATGTTCCCTGTGAACCACCAGATGTCACTATTAGAGTCAGTATTCATCACCTTACAGTAAATTATTAGAGATTTTAGCCTGAGCCATAAAGGGAGCATAAAATAGAGAAAGTAGATCTCAATGATAATTACAAGTTCTTTGTAATTTTGACCTTTTTAAAAGTTTTGCCACCACTCTTTTTGGGGAAGACTTTTAGGAAGGCCACTCAATTTGATCAGTGGCAGAGTTAGGAGATTTGATTCAATTAAAAAATGCCACATATTTATAGGGTTTCAGTCCTCTAAAGATTTATATGATTATTAATAGTATTAAAACATTTGCAGCTCAAAAACATCTAAAATTATCCTATAAAGATAGTTTCAGAACACTGTAACTCAAAAACTAATGATTCCAAATGCTACAAATGAACTTGAACCAGGATTCAAATGTAAACAAGAAAGTTAGTTGATTAACATGAAATCTTAGGACATTACACAAATACCTTCTTCCTCAAAATCTGTCTCCAGCTGTCTTGCCACAAAGCTTGAAATACCTACTTCCCAACCCACTAAAGATCTGGTTCTCTTAATTAAGGTATTACATTTCTGGGACTGCATTCATCCATGCAACAAACATTGATTGCCTACCATGTGTCAGGATTCTGCAAGTTCTTGGGAATACAAAGACGAATGAAGTGAAATACCTGAATTCAAGGACCTCATAACATTACAATGGAGCTAGATGTGTAAATAAATAATTTCCATACAACTTGAAGTATACCCCTGTGGCTTTGGGAACATAAAGAAATTTACTAACTTCGAGGAAGGAGGAAGTAAGGAGAGGGAGCTCAAGAAAAATGATTCTCAAGGTGTCTGAAAAAAATGAGAAAATCCTCAGGGCAAAGATTACTCTGATAAACGAACTCCCTATAGAATAAGGAGGACATAGGATGCTATTAAAACACCCATTAATTTATTGCTGAAATGGAGAAAGTAGTGTGACTATCCCTTCCAGTTTCCCTGACACAGCCCTGGTTTTTACTTATTGCTCTCCTTTCACTCTTAAAAATGTGCTAGCTTGGACAATAATTTTATTTGTGTGATAAAGCATATAAAGAAAGTCATAATAAAGACATCTGTGAGTGAATTGTCATCAAGATCAGTAGGGCATGTAGATCCAATGGGCAAGATGTAGTTATAATGGCAGGACAGGCAAGGAGTCAATGGCTAGGAGAGCCAAAAGAAATAAAATGAAGATCAAGGTATTACTGCAGGGTACTGTTCATCTGAAACATGATGAAAGTGTTGGCATATTTGTCTTGTGGCATGTGGGGAAAAGAGAGGCTTGGAAAGTAATAGAACACAATGTTTAAGTGGAGAGTGTTGGAAAGCATGAAAGGTCTTTTATGTCTTATTAAGAACTATAAAATAACTGCTAATATTTTTTCAATGTCTACTGTGTTGTAGGTACTGTACTAACCACAGGATAAGAAATAAACCCCTTAATCCTTACAACAACCATGTGAGGCATATGGTAGTCATTAAGGATGTTCACTGAATATTTCAGGCTCTCCAGCTTCTAGGCACTTAGTGAGATTTCATTTTTTGGCTTCCTAATGTTAAGTAGGGTCATATGACCAGTTATGGCATTAAGTTATAGCATTAAGTTATGGCATTATGACATTAAGATGTGTATTATTTTTATATTCATATTACTGGTAAGAAACTGATACTCAAAAGTTTAAGTAACTTAATCTAAGGTTACTAGTTGGTAAGTAGTCGGTGAATGGTAAGTAGATATGCCAAGATTGGCACCCAGGAAGTCTGAACAGATACAAACCTGCAGACCCTATTGCTATACAATATTGAATCAGAAACACCCAAGACTTAATCCTGTTTAGCCTGAATGACTCATACTGATGGTATTATTCCTCCTTTTCTTTCCATCATTAAGTCATTATATCCCCCTTCTCATGGCATAGACACCAAAAAGAAAAAAAAAGTCTAAGCGAAAAGGAGAAAACAATCTTTAGGATATTTGTCTGTTTTTGTTTACTCAGAAGTGAAGCTCAGAACTCTAACAGATAGACAAAGTGTGATAGGTGCACACCATGGATATTATGCAGCAGTTAAAAACAGTGAACGAGCTGTATACCTAAAACCTAAAATGGGTACTAAAAACATGGTAGATAAAAGTAGAAAATGGAAAGTTATCTAAAAATATCATTGATGTTCAAATATATCCACATAAGTCAATATCCATCTGCCAAGAACACAATATAATAAATAGCTACACATTTAAATGGTTACTCATTCAGAGAGTTCTAAATGGGACTGAGGAACAGGGATAAAATGGAATTTTTAAAAGATAAATCGGCCAGCCGCAGTGGCTCATGCCTGTAATCTTAGCAATTTGGGAGGCCGAGGCAGGCAGATCACCTGAGTGACCAGCCTGGCCAACATGGTGAATCCCCGTCTCTACTAAAAATACAAAAATTAGCCAGGCATAGTGGCTGGCTCCTGTACTCCCAGCTACTCGGGAGGCTGAGGCAGGAGAATTGTTTGAACCCAGGAGGCGGAGCTTGCAGTGAGCTGAAACTGCACCACTACACTCCAGCCAGGGTGACAGAGCAAGACCCCATCTCAAAAAAAAAAAAAAAAAAAAAAAACCACAACCAATTTCACCAATATATAGGGGACTTAAATATACCAAGGACAATGATGTTTTGCGAACCAGTAATATGAATGGCTGAACTTGGTTTAAACCTCATGTATAAAAACAAAAACAAAAGACAAACCTCAGAAGAACTAGAGTACTAGCCTGACCCACCACAAGATTTGTTTTCAGACTGCAATCATTTTGGAGTATTTTTGAAGGAGCATACTATTTGAAAAAGGCAGAATTTCTAAAAAGAACAAGAATCATTTATATACAGAGTGGGGAGTGAAAATTGTTGGCAAATACAAATTACTCAACTGCTCAAAGTGGCTCAGACCCTCGTTGTCTACCAACAGATCAGACCTTTTGAAAAGCATAAAGAAACCCTTACTTATCCCATGCACATATATGTGTATTCCTTCGGCCTTGATGTGACATCCAGGTCCATAGATTGGCTTTCTTTAGATACTAATTATTTGTAGGTTATATAGAAGGTTTGTAGGAGTCTGGAAAACATAAACACGGGGGAATTAAAGTTAGTGTCAGATGTATCTCAATGGCCTTGGGAAGTTTTTTGCTGCAAGGTGACATGAAACTGTGACAGGAGCTGCATCTCAAGCTGTTTGTCCAGCCAGACCTGGAGATTTGGGAGGCTGGTACCTGCTTTTATTTATTCATAGGGAGGGTTACTGAATACAGATGCCAATGCCGACTGTGAGTTAAAGAGAAGAGAGGATAAGAGCTTAGGCTTAACCTACAGGAGACCTGAGGAATAAAGAGCCCCAGAGTCCAGCGTGGAGAAGAGAGAAGAAAGGGGAGGAAGAAAAAAGACTGAGAGAGATCAGGCCTAATGAACCTTTCCTGAAGTCAATGGGAATGGGGAAGTGGTGCCTCAGACAGCAAGACCATACCCAAACAAAGCAGGGATAAAGTGGATCAGCCACAGTGTCACCAAATTTATCAAGAGTTCAAAAACTAGCAAATCAAAATCTGCAGGAAGAAGAAATTCTCGTGCAAAGCCATACACTATGTTATTATCAAGATGAAGATATGACAGTAAACATGCTACACACATATGTGAGCCCAAACACACACACACACATTTTTGACGCTCAGAAAAATCTGAGCATAGATTGTATTATACGAAATAGTGATATTCTATCTTTATCGAAAAGGGAATCTAGTTATATACTTTCTTTTCTATGACTGAAAAAGCTGAAAATGATGAAATGCTTCATACTGTTATAAAGGAGTAAACAATAAAACCAGCAGCTCATTGATACCTTTCTTTTCTGGAAAATGCTGAGGAATCAAGTTACAGAAAATGCGGGGCTTGGAAGTTACCTCAGGAGAACAGAAACTGAAGGAAACCTGGGCAATGTAAGTAAAATATCTATATTTACTGTAAGCGTGAAGTAAATGGATGCGTTCACCAGGAGCCAGCTAAAATAACCTTACTTCCTGTGGCAATTTTGATTATTGGAAATTGCCAACATACCACAAGCAATATTAATTAGAGGAAATGTATCTTCTTGTCATACTTGATTTGTAAGCAAATGCTTTTTTTATGAATATAGCATTATGACTGAATAAATTAACTTCTAGTTACATTTGTATAGTAAAAAAAAAAAAAAAAAATTGACCATTTGACTCCCCAGACACTTACTCTACAAAGCATGACTCATCATGGAAATAAAATGTCTTTTTCTTTCTTTCTTTTTTAAAAATCATCTTCCTTTCTTAATTGTTTCTCTTAAGTGTTTATACCTGACTAAACATTGAACAGGCCAAGAATGACACATTTTCTTTTACAAACTAGAATTAAAATATTCTGTTTTAGAAACCTCCTAATACCAAAAAATTGTGCTCCCAATACTCATACACAATGTTGCATCATTAATGCCGCATGTAAATCTACTGCAGGACATGATAAAAGTAGCAGGCCCAGTAATGGAGAGGGTAAGAATGCTTTGACTTCTTGTTGCAAATTCATTTTAGCAATTTGCCAGGCCTCAGAACCCTGATTTACACTTTCTGTACCACAGCATTTTCCTCTAAATTCCTAATTTTTTTTTTTTTTTTTTTGGTTTGCCCATTTTTATGAAGCAAGTTCTAAAGCCACCTATACAGTCACCTATTTTTTACCACTGGTATAATAATGTTTACTGTTTTATTATGATATTCTAGGCCTTGACTCATTTCTTAATTGATACTCTCACTATGGCTATAGTAGCATGTTGTGCAGTGCCAGGAGTCAGTATTAGTTGAGTAAGTGAGGAAATAAATGAAATGCATTTGATGCTATTTTGGGGACAACTAATAATCTTTACTAGCAAAAATTAGAGCAATGATCTGTCATATTAACTAGATTATTAAGGTTCTATCATGAAGGTGTTATTCATAAAATATAGTTGTAATTTTAGGGGAAGAGAGCAGTATGGAATGGTGGGAAAACCACAGACCATAGAGTCATAAAAAGTCTGTTTAAATTCATGTTTAACTTCTATAACCTCTTGGGCAACTTACAGAACTTCTCTGAGCTTTAGGTTCTTCTCCTATAAAATAGGGATAAAAAAATCTACCTTGCTGGGCTTTAATGAGAATTAGAAATAATATGTGGAAGGTGCTTGGACCTTGCACATAGAAGCCACCAAATTAATGATAGCTATTATCATCATTATTTTTCTTAGCAAATTTTCAACACTGATTTATTAATCCACCTTTCCATTTTTAAATTCAATTATTTCAAATGTTATTTAGACATTTAAACAGCAGGCAGCTCTAAAAAGATGTTTGATATCCATTTTCCTAAGATCTAGGTATTCTTTTAGCCTCCAAAGTATAAAGGCCCTTACAATGAATACCAAGCCCTATTCTTGATTTACTCTGCACTTTCACTGTGTGAATGCCATCTTTGTAAATATTAATTATTATGAATTACAGCTAATGGAATGATTATTTGTAAAAGGCATAAATGAATACTTGGGACTTGATTTAGAGGGACTGTACATTTCTCTTGCTACATGCAGCTATGGATAGAAAGACTTTGTTTTTAAAAGTTGGAAGATGGAATAGTATCAAAACGTAGAAATTGATTTTAGAAAGCCATTGGAACCCAGGGGTGTTCGTAGAAAAAGGCATTGCCTGCATTGTAGGTTATGATGTTCTGACACCCACAAGCATCTGACATAGCTGACTTTTTTAAAAGTGGTGCTTAAAAGTGTTGGTATGGAACATAAGTAGATAATGCAAATATGTTAGCGACCCCTACCAACAGTTGCAATTATGCAAATTTTAAAACCTTCATCTTTTATAATTAGGTGTAGTGGACTTACATAGTTAAGTTCTCCACTGGCTAGCTCAGATTCTCTAATCTGTTGAACAGCTTTTCCTCTAAAAATACTCAAATAGACAAAAATACGCATTCTGCAAGTGAATGACAATATTTATGATGAAAAGGAAAGACATGACATCCTGAAAAATTGTTAGTGACAAATTTCTAGTTTGTGATTTAAGAAATGTGCTTTTATAAAAACCGAAATTCTCTGACAATAATTAAGCATATTGTTGAATTGGTCATAGGAGGATGAAATTTTAATTAATATACTCAAATTCCACAAATAAAAGAATTTTTGACTTCAGTGCTAAAAGGGAAGAAGGCTGCCTATAGTAAAATTTATATGGAAACTAAAATTATCCTTATTAGATAATTTGCTTATAGTTAATTACTATTGAATACTTGAATCTCATTATGCATAGTAGTGAGTATATAGAATGCATATCATTATCAGCACATACCACAACTATATGAAATGCAGTTTTTAGTAGAATTATACATGTGTTAAATGTATAAATTATACATATACTTGAAAAACTTACATTAAAATTTACATATAATTATAAATATATAAAATTATATATACATATGATGTATATATAACCAAATACACTAAACTTTTTGTTTCATTACAATAAAGACTCCAGATATATGTTAGTATAGCTAAGTTTTGAATTAAAAAGTTATACTAATTTGAATAAGTTAAAATCTGAGGGATTTACTTTTATTTTCATGATAGGCCTAGTATATTGGTAAACTACACTCGAGGTAAGTTACATATGCTATGTTAATTTTCTAATTAAATGTCAGGCTGTACTTAAGGACATAAAGGTCATTTAACAGGAGGAAAAGGAAAAATACGAAAAGCCAATTTAAGCTTATTTTCCCATAAATGAATCAGCCATTGAAACAAGACAGGATAGAGAAAAACAGATGCTGTGATTTTCTAGGAAGAAAAAATATTCAATCCAAAGCATCCCGAGACATGTGGGGCTTAAGTAAATTCTGGATAGTAGCTTTAGAAATAGGGCTTGTATTTTATTATCTAAATATTCTTCCCTAAGCATTCTATCTACCAGCTTTCCAGGGATTAATGGAAGGTGATCCAATTTGGTGGAAATTGTAATCACCTGTTAGTTCAAATAATAAAGGCTTAGAGATAATGAAAAGACTTGAAATTTAGATTTCATCAGTTTCTATTTCAGTGATTCTCAAAAAAGTGAATTCACAATTTTTTTTTCTTTAAAATGTCCATCATTTCTACCCATTTAAAAATAGATATAAAAATATATAAACTCCCTCTCAATACAAATTAACTTCAGTGTTATATTAGAATGTGCACACCATCGTCATTTACCATCTTTGATTGCAATTACTTCAAAACATCATATTTTGTTTGGCTCTACCCTTAGATTCAGTACAGAATTCTATCTGTTCCCAATACCTCTTTTCATGGTATGAATAGATTAAGCACATTCTAGTAGGGAAAAAGTGCACTAATTTGCAACAAAGTAAACAAAACAGTTAACTAGTAAACAAGAATTATTGTAAATACTTTTTTCCTTCATGTTTCAGTACTTCAGTTGACTAATTTGAAATTAGGACAAAATAACCCATACTTCCTTTGCCTGTCATTTGGAATGAGGAAGAAATACTAGATTTTGAAAACAAGACAAAACACAAAACAGAAGAACTGGGTCATCAACACAAGGTGGCACTGTGGACCAGTCTCTTAGGAGGAAGTTTGTGTGGACCAGTCTCTTAGGAGGAAGTTTGTGTTCAAGCATTTTCTCTCTTATTTCTCCAAGACTGATGATGTATATAATTTAGCCTTCTTAATTTTGCCTTTAGGTTTTTTGTTGTTGTTTTTGTTTTTTTACATATCTAGTAATGAGATGGGGAATGGAATTATTTTGTTAATTTAAAGAAAAATGCAAATTTGGAGCTCGCAATGGTTATTTTTGTATAATTAGTAATAACAAAACCCCAGGTACTGTACTGTATTGACAATTTAATACATATATGGTTACCACTTTTCTCCAAGAGGGACAACCTGCTGTATTCTTTCATCGTATCATGAAAAGACTCCTCTCCTCTACTGACATAGGTATCTCCCTATCATGATTTGCCTAGAATCTGGTTTCTTGCTGCTTTAGTTTCTCATACACACTATTGTAAGAATCTTTTTACTTATAGCCCATTTTCATGTTGCTGTTATTTTGATCAAGAATTTTCTTTCAATCGGGTATCTTCAGTGAACATCTTGTTAAGCAGTAGTTTAAATGTAAATTCTTATGATACTTAACTCCAACCCTATCTTAATTTCAAGGCACTGGTGTGCATGCACTCATGTGAACACATACAACACACAGCTACTATTTCTCATTTGTCTACCCAGGTGAGTCCCATTATCAGTTCTTTAAAAATATTATGAGAATTCTTGTCAGTTATAAGGCCCTTTTCCTAACTCTTATTATGTCATTCCCCCAACCCAGGCCATTGTTCACTGGTGTCAATCAATTTCTTTAAATTTCTCCACAAGGCCCAGCTTTTTGAATAACACTAAACCCGTATTCCACCAGCATATGAGCCTACATTTTGTGGCACATTTATAAAAACTATACTTACATGATGAAATAATCAGAAAATATTTAATGACAGACTGTTACTTACAAGGCATGATCTCCAATTGATGCAGCCTCTTCTTCTTCCCTCAAGAATATTTTGTGTTTACCAATCATATCAAGCATGTGGTGTAATACATATACTTAGTACTTGACACAAGTTCAGGGAATAAATGCATAAGCCCAATTTTCCAATAGCATAAGACTGTTAATACTGACACACATGCCACACACACACAAACGTTCATGTATATGATATATATGCAAAAATGTTTTTAAATAATGAAATACTTATAAACCGACACAAATAAAAGTACACATATATTATTCAAGTTTTAAAGGTAAGTATGTTTAAAGGCAGAGCATAAGAGTCAATATTGCCATTTAACAGTACTCAACAAAATGCAGAATTAGATACAGATCTAGTGGAATGAGCCTCCTAATTTCATTTCTGCTGTTCATACAATGAGGACAGCAACTACGGATAACAGTTCCACTAGTAAATGCAGAATATTTAATATAATACACACTCAAATTTATATAAAAAAACTGCATAATTAGCACATATACACCTGAAAAGTTTTGGATGTAAACTTTCAGTATTATAGATTCAAAAGTCAAATGTCCATGTACAGTGTTTCCTTCAAAAATTTAATTACAGAACTAAGGGCACATATTACAGAAAATTATATTTTCAGATAGGAACATTTTCCACTCTCATACTCCATGAAATAGTTGTATTTAAATACTTAGTAGGCATCATTGAGATCGGTTTATTTTTAATCAACTGAGTCATATCTTTGTCATCTAGAAAGATTTCCCAGGAAGATTTACCTTCACTTTTTGATATATTATCCTGAGACTTTTTGAATTAATATATGATACTGTCACTGGAACTTTTGTCCCAAGTTACAAGTACCCATTTTCATAACACTAGGAAAGTTTCAGATTTTGTTGTAGTAGATATTATTTTAGCTGTTTTTTCAGTAATGTATTTTAATTATCTATAATCTCCACAATGTAATCAGTCACTATCCTGCTTTTTAAAGTGATATATAATCTGTTAATAACACAACCAGTAGGCTTTAGTTCCAGGTATAAAGAGTTAACCTGTATTTGACTTATTTAAAAAAATTATGTAAATTATAGATAACTTCTAATAATTCAGAACTAACATTGGTGACAATTATTTCTGGCTTGTTTGCCTTCTCTAAACAGACTTTGCCAGAACTCAATTATAAAACATGTTTCTTCTTAGGGAAAATGTTTGGGAAAAACTACATTCCAAAAGGAACTGCATGTAATTCATGTTGGCTGAAATTGGAGTTCAGTTGAATATTAGATAGACGTTACATAGATAGTATATATAGCAGATATGCTATTTATTTGCAACAACCTGAAAATATGAAAATAGGTGGGGCTATATATATAGACAAAGAAGTTGAGCTACTAATATAATAGTGGTTCCATGCACTTACTCTGGAATCAGCCAGCCTGGGTTTGAATCCCACCTCTACTACTTCTATGTGATCTTGAGCAAATTGCTACTTGCTCTGAGCTTCAGGAGTAATATTAATGTCTCTTTGATAGAGTGATTTTAAAGGTCATATAAGTTGATTTTGCAAAACGTCTAGCTATTGGCTAATGCCTGATTCATAGTGAATACTATAAAAGTGTGTTTTAAAAACAACAACAAAACACAAAACTAATAAACAATGCAGTAATCTCTTTTATTTGTACATGTTTTTTTCCTGTGTGTGTGTGTTTTTTTAAATTCTGTGTAGCAGAAAAGATGTCTAACTGGAGACTGTTAAAGAATGATCTTCCTTAATTTTATATGTACTGTATTATCGCTTTGTGTATTTTAGATCTTGCTCTCTTTTCATGTATTAATTTCTAAAACTTTTCCTTTTTTAGTCACCTGGCCATTTTCCTAATGTGGCTTTATATTGAGTTTGCTGTTTGGGGTATTTTATCTTTTTCTATTTGTCCACTTAAAGGAGTAAGTTTTCTTGCATTAAATTCTAACATGTGGCTTGATTGAAAAAGCACATCAACCTGGCAGGTTTTGAACTATTTAACAATTTAGTAAATGTTAATTTAAATATTTTTAAATTGAATGAATGTATAATTCTGAGTCTAACTTAAATCATTAACTTAGAATATTTTAAAATTCTGCTTAAATTCATTTTAAGGCTATTTTTAATTTTTTTGGAAAAATATTAAACTTTATTTTACTTAAATAATGTAATAATATACCACATCCCTAGAGACTTTTATTTTATAGTGTTTGTACTAATTATCTATTGCCGTATTATAAATTATCACAAACTTAGAAGCTTGAAAAAACACCTATTTGTTAGCTTATGGTTCTTTGATTGTTAGGAAATCTTTGTCTGTTTGGGTTTTGCAAATGTGATGTTATGGGATACTTATAAATAGTCAAACGGTTATTATAGTGAAGCAGATAAACATCTGTCATCTCACATAGTTATCTTTTTTTGTATTAAGAGCAGCTAAATTCTACTTATTTAACAAAATCCCTAATACAATACTTTAGTCCTTGTGTTGTACATTAGGTTTGCAAACTTGTTCATTCTACATATCTTCCTTTCGTTATTTACCCAATATTTTCCGATTTCTTCCCAAATGCTCTTCCCACTCCATGGTAACCACTGTTTCATTCTGTCTGTGTAAATGGTCTTTAAAAAAATATACATTTTCCACATGTAAGTAAGATCATGCAACATTTTTCTTTTTGTGTCTTGCTTATTTCACTTACCATAATGTCTTCCAGGTCCATCTATGTTGTAACAGATAGCAGGATCTCCTTTTTTTTTAAGGTTTAATAATATTCCATTGTATATGTATACACCACATTTTCTTTATCCATTCCTCCATCAGTGGACACATGGCTGTTGTGAATAATGTTGCACTGAACATGGGAGCGCAGATGTCTTTATGAGGTGACTATATCCGCTGGGCATATACCCAGAAGACAACTTGATGGATTGTATGGTAATTCTACTTTTAATTTCTTTAGGAAACTCCAAACTAGGTATACCAATTCACATTCCCACAAAAGTGTACTTGGGTTCCCTTATTTCCACACACTTGCCAATATTTGTTCCTCTTGTCTTTTTCTATTTTTTTTTAAGTTGAGGGTCTCACTCTTTCACCCGGGCTGGAGGGTGGTAGCTTTATCATATCTCATTTCAGCCTGAATTTCTGGGCTCAAGAGATCCTCTTGCCTCAATCTCTTGAGTTGTTTGGACCACAGGCGTGAGCTATCATATACGGCCTTACTTGTCTTTTTGATAATAGTCAAAGATATTTCATGGTGGTTTACATTGGCATTTCTCTGATTAGTGATATTGAGCACCTTTCCATATACCTGTTGATCATTTTTATATATTTTTTGGAGAAATTGTCTGTTCAGATTCTTTGCCCGCTTTTTAATCAGGTTATTTATTTTTCTGCTATTGAGTTGTAATAGTTCTTTATGAATTTTGGATATTAACCCCTTATCTGATATGTGGATTGCAAATATTTTTCCCAGTTGTAGGTTACTTTTTCATTTTGTTGTTTCTTTTGTTTGCAGAAGCTTTTTAGTTTGATGTAGTCCTATTTACTTATTTCACTTATGTAGTATGGGCTTTTGGTGTGAAATTAAGAAAAAAAAAATCATTGGCAAAGCCAAGATTCAGCTTTTTCACTATGTTCTTTTCTATGAATTTTATGGTTTCAGGTCTTAATTTACGTCTTTTATTCATTTCAAGTTGATTTTTGGGTATGGTGTAAGATGAGGGTTTCATTTTATCCTTTTGCATGTGGAAATCCAGTTTTCCCAGCACCATTTATGAAATAAACTGTTTTTCCCCTATTGTTTCCTCTTGATGTCCTTGTTGAAAATTAGTTGACCATGTATGTTTGGACTTATTTCTGGGCTCTTTATTTTGTTCTGTAGGTCTGTGTTTCTGTTTAATGCCAGTACCATACTGTTTTGGTTATCATAGTATTGTAATATAATTTTAAATCAAAAGTGTCATACCTTCACCTTTGTTTTTCTTTCTCAGTATTGCTTTAGCTATTCTATGTTTTTAAATTTTTGTAGTTTCAGGTGAGTTTTTTTTTTTCCTATTTCTGTAAAGAATGCCATTGGAATTTTGATAAGGATTGTGTTAAATCTACATATTGCTTTGACTAGTATGGACATTTTAACAATATTAATTCTTCCTACTCATCAACTCAGAATATATTTCCATCTGTGTCTTCTTCAATGTTTTCCATTCATGTTTTATAGTTTTTAGTGTACAAATATTTCATCTCCTTAAATTTATTCCAAGGTGATTTTTGATGCTATGGTAAATGTGATTGTTTTTCTGAATTCTTTTTCAGATAGATCATTATTTGTGTCTAGAAATGCTATTGATTTTTTAGGGTAATTTCAAGTGCAGCATTTTTCTGTTAATTTTCCAAGGTGTCTTGAATGTAAAAATAATTTTACTTTTTTATGTTTAAGCCAAATTTTACATACTTTTGAAAAATACAATTTATTGTGACATGAAATTCCTATTGAGAATTCTTGATGCTCTGGTACAGTCTAAAACTCACCAAATTTATTTTTAAAATATTTAAAATGGGAAAACAGGTTTGAGCTGAAGAAAAAAATTTAGAACCATAACTGTGGTTCTTCATATCCTTGTTAATATAACTTTGGCATGTAGAAAACGAATAATATTCCTTTTTTATGTAGCAGAAATTTGTTTTTTGTCTGTGTTATAATCACTGCTATCCTTTTCAAACAAACAACTAATCAGGACAATACGTACTTCAAATGCTCAGATAAATCAGATTACCTTTGCTTAGTTCCATTTTGATCTAACATTCTTACTAGCTCTTCCAAAGCACTCCACGATAAAGCTCTGTCTCTGCTATTTCTAATTGGTCCTTTGTTCATAGTGTTGTCTGGATTCCACATATTGAAAAAAAAGAAAAAGTAACAATGACAATGTCACTTTAGACTTATTATCTGCTGATAAACAAACCTGTCAAACAACAGTTACATTCTCCTCTGACATGCTTAGATTGAAGTTGTTTGATATGGTTTACAATAAAGTCACTAAATATTTAATCTTGGATTATATTTGTAAATAGGCTATTAAAGTGACAGGAACATTCAATAAATGAAACCAGTGAATCTGTGATCCAGTCTTCCAGTTCTTTTTGAAGCAACTCAAAGTGTTTACTTTGTCTGTCATTACTTAGGTGCTGATAATTTTCTTTTATTCCACCCTTTTGTTACAGGGTAAGTAGCCAGACGCCTAGAGCAATAGAATTGCATCAGAACAATAGAGTGCCCTCACCTGAGGTCAATCAGCCCTCCCAAGATACTGAGGTACTTAGTGGTTTCACACTGTATGAAGATACTGAAAGAGGGAGCAAGAGTGTCCTGAGTCCCGATAATACAGCTAACTGATAGGCTGCCTTTACTACTTTGGCCTGTCTTTCTAGGCCTTCTCCTTAGATGGGCCAATTTACCCACAGGGATGAATAGATGTCTAGCTAACAACTGTTCTTGTATCTAACTCAGTCATAATTAAACCCTTAATGGCAATCATAAAAATCTCCTTATCATTGGTTTGGTAATTGCAGACACAGAGAATGACAGCTTAACTATAATTGTAGGCCTTGTTGCCAACTGAATATTGAAATGTGTTAGTATTGTGATTGCTTAATGTCCCAGTGTGGCTTGTAGCCAATGCTTAAAAGTACGCTCTAGAAAACTATAACAAAAAGCATAAACAAAGCTTAATTCTCTAATAGCATCTTAATTCTGCTTATGTTGAGAAAATGTAAGCTTTGCCATTCTGAAATTAAACCATAGTTTACCTGTATAAACTAAATTTGAAATAAAGAGCATGTTATAAGGGCCACCTATCTGAAAATGAAATCAACTGGTTACATATTCTGGCCCTTTCCTTTTGCAAGTAACTTTCATTATAGTCTCTTTTCTTTTTAACTTGTTAAGAGGTGTGTCAGTTAACTGTTTTTGCTTAGGAAACCACCTCAAAATTCAGTGGCCTAAAACAGCCCATCATTTATTCTTGTCCATGAATCTGCCAGTTGACTGGGGGTTGGATGAGCCAGGCTAGGCTCAGCTAGGCTTGGATAGTCTTGGCTCCAAGAAGTGGGTTGAGTTGAACTCTGTGCCACATGTCTGTCATCCTGCTTGGAGTGTTGCTTTACCTGGGGCACGTTCTTCTCATGAAGAATGCAGAAGTGCATTCAAGCATAAAAACACAATTCAAGCCTTTGCTAATATCATACCTACTTAAATTCATTAGCCAAAGTAAGTCACATAGCTGAGCCCTGAGTCAAGGAGTGGAAATATGTACTCTACCTTTAGTTGAAGAAACTGCAGTTACCTGGGAAAAGAATTAGAACCAGGAACTCTCTACTGCACAGATTAGATCAATGGTTTTGAAATTATGTCCATGTAGCTCATGAGTTTTATTAAAAAGCTTCCTCTGTAGGCAGGGTTACCAGATTCCTACCCAGCCATAAACCAGAGAATTTATGTGTTCTTCTCTTTTATAGATCTCAATTTTCCACGGACTATTTCTCAGGTTCACTGTGGTGAAAATAAAACATTTATTTTAAAATGTATTTTTAAAGAAACCTTTTTAAAAATAGCAAAATATAAATTATTATGACTCAGCATCTATATGTAAGAATGTATGCATTGTTTGGAATTGCATAATTACCAATAATTGCTATGTAGTGTCTATACACAACCACCTCTCCTCATGATCAAATATATAAGTACTTCTGAGGAAAAGTATCACCTCCTTCTTCCAACAGTTCACTTTGAGAATGGAGTAGGAGTCATACTACAGGGAAGGCAGAGGAGCACTCGAGTTTCTCCTGATGCCAGGGCTGTAATACCTGACCAACTAGGTGTAGAAGGAAGTTATAGGAAAGTACAGAGAGGAAAAGGTATCACTGCTCTATTCTTTTCTGTTCTAACACTATAGTGGAAGTGAATTAAGAGATGGCTCCTAAAAAAAGTTTTTAGCAAACACTAAATATTTGTGCTTTTTGTCAGGTAATTTGTAGAATTATAGCAGAACTGTACAGTAGTGTTCCTCTTCTTCCTGGAAACACTGGAATACACTCTCCAGCCTCTCTTGCAATTGGTGCAGTAGTACGGATTGTGAGCAGAGCTTGTATGTCTCACTTTTGGGCCAAGGCCCAAAAATATGCATGTTTTCAACACACTCTCTCTTTCCCCATTCAGCCGCTTAATGCAGAGCAGAATAAAGTCCTAGAAAATGGTTGAACTATGTAAGAGAAGAGGTTTATTTCTATGACATATAGCTCCACTGCCAACCATATAGTGAATTTCGATGTTTGAAAAATAAATCTTTATGGATTTAAGATACTGAGAAACTAGAGTGTTTTCTTACAGCCATAAAGATCTACCTACCAAAAGAGAAAATTATGCCAAGTGTGAGATAATAATGTAAAATACCCAAGGTAGTAATAAGCTTAGTGACTGGGCCATGTTTAGTGTACAACCAATTAATATTGGAGGCTGGTAGGGCTGAAGAACCTTGATACTGTTTGGCAAAACATTTGGTAAAATTGCTGACTACCTTGGAAGGCAGAGCTTGTGCCTTTGAGCATGTTGCTCTAAAAAAAGTTGGAAAGAATGACTAATGTGTATTAGATGGCTCCTGGTAACTTTGGAAAGGAATTAAATAAAATAGATGGGCTACACAAATAATTAATAGGTCACAAACATACAGAGCTGAACCGAGAAAGACCACAAGTTCTGGAACTTGCTACCAAACATCAATTCATGAAAAATAGAATTGAGAAGACTGAGCAATGAAGACTTAGAGACAAGTCTCGGTTGCAGGCAGCAACTAAACCATGTGGCAAAGATCAGGATTTGGTTCTAGATGGCCTAAAGTTAGCATAATTAATTCAAGGCAGAGAGGCGAGAGGGGAAAAGAAGCAAGAAATAAACCGGGCTTAAGAATTGTCTAGGAAGGAATATGGTTACTGGCAAATGGATTTGATTAGAAGCAAATCAATTCCATACCTACTGTGCTTTTGTCAAAACCCTCAAAGAAACCATGAGGCCAGTCTAAACAGAACCTTTGGTTGTTCAAGTTGTGAAACACATTTTGGGCCCCCAATCTTACTCCGTAAGAAGCAGTGTGTAAAAACTGCACAGCCTTCAAGGAGGACACACACCTCAGTGCCCACCTTAGGTGTGGTCGTGGAGAATAACTGATAAATAATTAATTCCTAGATGTCAGAGAGGGGACACCAAAAACAATGGGCAAGTGAGTCTCTTCCAGAGAACAGCATCAGAGCAAGCATTCACTTCTCAATGCCAGGGTAAGTGGCCTGCAGAATGCACACCTATTAGATGAGAGAGGAGCAAGAAACATACCTTTTTCATTCATAATTTCCAAACAATGAAGAGCCCAATCTGGAGTTTTAGAGAGTACCGTCCATCATATGCATACCGTAGATTTAACACAGGGTGCAGTGATTGGATTGTGTGTTCTTTCTTGGGGAGAGGGTTCTGTGTGTCTGTATGTTAAGAAAATAAAAGAGATAATATTTCACAGCTAGAATGACTGACTGGGGCATAAATGGTTAGTGCTGATCACTAAGTGTGTTCTTCTCTGCTTCATAAGTATTTCACTAGATTATATTTCTCAGGTTCCTTTACAGTTTTGAAGCACTACACAACTAAGGAAAGTGAGAAGTGATATGTCACCTCCAGATTTTGGTGGTTAAGAGTGATTGTGCCTTTTCCCTCATTCCTTTTCTCATTCATACTATTAAATGCAGAAAAAATAAATGAGATCCCAGGAGATGTTTTATCTATAAATGTTTTGTTACAACCTAGAATGTTTTGTTACTGCAGTTTTCACATCTTACGTAAGTGATTTTTAGTGTTTATAAGCCATTTTAAAAGTGATTTTTACATTTAAGTTGTTATCTATAATGTGAATGTGCTTACAATATTGGATTTCATTTTAACCAAATTATTTTGCATTAAATCCATGTTGTAGTATATTACTAGTTATGTTTGTTTTGTAACTTGATTTTTCTTTGTTAGTGGTTTAGGACTTCTTTCCTACTGGGTTAATTTCTGTATGCTGAAGTTCCATTTATGATATCACAAGAACAGTGGGGTTATATGTTACTAAAAAGTAAATTAATCAAATCTTAGATTATACTTTTTTATGTGTAGTGCACAGTACCATTCCAATTGTAATTAAGTAATCTATATGGCATCATAATTTTTTGAAATGTATAATAATTTCTATTCATGTTAGGGAGTATATCTTTACCTCGAAAAGGAATGCTAAAATGGGAAGAAGAGTAGTTGTTGAACTGAGATATTATTGCTAAGTATCCTGTGGGCATACAAAAATTATTTTTAATAACAGATGCTCATTGAATTCACAATTGGACTAGTGCTCATTGACCATTCTAATGCCTTATCTAATACAACCTCTTCATTATTCAAATAGGAAACTGAGCCTTAGAGCAGTGAATTAATTTTCCCAAGTTCACAGAGGTAGAAAATCCAGAGCCAGGCCTAGAAGCTAGATATCCTAATGTCTAATCCACTGTTCTTCCCACCACAACAAATTTCATTCTGCTATATATTATACTTCAGAGAAACTTGGAAATTTTGAGTTTTGTGAGTTATGATGTCTATTAAAAGATGGTATTATTTTCCACTTAATGTATATATTGAATGAAAATTCAATAAAAACCCCAAAGGCATAATTTTAGAATCTGATAAATTTTGTTAGAAAGATTAAGTAGGTATTAATAGGGAAATGGAGAAAAAGGAGACTAAGGATATAGTATTTGTCATACAAAATTTTAAACCTTATTCTAAAGTTACATAATTTTAAGAAAAGTGGTAACAATATTATCACAAACATCAGGTCAATGAGATAGAATCAAATAGTCTTAAAGTGGACCCTGCAATTGAGTTTTGCATGAGAAGGCAGTATAAATCAGACAAAGTAAACAGTCTGTGATGATTGTCTATTTTTTATGAACAAAGCTACCCAAGATCTAGGTACTTCTTTTCCAGGTGAAAGATTGTATTGAAGGGGAGAAAATCACTTTTGCCAAGTCTCACATTCAAAGCTTCTTTGTTTAGAAGCAGTGGCAGTTATGCTCTTGGATTCTCTCAGAGAGTAGAGAAAACTTTGGTTTCACTGAATCAAAAAAATTGGGAATTTTGGTGAGTTACCACAGACCTACCATTTCCGCTGTCATAGAGGTTTTATAAGAAGGTCATAATACCTCCTCCCCCACCTCCAAAGAATTGCTGAGAAATAAAGGAATGAGAAAGCCTTCTTAAAAGTCCTTCTATAGGGATTCTGAAAATTCTGTCTTACAGTAAGTATAACAGCCTACAGAGGGATTCGTCCTTAATTTGTGCAAGTCCTAAAACA
The DNA here is from genome assembly GCF_000951045.1 of Mandrillus leucophaeus. Classification (NCBI taxonomy): domain Eukaryota; kingdom Metazoa; phylum Chordata; class Mammalia; order Primates; family Cercopithecidae; genus Mandrillus; species Mandrillus leucophaeus. The sequence continues at coordinate 4,226,695 of NW_012104131.1, read as the reverse complement.
AATGGATATAATAAGTTCATAAGCAAATGGAGAAATTACAGTAGAAATAGCATTAGCTTGTAGAACACAGACACCAACTCCTATGTAGGAAAATAACATACAGAAGAAACAATTTGGAAAAATACTTGTCAATACTGCAGGTTAATATGCAAAATAAAGGGTCAGTGTACAAAAACTTCATATAAAATCAACAAGAAAAACAAAAAGTCCATTTAGGTAAGTGGAGAAAGGATAAGAAGAGATTCACAGATGAGTAAATATGAATATTCTAATATACAGTATAATGTAAATATTTGCAAAATTTATGCCAAATTTTTGTAATACAAGTTTTTAAATGTTAAAACATTTGACCCATTAATCATCTTTTTCCTAGAGTAAAATTTTTTTAAAGAAAAAAAGATTTATATCAGAGTTTTATTGTTAAAACTGAAGTTTTAAGTTGACTCAGATTGAATTCAACTTGATTTAACCAATGTAGGAGAAATGTTAAAGAACTTGCAATGGAATATTATTAATATGTAACTCTTAAAATGAGGACTGGAGAGATTTTTTTAATAATCTTGTTAGGATAGTATAAAAGTATTAAAATATTTATGAAATAATAGTGGGTAAGTCTAAAAAATATTATTTACCAGTATCTCAATTCTGTAAAAAGATGTATACATAAAAAAGACTGAAAGAAAATATCTACCAAATATAAAAGAGTCAATATTACTGAATGCTTTATTATGAGTAGGTGGTAATTTCTTTTTTATGCTTTACCAGATTTTCAAAGTTTGGATTCATTACTTCAACAATCAGAAAATTTTAACATTTGCCTTCCCCCAAACAACTCTACACATAAATATTATTACAGAGATCAAAGCTATTCTACGAAATAAAGATTGCATGTAACTATATTCTACCAACCATTACATTTTTAAAGAATTAGTAAGGAGATACCACAAAATTTTACAACTGACTTTCTACTCTCACATTTCTAAAAATCTCCTTAGATTAAACCAAAGCTTCCTTTTATAATTAAAACCTTTTTTCTTTTTTTTTCAAGTTGAACATTATTAAAGCTGTGTTAATTACATATTCCTTATTGAAATATAAAACTTGAAATATATTTTACTTTGTGTGTCAAACTGTATGTCTCAGAATACCCAACATTTTAATACCCTGTGGTAAGGATTATCTCAACCCAGTTATAACCACATAGAGGGGTTGAAACATGCATTTATCCAAATTCCTATTGGTCCCTTCTATTTTTATCATATTGTTTCAAAGGAGTTAAGATGATTATATCCACATTTTATCATTCTTCCAATTTCCTCAGATTAGAAAATTTTTGTGCAAAAGCTTTAAGTTGCATTGGCAATTCACAAAGAATATCCTCCTCTAGCACAGACAACTATAGGGTGGGTAGGAAGAGACAGAAATTTTTCAAGCTGGTATTTACAGAACTTTTAATAACCAATATGCCTTTAGTATGATTTTTAAAACTTCTTGCAGGAAATTTGAAGCAATAAGAATTCTAAAGTTTAGAATAATTCACAGTTACATGCAATCTCAAGGGCAGCTATCTTTTATAAGAGGTAATGTGGTTATTAAGATCATTTATATAAACTGAAGTTTTAGAAACTGCATACCATGAAAAAAAATTGGTGAGATATTATTTGTTGCTCTGATGAAATGAAAAAAAGGTGTTTTCTCTTGCTGGATTAAACGTAAGTAATATTTGTTCTTAATTGCAAGACTTCACAGAGTTTTCAATAAGCTAATGTGCATCATAAATAATACTTACACATAACACATTATTTTCATCCCCAAACCCCATTTTTAAGAATAGCTTCAACACATTGTCCTTCAAAAAACAGTTTGGGAAATTATTGACAATGCTTTTACTACTACTTTTAACATAAGACTTTTTTTTTTTTCCAAACCTCTAACTTTTTGCTACATTGTGATTACACATGATCTAAGCTAGAGATCATCTATTCTTCACTGTCCCCACAAATAAATATTGTGCCAGTTTGTGTCTACTAAGAACAGCCATACACTCCGGCTGTGGTTTATTGAGAAGATACATGGGGAAATGAGGAAGAGCAAAATAGACTCCTAATTTGGCTCACAGAGTTCAAAACAGCTTTTAGAATACCACCATAACCACAGAGCCAGGTACCATGGCAAACTGGATGATCATTTAGGATAAAAATATTCTAGAGAATATAAATAGCTCTAGAGAACTAAGGTGTCCCCTCAGCACATGTCAACCTTCCCTTCCTGCTTTAGTGCTCCATATCATGCCAGCTCAGTCATTCTCTCTGTGTCTATAGCTCCTGCTGTCACTTGCAAGCTGACCCTCATTATTCTCCTCTCTATTGAGGCATTTTCTTAACCCAGAGTTCTGCAGCCCCATAGTTTCTGCTTACTGCTTCCTTTCTGTTGATCTCTCAGCAACTTTACCCTCCTTTTGTCTTCAGCCTTCCTTTGAATGTCCCATTCAAACCTCACAAAGGAGATGAAAATTTGATTGGGTCTGCCAGTCTCATCCATTTTTAGGCAGCCCAGTTGGTAAAAGTGCTCTCTCTGGGACAACATACACTCTGCTAGCCAGACTCTACATGGATGCCTTTGTGGCCAGCACACACTCTGGGACCAATTGTATGTGGTAAGCCTGGTGACGTCACCTGCATAAACAATCCCTCTGAGGGAATGAAAGAGCAGCAGGCACCTTGGACCTAGGAATCTCCAAGGAAAACCACGACACTGGCAGATAACTCAGGATGTCCCCTTTTAGTATCGTTCACATCTTCTTTTAGACTGCATTTAGTATATCCTTAATAATTTCACATTTTTATTTGTATAATTTTATAGGGAAATAAAAATGTTTCTGCTTAAATTTGTACAGAGTATTGCTAAATGCTTTAAGGAAGAATAAGTACAGTAGATGGGATCCTCTTTGAAACCTCAGTGAAAAACGCAAAACAAATTCAGACATCTGCTGTAATAGAAATTAAAGATGTCTCTAGATGATCCAGTTTGGTGAACAAATTTCAGTCATGCAATTGGATGATCAACCAGTTGCTTGAAATATTGTATAGATTAGGTATGCTTATTAATAAGGCAGGAGATCGTATACCTCCAGTAGTATTTTTGTTGCTATGAATTGGAGATGTAGAAAGTTACATTTGGGACTCAGTAAGGACAATTGTTTCTTTCCGTAATCCTTACAGAAGGGTAGACCGGAGATGTTAAAAAGCTGAGAAGACACATCACCCTCCAATGCAGGACGTCAATAAGACATATGCACTGAAATGGGTTGGGTACCATCTAAGGCCAAGAAAATGACAAGCCGGAATGTAAAAAGCCTTGTGCTCTGTCATCAATAGTTTGAATGCTCGAGAGAGGTCAAGACCCATAAGATTAGCCCCTTCTTCTGTCACACAAAAATTGAAAGGCTAGTTTAAACCATGCTTTTATAATAGCGCTATAAAGTAAGGTCATTCTTCCATGTATGCCAATAAGGACATTCACATCTGCAGCAATTTGTGCTATGGTAAGCCATAAAAGCAAAAGAGCACTTGGTCATATATATTCTTACAAAACCCAAGTGCCCAGAATCAATGAAACAGGAAAGTCACTGAGTGAGTAAGAATACATCCTGAAAAAGTGGCCCTGGCATTGGAATCATGTTAATTGAGTTACTTCTCCAGCTCAATTTGTACCATTCGTGGTAACATTTCTTCTGAAGGTGCTGGTGATCGATAATGTGACTGAAAATGGTAAGCAAAAGGAGTACTCTTCTTTGAGTGGCGTTAGTGAGATGCCTCTGTGGTGCTGGTGCTCACAGGCTCTGTTTCACATAGGCCAGCAATTCTACACAGTCTCTGCCTCTAACAACGGGGCATTATATGGACCCTGATGTCATTTTTAAAGGCAAAGATTCACATCAGTCTAACAAATCTTCACCAATCTAAATCCAATCAATGTTCACGGGTAATGCAAAATAAATGTTAACGAAACTCTAAGTAATTACAAATTCAGTTGCAATAACCCTATTAAATTCAGTGATTTATTTTTGCATCAACCAATATTGCATTGATTAGGTATGTGCTTGCATATTTTCCAAAAAATGTAATGCTTCTCAATATCAGGCATATTTGGAATAATTCTCTACTTGTGACAAATTTGACAGACTTTCAGTGCTTAAAGTAGCTAGTGTTTGCAGATGTAAAAACTTCTTACACAGAAACCTAAGAGGAATGATACAAAATATTATTTCAAGGGCTACAGAGTTTTCCACAAACTTATTTAGGACATAAAGAGTCATTGATAACTATCTTTGGCTTAAGGCAACTAATCTGAAATGGCTTCCACATAAGAAATACTGAAAGATCTTTTAGTAGCCTAACACGTTATTGCTCTCATTATATCTGGCCAAATTAGAGTGAGTCAAGTTTGTAAAGGAAGCAAATAGGTTACATATTCAAATTGCCTTCCAGTTGACTCTTTATAAAATGAGCTGGCAGCTTCAGCATAATCAAAGCTCAACAGGTATGAAGAGCACAAAAACAATCCAAAACAAGCAGCATTGTTGCCTGGGATAACAATCTTTAAAGAAAATCAAAGCTGTTCTGAATGAATTGTAAAGAAAAAAATTTTTTTTCCAGTGATCAGAACAGAGGGTCGTGGTTCACTGGTTCTGTCTCAAAGGACTCAGGAAACTGGGAGGGGCGGCCACTTTCCGCACTCCACAGGCCACATGGAAACTTGGCAGATAAATAAATATCCCCAGGGCCAGTGACTGGTCAGTTATGAATTGTAATTCAACTGTCTCTACAGTTGCCAGAGAAACCAACTTGGGAACTGTGGTACCTTTTGAGACATGACTAAAGAATGGCCATGGCTGGTTAGAATACAGTGCAAAGAACAGTGTTTGATCCATGTGTTGAACAGTGCAATGCAGACTCTTCCTTGCACTAACCAGCTGCTTGATCAGTAAAAAGGGGCACAGAAACTCATGCTCATGTCAGCATACCATGGCTCCCCAGTCCACAACTGACATATCTGGTGTTAAACTGAAAAATGGATACTTCAGAAACATGAATCTGCCACATTTCAAGGATATGACATCCGTTGAGAACAAATATGTGAAAACAAAATGATTCCATATAGCAGGTAAACACCTTGACAAATATGAAGGCTTTCAATCATGTCAAACGGTTTTAAAAACGTCCACTTTGCCATCCCTCTCTAGATACTTAACGTTTCCTAACACAAAAATAGAATAAATACAGGAGAGAAATCAATACTCTGCACATCCAAATTGTTCAAGCCTGCCACGGCAATCAAACTTTCTTCTTTTTCTCTGCAAAGAGCTCAGAGGCAGTCTTTCAGTTCAAGGATGAAACATTCTCACCGCTCCGTCTCTAAATATAAATATAGATAACGGAACATTAATTTCTTGAAAATTTAGCTGAAGTATTGTTTTTAGCTGTGTTTTCAGTAGTGGTTTTCTTTGACTAGATTGAATGATTCTTTTATAAATGACCTTGTTAGTAAAGCCGCATATAATTGGTAACTTTTTAATACTTAGTAATTGGTAAAGAAGACCCTTTCCCATGGTTTAGTTAGAAATAACTTAATGTACACTTTTTAACAAGGATTATTTTCCTTGAACTCTAATACTCACGAAAGCTGTTAAATTAGCAGCCCTGGGGCCTGGAAACTTGTTTAGCCACAAACTCATAGATCAGGAAAAGCTTTCTTTACAAGTCCTGGAAAAACTATGTCTCCAAACCCAACTGATGAAGACAGAAGGTTTTTAACAGATACAGTTTGGGCTTTAGTTTGCAACAGAGGGAAAACACCTGGCCAGATGAGGGCCATCCATTAACTCATTTCCAAGAGATTATCTAATTGTTGTCTGATATCAAATAATCTTCTGAATAGACTTGGGGCTCCTTCTCCGACCTGCTTTGGAAGTCACTGATATTTTCCACATTATTTGCCTTTCCTCCACTTTAAAAAGGTTTCATTAAAATCAGGCTGAGTTATTTTTCTCTCTTTGATAATCAGGGCTTCTTGGCATAGTATTCAGGGCCTTTATCCTCAGGCATCCTTGCAGTCCATGCACTGTTCCCTCCTAGAACACTTAGGAATTTAACAGCTGCTTCAGGAAAGCTGAAACTTTGGAAGACAATATTTATGGTTGGATGGGCTGAAACTGCTAGTCTTTGGACAAGTATTTTGAAAAAAATATTTACTGACTTCTAACAATGTAATATATGCAAAAGGGAAGACTTGGAATAGCAGCAATTAGATTTTTTTATGGGGGGGGAACCCTGAATTTAATTGTTTTTAAAAATTAAATTAAATTTTAGGAATTTAATATATAAAGACTTGGATTGTCACTTTTTGCTCTCAAGTAACAAAGCATTTTTGTGTGATTTTAAAAATGTCAACATTTTCCAAATATATATTATTCTGAAGAAATTGTTCATAAAATATTTTAGCAAATTTATGTAATGAGAAAACAACTACTTATATTATTAGTTATATTTAATAACTCCATTTTTCTGCTTCCGGAGTGATATATGCCATATAATATTTTGAGGTCATAAGACATAATACCATATCTCACTATTTATGAAAAATATAATGCAATCTGCTTACTGTTTTCATTGAGTTAAAGGTTCAAATGTTTTAATTTTTTAAAAAATATTCTTCACTGGAAACTATTTTTCTTACCACATGTAGCAAGGTCTTATATGCATATTGCAGGGAAAATAATAATAATAATGCAAGACCTAGACAAGAACATACTAAATCATAAACATTGAAAGAGCACACAAATATTCAGACATAGGATGGTTATCCTCTCCCTAGTTTGACAATTGCTGAAGAAAAAACTTTCTCTTTTTTTTTTTTTTCTATTTTTACTCAGGTTTACATTTAAAATGTGAAAATCTTAACTTTCTGTGATTAGCATAGGATGTATTCTGGTTAAGCAGTGGGAATATGGCTGGAGAAGCAGACAGGAGCTATTGTACTGGGTTAAGGAAATTTATATTGTGTCTTGTTAGCAATCATGAAAGATTATGCAAGAAAATGATGTATCTGTGTTTTCATTAACTCTTGAGTCACTGTGGAAGATGGATGAAAATTAAAGGCAATAAGAGGTAGAAGTTCTCCTACAATAGAAAATAATCTAGTCAGTAAATTGTAGTCTATAATAATTACAGACTATAATAATATAGACAAGAGATGATTAAGGCCTAAAATAAATAATAAGGTTTGAAGAGAGTTAGAATGTTTAGAGATATTTGAGATGAGTCACCAGACCTGATGACCCAAGATATGGGGTAAGGGTGAGAGGATAATTCAACGATTTCACATTTTGACTTGGGTGACTGGATGGATGAAAGTACGATGGAACAAAATAAGGAAAGAGCACTTACTGGGGAAGAGAGTAGGCACTGTCATGGAGGTTTTTGTGTGACATACTAATGGGACATCCAGAAGACAACCAGTAAAACACAACTGAATAAAACCTTCCTTCTTCATGAGAGAATAGATATATTATTAGGGGGTCCTTCATTAAAATGTCTTGCTATGAAAGTTCAGTGTTTCTCCAGCTAGTGCTGGCACAGAGTACCATCTCAGAAAGAGTGCATTGGATTTGAAAGGTGAATGAATACATAAAGGAATGTATGCATTTACCTTGACCTCTCCCATACTGTTTACAATTATTTCTGCATGCCTGTATCTCCTACCAGACTGAATTTCTTGAGAAGATGGCCTCGTATCTCCATAATCTAGCAAGTGACAAATGAGTAGAAAAAAATCAAATTAGTACATATTTGTTGAATAATTAATTAATGAGTTACTTTAGGAGTTAGTCACCCAGGTTGTCTCAGAGTTTACTATTTTAGGGGGACTAGGCAAGGTAATTTAGGAAAGTCATTGACTCTTTCCATTCCCTGTGGTACTTTATTAGTTTTCTAGGGCTACAATAACAAAGTACCACAGAATGGGTAGCTTGAACCACAGGTATTTATTTTCTCAGAATTCTAGATGTTGGAAGTCTGAGACAAAGGTATCAGCAGGGTTGGTTTCTTCTGAAGTCTCTCTTCTTGGCTTGTAAATAGTCATCTCCTCCCCGTATCTTCACATGGTCTTCTTTTTGCACACATCCTCTTTTCCCTCTTTTCCTCTTTTCCTCCTCTTACATGGACATCAGTCGTACTAGATTAGGTCCCAGCCTAAGATCGCATTTTGACTTACTTTTCAAAGACTCTATATCCAAATAGAGTTACATTTTGAGGTAATGAAGGTTAGGACTTCAACATATGAATTTTGAGGAGACACAATTCAGCTCATAACAGGTGCCATTTAGAACTATTGAAATCTACATGCCCTCACCAGCAATGCTAAAGACATCTAAAGTTTCTGACTTAATCAGACATTATCAAGATATCTGACTTGTAACCACCTTAATGTTTAAAATTTTCTAGTTCCTTGGTATTAGTGTACCATTCAATTGGAGAATATAAGATAGTTCACTAAGATTACTATGTGAATTTCTAAATATTTTTCTGAATACAAATTTAAAGTGTGCAAAGATAGAAAATGTATAAGGAAAACATAATAATTGAGTGAATCAAAATGTCACAAGAATACACTGGATTCCTCAGAGTCAATGTAATTACTTGGCATGTTTTCTGTATTTCATAAAGGAAAGAACTCATATTTTTTAAAAACAAAAAATGGCACAATTAAAAATACTTCCATATTCAGTGTTCTTGTGTTAATGATGAAATGTGACTTAGGGAGCAAGGGATTATTGTGAAGAACCCATGCCCATGGGTTCTTCCCATGACCTCAGGGAAGACATTTCTAGTTAAGTTGAAGTTTCAGATGTTGAGCTATTGCACTGCATTTCAGACAAAAGTAAGGCAGAAGAGGAAGAGAGGAAATCAGCCTCAGTGCATTTGGGGAAGCAAATTACCGAAGAGTGGATATGACAGAATGGGTGAACCCACTGTTGGCTTCACTGTTCACACCTTGCATTGGAAACAATGTTCTGCTTCTCATCAGAGGAAACTTGTGGGTCTCAGAAGAGTCATGAAACCAACCGTAATATCTAATTTCTTAGGTCACATTTGTCCTTAGATGCCTACGATTCTTCTCTTTTTCCTCAAATGAAGCAGTGTAAGCTCTTGGAACTCAAAATTTTCCCTGTTAAAGAAATCATCCTACTGTCACTTGTTAATTTCTTACATCTCTATAATAAAGAGCTCAAATTTAATTTTTCATTAATGTAAGCTTTTTTCTTTTTTGCATCTAATTTTACCAATAATGTAAGCTTTGGGAGAAGAGAATAAGTTTAACCTGCTCATTGGGCCAAACTAAAATTCCTTTTTCTCAATCCTTAGCCATTTTACATAAACTACATTCCATGTAGCAGCAGGATGGATCTAAAATCAGCATGTATGTCAAAGAGAAGAATATTCACGTAGAGTAATTTATACAGCGAGCCAATTTAAACACCTCATTTAAATTTTATGAAAATGGTTTTGCTTGTCCAGCAACTGGCTATGGAATAATGTTAGGAGGAGCTTATTTTCTGGCCCTAATTTCCCTTTTTTTTTTTTTTCCCACACTGTTTAAAATCTAGCCTCCAGCACTCTTCCATCCAAACAACACAAAACAAAAATAATTTTCAAACTTAGGTAACTCCTTTAAGCTAATACATTTCCCTTGCAAGACAATTGCCATTTGCTAAGGCAGAGGTGGTCTAATATACCTTCAAGTCTACTTGTAGGCTGTTAGATACTGAGGCTCATGTTGTTGCACCCTGCCTCCACTGTCTATTAGGAATTAAGGCTGCTGGGTGCACAGAAGCCTAATCAACAGATCCAAGTTGGGCACCAAATCTCTGATCAGAGTTTTTTAAAAAGGATAATTTATTTCTGTTTATCTTAGACTTCATGTGGCTCTAAAAAATTTAACTCAAACTGAAGCAGGAGGGGGAATTAAAAGCTTGAGGTTGATCTAAGTTCCTTCAGTCTACAAATTCTATGGTTGATTTTATAGCTTAAATATAACTGATGATCTTTCTCCTCTTACCTTTAAATGTTCTATATTGGCATAGCTCTTTCAAAGGCTGGCCTCTTGAAATCTTCCCAAAAAATGGTAAAACTTAAAGTGTTCTTAATGACTAACTTTCATAAAGTAGAAGGCAATCTCTACTTTGCCTTGTGCAGATCCTAAAGAACAGATGCATGCAGGAGAGAGGCAGATAACTAGCATTTGGCTGCCAGGAAAGTGGACTCATTGGGAAGTCCCTCTGACTTCTGAGACTCAATCAAAAATACAACTCACTGTTGAATTTGAAAACCGCAGCCAGGTCATCCCCATGTTGTAATAAGGAAGTCTTTATATTCTGATGACCATGGTGTTAAGCCTTGTTTGTACTTAGGCTTCCTTGCAACACTTTCACATTTCATCTTATTAAATGGTTGGGCCACCTTTAACTTTATACCCACTTTCTCCAGACTGCAGTGTTTGATCATAGATTTATAGATCATTTAACACAGGCGACAGCCATTTCACCAACAGCCTTGCTGTCATTAAGCAGCAGCTACTGTCAAAAGTTCAGGAACAGGCCCAGCAGGATGATGAAAAGAATCAAGACACAGTGCCTACCCAACTGTCACAACAACAGGAAGAAGCATCTGGTGCCCAGAACAGCCAGCAGAAAGGGCACCCGCAATGGCGGGCCTGATTCTGTAGGCCTTTTGGAGTAGCTGCCCCTACCTCCCAGCTCTATCTCAAGGGACAAGCCAAATAATCCCATAAACTCCACAGAACACAAATCAGAAAGTTCTTTTGTTAGAAGCAGCCCCATGGAATCATCAGTCTCAGTATCAGAGGTTTTCCTGAAAATTGAGACAGCATTTCTTTGTGAATGTAGTCTTGAGTGGGGGGTGGGGGGGAATGTTTACCTTGCCAAAAAAAAAAGTTTATTTTAAAGACATATGTCTTTGCTTCTTGGAATCCACATTCACAGTGGAAATGGAAAAATCTCTTTCCTTACATACTCATTTGTTATCTTTTGTTACATATTCATTCATTCGTTTTCACCATTTCTTAATACAGCTATGTCTTTGTCTGCAGCACTGTTTCCTGTCATACTGACACTGTGAGGACTAAGTTAGAGAATGCATGCCAAGTCTCTTGAATGGGACCCAGAACCAAATATACCTTTGGTAAACGGCAACAGTTTTCCTTTTCTTTCTTTCTTTTTTTTTTTTTTCGAGACAGAGTCTCACTCTGTCGCCCAGGCTGGAGTGCAGTGGTGCCATCTCAGCTCTCTGCATCCTCCGCCTCCTGGGTTCACGCCATTCTCCTGCCTCAGCCTCCCGAGTAGCTGGGACTACAGGTGCCCGCCACCTCGCCCGGCTAATGTTTTTGTATTTTTAGTAGAGACGGGGTTTCACCGTATTAGCCAGGATGGTCTCTATCTCCTGACTTTGTGATCCGCCTGCCTCGGCCTCCCAAAGTGCTGGGATTACAGGCCTGAGCCACCACGCCCGGCCCTAGAAAGGATTCTTTCAAAAAATGTTGTGGGTTTTTCAAAAAAACCCATTCTTTCAAAAAAATGATGATGGAAGGCTCCAGGCCAGCCCACAAAATGATTACCTTTTTTGAATTTGAAACTGTGTAACCTTTCAGGAATAGATAGAAATAAATCCTGCTTTAAATATATTTTTAAAAATATCACTGAATGAAAAATAAATATCATTGTTAGCATCATGTACCTTTAACGCTGATTCTTGAATAAAGCAGTAAGTTAAACACAAAAGTCTGCCATGAAAATTTTACAGTGAATACATTTAAGAATTTTGGGAGTACATAACTTTTTTTTGTATTTTAATGATGAACAAGTATTCTTTTAGTCTCATGTATTTATTTTCCTTTGATCCAAACTTGTATTTTTGGTCACAAAAAGGAAATGAGTAATTTAAGGATAATGAAGAGTACTATGTAGGTTACACATAGGAACCATGTCTTATTTGTTAATGCCAGTGCTAGCATATATCTGGAGATATGTGTGTATGTGTGTGTACACATATATAATCTATTATATGTAAAATAATATATAACATCTATACATGTTTGTATACATGTATACATATTGTATAGGTGTGTATATATGTCTCAGATGAAGAAATAGATAAACAGATAGAAGATAGAGATATATGTATGTGTACATATTATATAGGTGTGTGTATATATGTCACAGATGAAAAAACAGATAGATGATAGAGATAGCTAGCTCTCTCTAGCTAGCTAGATAGGCATGTCTGGTATTTGGTGATGAGCCCTTGGTTTAATAAATGAATTAAAGAATGAGGAAAGCATTTCCTCTAGTAAGCAGGCAAGAACAGAAGACAACAGAGAAAAAAGCTAAGGTAAAATTATACGAGTTCTCAATTGTGAAAGACTGAGAAGCACAGAGGAAAGAAGCTGTGAGAAGTTACTCTTGGGTCGGGGTAAACAGACAGTACCAGAGACGCTCGGCAATTTAGCAGTTGTGCAACTTACGATAATTTGCAACGGCAAATAAAGCCACCGCCCACCTTACGAGGCCTTAAACCTGTGTTTCTTAAACTCTAATGTGCTTACAAATCACCTGGGTATCTTCTAAAAGCCTTTTGTCATGGTTCTGGGGTGGGTCTTGACATGCTGCATTTCTTACAACACCTATGTGACGCTAATGATGACTACACTGTGTAGCAAGGGTTTGAGACATATTATGTTATTTGACTGGTCCTTTGCATCTATTGTTGACTGGATGAAATGTCTAGAGTCAGGCTATCCCATGAGTGGTTCATGAGCTCAGTGTTGTCATCAAGAACCCAGAGTCTTTTCATCCTTCTGCTTTCATCTTAGCATGGTTTAGCATACATTACTGCATGATCACACATGGCTGCTACTCTTGCACAATCAAATCCAAAGGTGGGAAGCAGACTGATATGTTTGAGAATATTACATTATTGTGTCTTCTTTCATCAGAGAAAAAAACTTAGAAGGCTCACAGTGTATTTCTCCTAATAACCAGATTCCCCTAATTGGCCACAAATTAATCATATGAACCAGTTTCTGTCAAAGAGACAGGTTGGAAAAGAAAGTAGCTAGACTTTTCAGTCTCTCTAGTGAAGAGTAGACAGGAGAAGGGGATGAGAATGGATGCTAGGTAACCAATAAAGAGGTAATCCATAGGAACTTTTGTTATGGTTTTCCTCTGAAACAAGGTAGATGCTCTAAACCTCTGAGTCCATTCTTTATATTTCTAGAAATGTCTCTTGTTAATTTCTGGAAGAAGGTAGCTGGTGATTAAAACCATCTATTTTAAATTGCAGTGATCAATGCAGTATAGGTTTAAATGGGCTTTATGTAAAATAAATGGGATATTCCTGGCTTTTGGCTAATGGGTGCTTATTCCTCTCCCTTAGTCTGTTTAATGTACCTTACTAGCTTAACCATTTGACACAGCTGTGCATCAGCTCTTCATAGCATATTTGTTCACAAAATACATAACAAAAATTGAAATCAAAGGCATGGTAAGAATGTACAGTTGTTGAAAGGAATGGAACAGATGGTTAGAGCAAATTACTTGCTGTGTCAACTGACTTCAACTCTTTAGGTATTTGTTGTGGGAAATATACAATGCTGCAAATGTTTCAAATGATTTATTTCAATGTCATGTTCAATAATTTATTATCACAAAAGGGAAACTCCAAAGAGAATAACTTAATACATGATCAATATATTCTAAGAAGTATAAAGAGAAAATATAAATGCTCTAAAGAAGGTAGTAAAACTTCAAATCATAGCAAAGTTTCATTTTTCACATACGTAGTTAACATCTCTCTTTGGACGAATTTTATTTGAAGAAGTTGACATTTTAGCAGGTAAAGAGCTACGCAAATGGAAGGTGTCAATGCAAGCAGATCCTCTGTAAGTGATCAATGTAGGTATGTTTCGAACTTTTTTCAATTTTGCAGGTCCTCTTTATGAACCGATGAGATTCTAAGGGATTTGTAAGAGAGTAATATAAAAAGGAAAGTGCTAATTTATATATTTTCATTGACAATTTTAATTTTCTTCTTCTGAGACAGTCTCACTCTGTCGCCCAAGCTGGAGTGTAGTGACACCAACATGGCTCACTGTAGCCTCAAACTTTCATGCTCAAGTGATCCTCCTACCTCAGTCCCAGAGTAGCTAGGACCACAGGTATGTGCCACCATGTCCAGTTATTTTTATATATATATTTTTAGTAGAGACAGGGTCTCACTGTGTTGCCCAGCTTGGTCTCAAATTCCTGAGCTCAAGTGATGTACTCACCTTGGCCTCCCAAAGTGCTGGGATTACAGGAATGAGCCACTGCACTGGACCAGTTGTCAACTGTAATGTTTCAATAACTGAAATGTTCATTACTGCAATATAGGTTCACTGTGAAGGCAGATATGATGGTTGATTAGACTAGAATGAAAACAAAGGTATTTGATTTGCATGGACACTAGAATTATGACTATGGCCTGATAAATTACCTTCGTATTTTATAATAAAACATTTCTCTAGCAAAACAAATACTTGTGTTTGCCTGAAGTAAGTACCATAGAACAAATACTAAATAGCTGTTTTGTTTGTCTACCATATTATAGAATGAGTGTATAAGTTACAGTAGGGTAGTTTCTGATATTATAACAAACCAACCTAAAATCTCAGTTGACTAATACAGCAAAGTCTTTTTCCCATTAATGCTGCATGGCCATCTTTGCTTGGCAGAGGGTTCAGCTCATCAAAAGAACTCACAGAACTAGTTTTATGGAGAGTTCATTAGCCATTCTTCTAGGATTGCAGAAACAGAGTAAAAGGGGGCTTCACAAAATATTCATTTACTCTTAGACTCTGCTCTGAAACTGGATCACCTTCTACCTGGAGTAAACCAAACTGCAAAGGCTGAGGGCAGAGTCCCCAAGACTGTCCTATTTCTGACACCAATGCAAGTTTAAGGAGTTTCTGAAACCATCCTCGGTTTCAGTAACTTGCTGGAAGTATTCAGAAAATTTGCTGAGAGCTAGTCTACTCATGGTTATGGTACATTACAGGGAAAAGGATACCAAATAGGACCCACCAAAGGAAGAGTTGCATGGGGCAGAGTCAAAGAAGGTTCCAAACTTAAAGCTTCTGTTGTCCTTAGGACACATTACCTTCCCAGCATCTATGAGTGACAATATGCATAGAGTATCGCCACACCAGGAACCTCACCCAGACTTTGGTGTACAGACTTTTTATTGGGACTTCATTGAACGGGTATGATTGATTAATTGTCCATGTGGTTGAACTGTTTCTAGCACCACCCCCAGAAGGTCAGTCTCACACCCCATGGTCTGAGAGGCCTCTATCATGAGTTACCTTGTTAGCATAAAATATTAGGTGGGGTTCAAGGGGCCCATCATAAATAATAAAGATACTTGAAATCGCAGAGGGAATTGTAAATATTTAGGACATTATTTCCTAGAAGCCAGGGAAAAGGCCAGATGTCTCTTTGGGCAAAGGCAAATTCTTTACTACGCATTTTCACTCACATATTATTGGCAGGCTCATACTTGAGCCCAACATGGAAGAAAAATATAACTTTCTTACAGGAAGGGGATACATTTTGAACAGTAATAACGCAAATTATCACTTCAAAAATATAACCATTTTTAGTTAATGTCTTTTTTATTAGTAAAATTTGGTATAACTTAATTTACAAGTCCTGAGGATATAGTTTAATTGCTTTGATTACTGGACAATTCCAGATTTCTTCACTGCTGATATCTGTTCCATTGGTTTGAGTGGTATATTCTGCAAATACATAACATCAGATAGTATTCTTAATTATTACTTGTCTATTTTTATTTATTACTCTTTATTTTTAGGATTTATAACTAAAATGAGCATCACCTTTTGCTCAGTCACTTAGTCCATCATGAATTTAATTAAGAAATATATATTAATGATCATCCTAAAAGGTATTCTGAGCACAGGGCTACAGCCATGAATAAGACAGACATAGTATTGATCTTCTTGGAATTTATGGTCTATCAACTTTAAATTCTCTGTGATAAAAAGACATGGATATGGCCAAATAATATTGGAGGGATGAAATAATTAGCAAATTAACATTGGCAACCATCATAATAATTTATTAAGGTAAACATTAATGAATGTTAAACCAATTGGGTAAAAATTAGATGTGAAGTAAGATAGTTACTTATTCTCAAAGTATATCTCCACAATATATTTGTGAATTACAAATCGAAAAATAATAATATTGGAAAAATATGACAGACACCACCTTAACCAAGTACGGTTAACATTGTAAGTAATGTGATAAGCATCATATGGCTTATGAGAGGATGCACTAAAGACCAGGATCACTTCTTTCACATTGCTACCAAAGTTTATATTTGTGCCTAGCTATGAGAAAATATCAGACAAAACTAAATTGAGGGCATTCTTTACAATAAATAGACTAATCCCTTAAAAAATGAAAAAGTTAAAATGTCAGAGATAGAGCCACATTTGGAAGAGCAGAGAAAGGACCTTCAAAAATATGCTCTTTCGTAAAATAAATAAGATGAATGAAAAAAATGTGAAAGTAATATTTTAGAACTCTGTAAATTAAACAAAGGCTTGCAACAATATGCAGAGTTTTTATTTTTTAAAAAAAGATAGATGAATCGCAAACTATGACATTTGAACTTGCCATATTCTCACCCTTCTATTTCTACTCTTTGGTAGCCTTAGATTCTTGCAGTCACAATAGTCATGAAACTAGCAGTCTAAAAGCTACTGGATGAAGCAGAATTGTTCCTCAAAAGCCCGGTTCACAGAGAAGTGTCATTATTTAACCTGTCTGGCAGTTTCCTGGATCCCTCACTTGCAGAGCCTGCCTTTACTTGACCTGACTTAGAATTTACTCCTGCAAACAACCTTTTTTTCCCAGCATTAAAAAAACCAAAACAAAACAAAAAACAATCAACAGGCATTGTTAAACCTTGTAGCTGCCTGAGGAGATAATAATAGCTGGGGCCATCAGAAAGTTGGCAAAGCACTTAAAAGAGAAAAAAAAATGTGGAATGAGATGTTCATAGGATACTTTGAAAAATACCTTCATATTCCTGAGTATTTAGAAAGCTATGTGCATGTGCAAGCTTGTAGTTATGCCTGGGTAACACTGAGAAGGTTCCAGTCTCTCACTTAGGGCTAACCTTGAGGCTCTGAGGCAGCAGGAAATGAAGGCTGATGGAAAGTTTAAGGGATTCCCCATAACATACACAGAGCTCCTTGGCTAAGCTGAGAGATTTATTAATTCAAGACATTTAAGGAAATGTATGTCTAATCATTAACTGACCACTGTATTAGTCAGAGTTCTCCAGAGGGTCAGAACTAATAGGATATGTATGTGTGTGAGAGTGTGTGTGTGTGTTATATATAATAGGATATATATTATAATAGGGCATATATAATAGATATAGTTGTGTGTGTGTGTGTATATATATGAGTTTATTAAGTGTTAAGTCACATGATCACAAGGTCCCACAATAGGCCATTTGCAAGCTGAGGAGCAAGGAAGCCATTCTGAGTCTCAAAGCTGAAGAACTTGGAGTCCAATGTTCCATGACAGTAAGCATCCAGCACAGAGGCAGGACTAGATTGCAGCTCTGACTTGGATGGACAGAGCAGTGTGTGGAGGCTCGCTACATCAAGGGAATAGCCTGTGGGAAAAGATATCTGAACAATAGTCTTCAGCCCTAGACCTTCCCTCTGACAGAGCCTACCCAAATGGGAAGGAACCAGAAAACCAACCATGGTAATATGACAAAAGAAGGTTCTTTAACACCCCCAGATAATCACACTAGCTCACCAGCAATGTATCCAAGAAGAAATTCATAATTTATCTGAAAAAGAATTCAGGAGGTTAGTTATTAAGCTAATCAGGGAGGCACCAGAGAAAGGCAAAGCCCAATGTAAGGAAATTTAGAAACAGGTATGAGTGAAGGGGGAAATATACAATGAAATAGATAGCATAACTTTAAAAAAAAAACTTCAGGAAACAATGGACACACTTATAGAAATGTAAAATACTCTGGAAAGTCTCAGGAATCAAATCAAGCAAGCAGAAGAAAGAACTTTAGAGTTCACAGGTAAGGTTTTCAAATTAACCCAATCTAACAAAGACAAAAAAGAACAAGAAAATATGAACAAACCTTCAAGAAGTCTGGGGTTATGTTAAATGAACAAACATAAGAATAATCAGTGTTTCTGGGGAAGAAGAGAAATCTAAAAGTTTGGAAAATATATTTGAGGGAATTATCAAGGAAAACTTCCCTGGCCTTGTTAGAGACCTAGACGTCCAACTACAAGAAGCTCAAAGAACACCTGGGAAATTTATTGCAAAAAGATCAACACCTAGGCACATTGTCATCAAGTTATCTAAAGTTAAGATGAAGGAAAGAATCTTAAGAACTGTGAAACAAAAGCACCACATAACCTATAAAGGAAAACCCATCAGATTACAAGCAGGTTTCTCAGCAGAAACCCTACAAGCTTGAAGGGATTGGGGCCTATCTTCAGCTTCCTCAAATAAAACAATTATCAGCCAAGAATTTTGTTTTCAGTGAAACTAAGTTTCATATATGAAGGGAAGATATAGTTTTTTTCAGACAAACAAATGCTGAGAGAATTCACCACTACCAAGCTACCACTACAAGAACTGCTAAAAGGAGCTCTAAATCTTGAAACAAATCCTGGAAAACCATCACAACAGAACCTCTTTAAAGCATAAATCTCACAGGACCTAAAAAACAAAAATACAATTAAAAAAACAAAAACCAAAAACCAAGATATACAGGAAACAGAAAGCACAATGAATAGAATGGTACCTCACATCTGAATACTAACTGAATGTAAATGGCCTAAATGCTCCACTTAAAAGATACAGAATTCCAGAATGGATAAGGATTCACCAACCAACCATCTGCTGCCTTCAAGAGACTCACCTAACACATAAGGATTCACATAAACTTAATGTAAAGGGGTGGAAAAAGACACTTCATGCAAATGGACAGCAAAAGCAAGCATGAGTAGCTATTGTTATATCAAACAAAACAAACTTTAAAGCAACAGCAATGAAAAAAGGCAAAGAGAGACATAATATAATGATAAAAGGCCTTGTCCAAGAGGAAAATATCACAATCCTAAAAATATATGCACCTAACACTGGAGATCCCAAATTTATAAAACAATTACTAACAGACCTAAGAAATGAGATGGGCAACAACACAATAATCATGGGGGACTTCCATACTCCCCTGACAGCACTAGACAGGTCATCAAGACAGAAAGTCAACAAAGAAACAATGGATTTAAACTATACCCTGGAAAAAAAAGAACTTTAACAGATATATACAGCACATTCCTTCCAACAACCACAGAATATACATTCTACTTAACAGCACATGGAACTTTCTCCAAGATGGATCATATGACAGGCCACAAAATGAGCTTCAATAAATTTAAGAAAATTGAAATTATACTCTCTCAGACCACAGTGGAAGACAACTGGAAATCAACTCCGAAAGGAACTTTCAAAACTATGCAAATACATGGAAATCAAATAACCTACTCCTGAATGATCATTGGGTAAAAAATGAAATGAAGATGGAAATCTAAAAATTCTTCAAACTGAACAATAGTGTCACAACCTATCAAAACTTCTGGGATACAGCAAAGGCAGTGCTAAGAGGAAAGTTCATAGCCCTAAATGCCTACATCAAAAAGTCTGAAAGAGCACAAACAGACAATCTAAGGTCACACCTCAAGGAACTAGAGAAACAAGAAGAAACTGAACCCAAACCAAGCAGAAAAAAGAAAATAACCAAGATCAGAACAGAACTAAATAAAATTGAAATAAACAAATGGAAAATACAAAAGATAAAACAAAAAGCTGGTTCTTTGAAAAGATAAGTAAAATGGATAGACCATTAGCAAGATTAACCAAGAAAAGAAGAGAAAAATCCAAATAAACTCAGTAAGAAATGAAATGAGAGATATTACAACTGACACCATAGAAATACAAAAGATCATTCAAGGCTACTATGAACACCTTTATTCATATTAACTAGAAAATATAGAAGAGATGGATCAATTCTTGGAAAGATACAACCCTCCTAGCTTAAATCAGGTAGAATTAGATACTCTGAACAGACCAATAACAAGCAGCAAGATTGAAATGGTAATTTAAAAATTACCAACAACAAAAAAAAGGTTCAGGACCAGACGGATTCACAGTAGAATTCAACCAGACATTCAATCCTACTGACACTATTCCACAAGATAGAGAAAGAGCAAACCCACCTTAAATCATTCTATCAAGCCACTATCACTCTAATGCCAAAACCAGGAAAGGACATAACCAGAAAAGAAAACTACAGACCAATATCCCTGATGAACAGAAAGGCTAAAATTCTTAATAAAATACTAGGTAACTGAATCCAACAATATATTCAAAAGATAATACACCATGATCAAGTGGGTTTCATTCAAGGGATATAGGGATGACTTAACATACTCAAGTGAATAAATATGTTACACAACATAAAGAGAATTAAGAACATAAATCACATGAGCATCTCAAAAGATGAAGAAAAAGCATTTCACAAACTCCAGCATTGCTTTATGCTTAAAACTCTCAGCAAAATTGGCATAGAAAGGACATACCTCAATGTAATAAAGGCCATGTATGACAAACCCACAGCCAACACAATCCTGAATTGGGAAAAGCTGAAAGCATTCCCTCTGAAAACTGGAATAAGACAAGGATGTCCACTCTCACCACTCCTCTTCAACATAGTACTAGGAGTCCTAGCCAAAGCAATCAGAGAAGAGAAAGGAATAAAGGGCATCTAAATTGGTAAAGAGAAAGTCAAACTGCTGCTGTTTGGTGATGATATGATTGTTTACCTAGAAAATCTTAAGGATTCCTGCAGAAAGCTCATAGAACTGATAAAAGAATCAGCAAAGTTTCCAGATATAAAATTAATGTACATCCACAGTGACCAAGTGAAAATTAAATCAAGAACTCAAACCCTTTTACAATAGCTTCAAAAAACATAAAATACTTAGGAATATACCTAATCAAGAAGGCAAAAGACCTCTACAAGGAAAACACTGCTAAACAAATCACAGATGACACAAACAAATGTAAACACAGTCCATGCTCATGGATGGGTAGAATCAATATTGTGAAAATGGCCATATCGCCAAAAGCAATCTACAAATTCAGTGCAATTCCCATCAAAATACCACCATCATTTTTCACGGATTAGGAAAAACAATTCTAAAATTCATGTGGAACCAAAAATGGGCCTGCATAGCCTAAGCAAGACTAAGCAAAAAAAAAAAAAAA
>NW_012104131.1:4051630-4205125 GCF_000951045.1 Mandrillus leucophaeus | reverse complement strand
AAAAAAAAAAACAAAAAACAAATCTGGAGGCATCACATTACCTGATTTCAAACTATACTATCAGGCCATAGTCACCAAAACAGCAAGATACTGGTATACAGATGGACACATAGACCAGTGGAACAGAATAGAGAACCCAGAAATAAACCAAAATACCTAAAGTGAACTGATCTTCGACAAAGCAAGCAAAAACATAAAATGGGGAAAGGACCCCCTTTACAGCAAATGGTGCTGTGCTAATTGGCTAGCCACATGTAGGAGGATGAAAGTGGATCTTTATCTCTTACCTTATATAAAAATCAACTCAAGAAGGATTGAGGACTTAAATCTAATACCTGACACTATAAAAATTCTAGAAGACAACATTGGAAAACCCCTTCTAGACATTGACTTAGGCAAGGATTTCATGACCAAGAACCCCAAAGCAAATGCAATAAAAACAAAGATAAATTGCTGGGGCTTAATTAAACTAAAGTGCTTGAACACTTGTGTAACATGTAAAGAAGCTTAATCTAGGAGGTTTCCCACAACATTTGATACATTTGGCTTGCATATTAATAGCTTCCTCAACAATAATTTACATTCTGACTATTGGAAAGATTTTTCACTTCAAGGAAATAGATCCCTAATATGATGTTAGACATTTGTGAGAAAGAGAATTTGCATTATCAGATTCGCAGCAAATAGTATTGTGTTTATATTCTGGGATGTACCTGTAAGTGGAAATAGCGCATCGTATCTCAAATTTAATAGCTTCTCGAAAATGGGGATGTAAGATAATAGTTTGGCAACAGTGGATCTCATACTTAAAGAAACCTACTTAATATCAATATTCTATATAGTTTACTTATACCTATGACATTGAGCTCTCACATTGAAAAATAAAGGAATAGGCACATTTTGAACATAGTATATTAGTCTTAACTATAGAAAAACGAAGCTGTTTCCTTTGGAAACATTTTGACTTATTACAGATTTTTAAGTAACTATAATTGCTTTGTGAATTATGACAAGATAAAACTTTACAAAAATCTCTAAATTATGTCTGCTTGTTTATTGTGATTAGACACAAGAAGGGGTTACTGACTGTTAAAATTCTTTATTGGCCCTTCTAGAGTTCCTGGAACTTTTCATCTATTAATAAATACCCTTAGCTCAAATGTAACTATGACAAATGATCATTGGCATATCTGTCTGTTTCCAGTAATTGAGTAGGCAGTTTATAACTCCACATACTATAGATTGGTTGTGCTATAACAATCTAATTATATTAATACCATTCATTTACATTACCATCTTTTGATTGTGATGACTTCTTGGCTTCTGGCAAATATGTAAGAAATTACTTAATCCACACAGTACAAATACAATAGTCTTCTAGATTGCTGCCACAATCAACATGTTCAGAACATAAGGAATTTTAAATCTGTCTTCAAGAGAACTGAATTTCTAAAATTTTGATTCCAAAAGTGGTTATTTGAATCACACTACTAGAGTGATCAATCTGAACCAGTTACCATTATTGAGTTCAGAGTCTTTTTTCACTTACGAAATGAAGAGATTATATTAAATATTATTTTGTGTACCTTCTAGCTTTAAAATTCTATGACTATAGGATTCAAAAGATGGTAACACATACAATAATAATATCCTTGTATATTAACACATGTGGAAACACAAGAATATTTAAATTTGGATAAATTTGGCCTTACATGAGTTTAAAATTGAGAAAACACTTACTACTAAACTTTTACTCTTGAAAACTGTTAAATTGATATCTAAATATAAAACTTTCTTAAAATCTTTCTTCAATTTTGGCAAAAATTTAATTATTTTTCAATATATTACTATGTAGCATATTATATGCCAGAAAATGATTAATAAAACTTGAAATCAGCTAGTAATTTCATTAAGTTAAGTGAAATGGGAAATCAGTGGCACAAAAGGTGAGAAGTAAATGCCTCTTTCATGTTCTCATTTAACTCATAAATAATGCAATTAGAGCTTTGTCTTAAATGTTTATTGAGACCATGCTCTCTCATTGAGAACTTTCAGATTTTGCTCTCCTAGTCCTTAAATATTCAATTTCATTAATATAGTTTTGGCATGAGTAATAAAATATAAATGAATCCAAGCTCTGAGAAGGAACTGTGAAACAGTTCCTGTGTTTCTTAAAGTATTTCCCTCCAAATTAATTTAAATTGGCTCTGGAATGAGCACTTAAAATTTGCTTAAGGACCATAAGAGAAAGGTAATTATAAATGGCAGAGCATCTGACTTAAGGGAGCTGTCTGGTGGGGTGCTTGGTGTTCATCCAAGTTTTCTCTAACAACTTTATTAATTATCTGGAAGAAGAAATAAACAGCATGCTAATTAAATTTGCAGCTGATAATAATTGGGATATGTTGCCAACTCCAATGCAGAAAAAAAGAGGAAGAAAGAAATGAAATAATGAAAAGTAGGATGGGATTGATCTTTATTTATGGGCAGAAATATTAAAAAACAAGAATGAAATGATAAATATAATAGAGAAAAAGAATAGAATGAAGAATCTTAGTCATAAATCCATGAAAATACATTAACACTTTTAAAGATTTATAATGTAGATATTACTTAAAAAATAAATACTGTAATCTTGAATGGGATAGAAAATGCACATGGCCATCTGTAATGCTTGCATATGTAAAATCAGTAAATTTTGCACATGAGGGAAACCCTATCACAAAAGACAAATGAAATTTTAGTGGCTGAGATTTGGAGAAATCAATATAATGATAAGTGTAAGAGTGTTGTTTATTCAACGGAGTCACTTTGGGGCTTTCTTCTACCTAATCTCCATTTGAACACTTTGTCGTCAACCTTTATATAGTCTTTACCTATTCTTGAAGGCAAGCTGTAGAAATTTTTTAGGATCCAAAATTATTTCCTATTTGATGAACAGTTGTATAATATGACATTTATCAAGCATACTGTCAAGGTTCTTTGCTCACAGAATAGTTTCTAGCAGATATTTGAGCTTAAATAGCCAGAAAATACAAGAGAAAACTAAAAGAATAGCAGGCAAATAGAACCTACAAGGACAGGTTTCAGTCAAATTGCAGTTTTTTCTTTCCTTACTTTTCATAATGTATTATTCTAGTCATGATATACATATTACAGGAAGATTTCATAAATTTCTATAGTGTTTTAAAAATGGATCCTTTACAGTCCTTATCACATTACATTTCAAGCATTTATTTGTTTCTCTTCACTATATGTGAGATCCTTAAGGATAGAAATTGTATCTTAAACATTTTTGCAATCTTCAGCCTCAAGAGCCATGCCCTGTTTCTAATAAATGCTCAGGTAAAGTTAACTGAATACATACTGCATGGTGATTTGGAAACCTCTCTTGATTGCTTATAAGCTCTGTTACATTAAGTAGATTGTTACCTCTTTGAGTCTCAGTCTTCTTATTCCTAAAGATGGAGAAAATATTTTACATGGATTTAGAAAAATCTGCATATAAAATATATGGCCTAGCTCATAAAATCCTATTTCCCCTCCTTTTTTTTTTTCTTTTTGTAAATGAATCTCAACAAAAACAATCTAGGTGAAGATTTCTGCTCCCTAAAATAAATTGGTTCAGTAAAAAATTATTTCAAATAGTTATGAATATCAGTACTTTAAAAGAATTAAATGCATCTAAGAAAATTGGGCCCTGTATTTTTTAACATTAAGCTTTGTCTTGAAACTTGCAGTTTTCTTTTAAAATTTTATCCAAATTCTGGGTTCAACTTTATATGCGTTGTTAAGTAAGTGTTAAGTGACTTATCTTGACTTCTCATAATGATAATATGTGAAAAGATCTTATGATTTATGTATTTTGGAATTTTAAGACAATTATTACTTAGAACACTATATGACCACTCCATAAAAATACACATCACCATAAAATAACTGCATATGGAGTATTTAATCCTGAACTCCTGAAGATGAAAAGTGAAAGTAGTTACAATAATCATTATTTTCAATTTTATGTAGTTAAGTGGTTTTATACAAAAAAATTAGCCTTCCAAATGACATAGTTATAATGCGTTAATGGTAGCCTAACGTGTTATTACATTATGCAACATAATTTCATGGATATTATGTATGGCATTTTAGAAACTCATGTACTTACAGTTATTAGAAGATACTCATTTTTTTTCAGACCATATTCTTCTTAACCCTATTACTTAATGTAATCCTTGAGTGGTTTCTCTGCCTTTTGATAAGAGGTCTTTGTATGGATTGCATAACTTACTTTCTAACAGTTTAACTTATACTCCCCAATTTCTGCATTATCATCTTTTTGTCTTATTCTTATTTTCAACGAAATATTAAGAATATTGTCTTAAAATGATCCCAAAGTCAAGAAATAGCTGTGGCCCAATGTATTTATTTTTTAAATAAAGGCTTTGTTTTAAAAGTTGGCCACTTATATAATAATACATTTGAATGGAATTAGATATTTCTTTTATCTTTGTTAACACCAAAAGTAGTGCTTTATTCCCTATAATTCATTCAATTATGTAATAGAAAATTATCATTTCTCAGGCCGGGCGCAGTGGCTCACACCTGTAATCCCAGCACTTTGGGAGGCCGAGGTGGGCGGATCACGAGGTCAAGAGATGGAGACCATCCTAGCCAACATAGTGAAACACTGTCTCCACTAAAAATACAAAAATTAGCTGGGCTTAGTGGTGTGTACCTATAATCCCAGCCACTTGGGAGGCTGAGGCAGGAGAATCGCTTGAACCCGGGAAGCAGAGGTTGCCGTGAGTTGAGATCGTGCCACTGTACTCGAGCCTGGTGACAGAGAGAGACTCCATCTGAAAAAAAAAAAAAAAAAAAAAAGAAAGAAAAAATTATCATGTCTCAAGAGGTAAATTTACATTCAGATAAGTTTACCACTTGCTGGTTTTTGAGAGACTGTGCACAAAGTGTTTACACATACAGACCTTTTCTTCAAACAGATCTGGATTCAAATATCATATTTGACACTAAATTCCTGTGTGAATTTAGGCAAGTTAATCTCTCCTAGACTCACTTTATCTATAAAAGAAACTTTGTATTTATCACCCAAAGCTATTTAAAAGAATCCATTGAGATAAGATAGCTAAGATGTGTAGCACATGGTAGTTTTTTAGGATATGGTAACAGATATTATTACTCTAATTAATAATTTGGTAGTACTACCAAGGTAATACTACCAAGGTAAACAAAGAGTTCATAGTCTTATGAAGTAAGAGCTAAGATGATCACATAATCCGGTTATATTAAAGTCTGCTTTTAAGGAGTGCCATCTAGCACTCACATAAATGAAAAACTGAAAACACAGATTAAATATTATTATTAACTTCAATGTAAGCCAGCGAAATAATTATTGTAATCAATATATAAGCAAAGACTGGATATTTGGAAGAAAGGAAATGAATGATTTTGATTGAGGAGGTAAAAAGTTTATATGTTTGAATTTGGAGAATAAGCAGGAATTTAGCAATTTGAGAAGACTGGGGAGGTATTTCAAAGCAAAGAGAAAACTAAAAAGTCATGAAGGCACTAAAATTATCTAACATTTGCAAAGTTAAATTTTTCAGTATTCTATGAATGAGAAGTGTAGGGTTTAGGAAATAGAACAAAAAATGGTGGAGTGGTACATTGGGTGACATTGGTGCATGATAAAATATATGTGACATTGTTTTCTGCAGGACATGGGAGATATGTGATGATCAAAACCATTCAAAAATGATTTAAAAATACATTTCTGTGTTTGCATGTGTAAATGGTATGTTTGTCTGTGAAGCTGTGGTGAAGTTTTAGATTCTGTTCCCAAGAGTCCAGAGCCTGGCCTTGAGCATCTTACACTCTATTAGGACATTGCAATAAATGAAGTACCTATGAAAGGTGGTCTCACAGTGGCCAACATGTTTGGAATGATAAGTTAGAAGGCAGAAGTGGTCTGGACAACTGGGATAAGACAGTACTTGCAAGCCAAACAAAGGATTCACTTTTCAGTGGCCACAGAAAAAGGATAGTGTTGCTCCTGGCTTCAGTATTCTCTGTTAGCCAGTAGTCCTTAATACCAGAATGCCAGTTTCACTGGAGATTTTTCTTTTCATTCTCTCCTTCAGGCCACTGTGCATTTTGTGCTACTCCTTTCCTTACATGCTTGGAAATGGGAAGGAAATGCCTGAAATGGAGGATGACTCAAGTAACAATATTAAGTAATCAACTCAGGGTATTGAATCAATTTGAGCTTTAAATTAGAGTCCCATAGTTTGCTTCTTACTTGGTGGGCATGATGCCTCAGTTTCCTCATTTCTATACGGTTTCTTTGGGAATTAAATAATACATGCAAAGAACCAAGCATAATTCCTATCGTATAGTATGTATTCAATATTATTAACATTTATTATCATCTTAGTGGTAAAAGCACTAGACTAGACGTTGGAAGGCCTGGTTTCTTCTGTCTTTGCTACTTACTAACTGAATAAATTGGGGCAAGACATTTAACACCTCTGATTCTCAGATCTAAGTCTGTTAATGTCTCTGATACCTCAAGAATGTGTTGTGAAGAGCAAATAAATGGTTTATAGGACTGTTCAGATGTGCAATGCCATTTGAACCATAGAAAGTTTTACAAAGGTAAGACATTGTTTTCATCAAAATCGCTGTTAATAATAGTAAAACCCAGCAACCAAGCTTATTTGGAGGGTCACAGATTAAGGTCTGGTTGTTACAGAGCTAGTGACCCTGAGCCAGTAGATGTCAGCACATCAAGAAGAATATTAAGCTCTTTATATTGTGAAGCTTGCAAATTACCAGGTTTTGCCCACTTTGACTCCAACAACTTCAACTTCAGTAACCATATAATCCAAATATCTGACGAAAACAAAACCGGAGCGATGTCTTAACTTTGTGAACAAAGCAGTAATGGTCTTCCCTAAATAGCTATCATTCCTCAGCAAGAATTATCTTCACTCTTACTCAGTACAGCTTAAGGGTATAGTCTTTGTGTCTCTTGTCTGAGTCTAATGCCATACATTGAAAAGGGTGGGCCTACTTATGTCAGAATCCCAGCTAATCTTCCTACCATTATATATATATATATTTTTTTAAGTTAAGGATCAGTTCCCAGAATTAGTGGAGTAAATGTAAGCCAGTCTTTGGCCAGAATTCCATTTTTTTCCTGGCCCTCATAAACCCTAACTCTAAAAAGAGGACCATGATGAAGCTTTGGATTTCTGGCTACTAACATCAACTTTTGAACACTGTGTTAAATAGTCCTTAGAATTCACTAGTATTGTGCTAGTCCCCTTAAAATCTGCCTCCAGGGTATTGCCCTAACTACTGCCAATACATGTTTGCTAATTCATGTGGCAACTTCTGGTTGTAACCTCTTTCTTTCCTCATCAAGACCAGCAGGTCCACAATTGATTACATTGAGGTTTAACCTGGCAGATCAGTGGGGACGTTTAGCAATTCCTTAGTAGTGGTGCCTCTTGCCTTTTGGGTGAGAGGTTTCTGCATATTCTTCCAGCATGGGGAAAATTCTGGCTCTTACTCCAGAGAATTGGGTCTAAGAATTCAAAGGGTTTGCAGAACAAAAATCTTGAGAGCATTCACTCAGACATTTCCATTTTACATTGTAGGATCCAGATTTTCCTAATCAAGGCTCTTACTTTAGCAAAACCGACTTGCCTTGACTATGTACTTAAATATCTCTGGAGCTTTGCTACCCTATCAGATCCTGAGTTTCATCCTCAGCTTTGTCTGCTTTACTGTTGTTGGAAATAAAGGTGTCTTTATATGCCACCATATATACCTTGTAGGCCCCAATTCTTAGCTTTTAAATGTTAGCCCTTAGTTTCCCATGATCCCTATGGGCATCAATATAATTTAGTAATATTTGGCCAATTCCATTGTCCTTGTAAGCTTTATTTCTCATTTATTTTCTAAAAGTTTGAATTATTGTACCAATAAGAATTTCCCCTCCACTGGGACATTTTCCCAGGTCACCAGTAGGAAATATTCAGGTATTGGGTCACCACTTTGTGCCAGGGACAATTTGTTTTCCCAACATACTACCTGTTTTCTTAAACTAATCCCCACTTACCTTTGTCAGTTCAGGTTATCTGAGATTCAGATAAGATGGTAGTTGATATGCAAGAGATTTATTAGGGGAAAAGCTTATGATGGACAAAGGGAAAGGAAAGAGAAAAGCAAGGAGAGCTTTCAGAAGTAGGTCTGATACCTGAGAAAGGGGAGAGGAAAAGAATGAATGGTTAGAAAGAGTCTCAAACTACAGTGCAGTTCTGAGAATGTTATTGCCAGGTTACTGAGGAATACAGTGTAAAAGTTATCCACTAGAAAATCTTTTTTTCCTGAAATATTATAGTTTATTTTTTGATCTATACTATTTGTACATATTTATGAGTTACATATAAAATTTTCTTACGCGCATAGAATGTGTAATGATCCCAAGTTAGTGTATATAAGCTGTCCATCACTCAAGTTATTTATCATTCTGTATGTTGGGTACATTCCAATACAGCTATTTGAAATATACAATACATTGTTGCCAGCCATGCTCATGCTACTCTGCTATTAGACATTATAATTTATTTCTTCTATTTAACTGTATGTTTGCATCCATTAAGTAACCTCTCTTCCTCCCCACCCCTGTCCTCCAACATACTCCCTTCCCAGCCTCTGGTGTCTATTATTCCATTCCACTTCCATGTGATCAACTTTTTTAGCTTCCACATACGCCACATATGAGTGAAAACATGCAATAAAAAAAATCTTTCAGTGAGCAGACATGGCTTTGTTCTGGTAACCCTGATATACTGCATCATTGGCAAAGAGCAGCCTTGCAGAACCATTCCTGGCCTGAACATCATGATACATTCAAAAGGAACTTCTAGTAGTGCCTACAGACTTAGAGACTGTTATTACCCATTGAGCAGTTTATCCTGTTTTTTTTCCTATCCCCAGCCTTTGGCAACCACCAATTCACTTTCTGTTTCAATACACTTAACATATTTTGTGTAAATGAAATTATACAGTATGTGACCTTTTGTGTATGATTTCCTTCAGTTAGCGTAAGGTTTTCAAGGTTCATCTACATTGTAGCATGGGTTATTATCACTTTCTTTTTAATGACTGAATAATATTCATTTTTATTCCAGTCCATATTCATATTATAATTATGAATATGAATAATAAATATTCCATAACTTATCTCTTTATCCATTGATGGGCATTTTTGTACTTTTTAACTACTGTGAACAATGCTATTATGAATATTTGTGTACAAGTATGTTTTTGAGACTGTTTACTTATTCTGGTTATGTACCTATGTACATAAGTAGAGTTGCTGATTCATATGGTAATTCTATGTTTAACTTTTTTTTTTTTTTTTTGAGATGGAGTCTTGCTCTGTTACCCAGGCTGAAGTGCAGTGGCGTAATCTTGGCTCATTGCAACCTCCATCTCCTGGGTTCAACCAATTCTCCTCTCTCAGCCTCCAAAGTAGCTGGGATTACGGGCGCCCACTACCACGCCTGGCTAATTTTTGTATTTTTAGTAGAGACAGGATTTACCATGTTGGTCAGGTCTCAAACTCCTAACCTCAGGTGAGCTGCCTCAGCCTCCCAAAGTGCTGGGATTACAGGCATGAGCCACCACGCCCAACCCTATGTGTAACTTTTTGAGGAACTGTCAAAATGTTTTCTACAGTGGTTGTGCCATTTTATATTTTCACCAGTGATGTAAAAAGGTTTCTGTATCTCTATACCCTAACTGACATGTGTTATTTTCTGTTTATTATTATTATTGCCATATCAGTGACTATAATGTAATACTTCCTTTTATTTGTATTTTTCTAATTACTAATAATGTGCATCTTTTTGTGTGCTTTTTGGCCATTTTTATATCTTTTTTGGAGAAATATCTAAGTCCTTTACCTATTTATTAATGGGGTGTCTTTTTATTGTTGAGTTGTAAGAGTTTTTCATATATATTGCATACTATTACCTTATTAGATATATAATTTGCAAGTATTTTCTCCCATTCTATGGGTTGTGTTTTCACTTTCTTGATAATATTCTTTGATGTACAAAAGTTTTATATTTTGATGAATACTAATTAATTTTTTGTTGTTGCTCATGTTTTTGGTGTCATATCCAAGAATCCATTGCCAAATCCACATTTATAAAGATTTACACCTATGTTTTCTTCTAAAAATTCTATAGTTTAAGCTCTTGCATTTAGGTCTTTAGTACATTCTGAATTAGCTTTTATATATGGTATAAAGTGGAGCTGTAACTTCATTCTTTTGCATGTGAATATCTAGTTGGCCTAGAACCACTCATTGAAGGGACCATTCTTACCTGCACTGAATAGTCTTGGAACCCTTATAGAAAATCAATTGTACATAAATGTATGGGTTCAATTTCTGTGCATGTTTAATTTCTTTAGTAATTTGAATCATTTCTTTGCTGATCTTTTCAAGAAGCAACTTTTTTTCAAAGAAGTTCTCAATTGTATTCCATTTGTTTATATGTCTGTATTCTAGTACCAGAATATTGTGATTACTGTAGTTTTTAAGTAATTTTTAAAATGAAAAAATATGAGTCCTCCATTTTTCTCAAGATTGTTTTAGCATTTCAGGGCCCCTTGCAATTCCACATAAATTTGAGGACTGGCATTTGCATTTCTATAGAATAGGCTGTTGGAATTTCGATTGGGATTGCATTGAATCTGTAGTTTGCTTTGAGTTGTATTTCCATCTTAAAAATTTTAAGCCTTCTATGATAATGAGATGTCATTCCATTTATTAAGGAGTTCCTTATTTTCAAAAAATTTTTCTATTTTAAGTAAGTTTTCAGTGTGTAGGTCTTGTATTTCTTTTGATAATTTTATTTCTAAGTATTTTCTTGTTTTACATTCTCTCGTAAGTGGAATTGTTCAGTTAGTTTTATTTTCAGATTGTTCATTGCTGGTGTAGGGTTTTCTATATACAAAATCTTGTCATTTGTGAAGGGAGATAGTATTATTTATTGCTTTCTGTATTCGTTTGTTCTCACACTGCTATAAAGAATGACCTGAGACTGGGTAATTTATGAAGAAGAGAGGTTTAACTGACACACGGTTCCACAGGCTCTACAGGAAGCATGACTGAGAGGCCTCAGGAAACCTATGATCATAGCAGAAGATGAAGGGAAAGCAAGCTCGTCTTACCACAGTGAAGCAAGAGAGAGAGAAAGAGAAGAGGAGGAGGTGCCACACACTTTTAAACCATTAGGTCTCATGAGAACTCACTCGCTATTATGAGAATAGCAATGGGAAGTGCACTCCCAAGATTCAATCACCTTCTACCAGGCCCCTCTTCTAACACATGGGGATTACAATTTGTGATGAGATTTGGGTGGGGACACAGAGCCAAACCGTATCACTTTCCAATGTAAATGCCCTTTTATTCAATTTTCTGGCCTAAGTGTCCTGGCTGGAATCTACAGCACAATGTTGAGTAGCAGTGGTGGGAGTGGACATTCTTATTTTTAGAGTTAAACATTAGGTGTCATGCTGTTTGGATGAACAAAATTTTTACCTTTACATAAAATACTAATTACATGCACAGAAATTCTATTATCAGAAGTCAAAAAACCAAGGTAAAGAAAATGGCCTTGGAGTGGCTTCATACACTAGGATATTTAGTCAGCCATCCCACAATTATTTACTGTAATATCTAACTTTCAATGTAATAGGCAAATCTCTGTACAACTGTCTAAATTCTCAGGCAGCAAGCAGAAGTGTCTTATTCAATTTTCTTAACCTTAACATGTGGCAGACTTATACATAGGAAGTAGTTAATAGTATAATTAACTGTGTTCTACACTGTGTTGAGTAATATAGGAAATATAAAAGAAAATTAGTGAGATGGCCACGTATGCTACAGATTATCTTTGGATATAATAAAAAGTTTATGTGAGAGAAAGATAATTATAAAATATTTCCATCTGGTAAGATTTTGTAGAAGAAGGGGGGAACTTAACCTATGTCTCAATGGTGAGTAGAATTAGTCATGAAGGGGATGAGACTGGGGAAACTATTCAGAGAAAAGTTGTCAAGGCAGGCAAGGTCACGTGTTTGGGATTGGTTGAGGGGAGCAATGGAAGATGAGTTCAAACTGACTAGGATGTAAATTATATGTTAGAAAATAAGAAGAAATATTTTTTAGACAAAAATTTTAATAGCTTTTAAAGTTTTTTCCATATTAAATAGAGGATTCATTTTCTGCTACATGAGACTGCATGGAATCTCATAAAATTTAGGATTTATTCTGGTTTGATGTTTGTTGTTTCTCTGTGGAAGAATGTGTGCAATCTTGGGAGGTATTGTAGCATAGTTAGTGTTTCTTCAAAATTTAGATCATTTTATACTTTTTATTTTTTATTTTAATATCTCACATGCTTCTCATTTGTTTGTGGTGAGAATACTTAAAATCTGTAACTTATTAACACTTTTCAAGTATGTAATACATTGTTATTAACTATAGTCACCATGTTATATAATAGCTGTCTTAAACTTTTTCCTCCTAACTAAACTTTTGTATCCTATTCTGTCCCATTGGTCTATGTGTCTGTTTTTATGCCACTAGCATGCTGCCTTGATTACTATAGCTTGATGGTATATTTTGAAATCAGGTAGTGTGATGCCTCCAGCTTTGTGTTCCTCTGTTTGTTTTTGCTCAAGATTATGTTGGCTATTTGGGGTTTCTTGTGGTTCCATAAGAATTTTAGAGTTGTTTTTCCTATTTCTATAAAAAATGGCATTGAAATTTCATTTTGATAAAAATTGCATTGATTCTGTAACTTGTTTTGTATAGTATGGCCATTTAAAAAATTATTTATTCTTCCAATCCATCAATGTGGGATATCTTTTCACTCACTTGTCTTTTATAGTTTTCAGTGTACAAATTTGTCACCTTCTTGCTTGTGTTTATTCCTGTGGTTTTTTTAGCTATTATAAACAGGATTATTTTCTTGATTTCTTTTTCAAATAGTTTGCTGTTAGCGTACAAAAATACTTCTGATTTTTTAATGTTTATTTTGCATTATTAGCTTTACTGAATGTGTTTATTAATTCTAACAGGTTTTTGGTAGAGCTCTTAGTATTTTCTATGTATAAGATTATGTTGTCTGCAAACACACAATTTCACTTCTTCTTTTCCTACTTGGATGCCGTTTATTGTTTGCTGTTGCCTAATTGCCCTGGCTAGGACTTCTAGTACTCTGTTAAATAGAAGTTGTGAGAGTAGACATCCTTATCTTGTTCCTGATCTTAGAGGAAAAGCTTTCAACTTTTCAACATTGAGTATGATGTTAGCTATGGGAGTGTCGCATATGACCTTTATTATGTTGAGGTTCATTTTTTTCCATACCTAATTTGTTGAGAGTTTTTATTGTGAAATAATGTTGAATTTTTGTCAAATGCTTCTTTAGCATCTATTGAGCTGTTCATAAGATTTCTGTCCTTCATTCTGTTAATGTGGTGTATCACACTTGATTTGCATATATTGAACCATACTTGTATCCCAAGGATAAATCCTACTTTATCATGGTAAATGGCCATTTTAATGTGCTGTGAATTCAGAGTTTTAGTATTTTGTTGAGGATTTTTTCATCTATATTCATCAGGGTTATTTGCCTCTAATTTTATTTTCTTTTTGTGTCTTGTCTAGCTGGTATCAAGATAATGCTGGCCTTGCAAAATGAGTATGGAAGTATTCCCTCTTCAATTTCTTGGAAGAATTTGAGGACTGCTATTATTATTTTTTATGTTTTGGGGAAGATATACATGTAGGGGTAAAACCAATAATCCTATTACTTACTTCACCCCCATCTAATGCCTCTTAGTAATAGGCATGTTTATTATTATTTTTATTTTCATTAGACTTTAAATTCTGGGATACATGTGCAGAACATGCAGGTTTGTTATATAAGTATACACGTGGGCTGGTGATTTGCTATACCTATCGACCCATCATCTACATTAGGTATTTCTCCTAATGTTATCCCTCCCTTAGCTCCCCCACCCCCTGACAGGCCCCAGTACGTGATGCTCCCTTCCATGTGGCCATGTGTTCTCATTGTTCAACTCCCACTTGTGAGTGAGAACATGTGGTGTTTGGTTTTCTGTTCCTGTGTTAGTTTGCTGAGAATGATGGTCTCCAGCTTCATCCACGTTCCTGCAAAGGACATGAACTCATCCTTTTTTTATGCCAGCATAGTATCCCATGGGGCATGTGCCACATTTTCTTAATCCAGTCTATTATTGATGGACATTTGGGTTGGTTCCAAGTCTTTGCTATTGTGAATAGTGCTACAATGAACATACATGTGCATGCATCTTTATAGTAGAATGATTTATAATCCTTTGGGTTTATGCAGCCAATACACATATGAAGAAAAGCTCATCATCACTGGTCATTAGAGAAATGCAAATCAAAACCACAATGAGATAACATCTCACACCAGTTATAATGGTGATCATTGAAAAGTAGGAAACAACAGATGCTGGAGAGGATGTGGAGAAACAGGGACGCTTTTACACTGTTGGGGGGAGTGTAAATTATTTCAACCATTGTGGAAGACAGTGTGGCAATTCCTCAAGGATCTAGAACCAGAAATACCATTTGACCCAGCAATCCCATTACTGGGTATATACACAAAAGATGGTACTATTTAAAAAAATATATATTTGATACAATTCAGCAGTGAAGCCATCAGCTCCAAAGCTTTCCTTTGATGGGAGACTGTTTTATTGACTCAATTTCTTACTCATGATTGGTCTGGTCAGATTTTCTATTTCTTTGTGATTTATTCTTGATAGGCTGTATGTTTCTAGGAATTTACCTATTTCTTCTACATTAGCCAGTTTGATGATGTGTAATGGTTCATAGCAGTCTCAGGTTCTTTTGTGTTTACGTGGTATCCATTGTAATATCTCCTTTTTCATTTCATTAATTTAATTTTTTTCTTAGTTTAGTTAAAGGTTTATTTTGTTTATCTTTTCAAAAAATCAATTGCCTTATCATTGATTATTTTCTGTTGTATTTCTAATTTCTATTTCATTTATTTCTACTTTGATCTTTATTTTTTCCTTTCTTTAACTTACTTTCATCTTAGTTTGTTCTTCTTTTCCTAACTCCTTGTGAATGTGATGTCAGGTTGTTTGTTTGTGGTCTTTCTTCTTTTCTGATGTAGATATTTATTGTTATAAACTTCCCTTTTAGATATGCTATTGCTGCATTCCATAAGATTTGGTATATTGTGTTTATGTTTTCATTTGTCTCAAGAGATTTTCTAACTTCTCTTTTGACTTTTCTTTGACCCATTGACTGTTTAGGAGCATGTTGTTTAATTTCCACATATTTGTGAATTTGCAGAAATTCCTCCTGTTATTAATTTCAGTTATATACCATTGGGATCATATATACACTTACTATGACTTAAATCTTACATTTTTAAAGAATTGTTTTGTGGCCTAATATATTATTTATCCTGGAAAATTTCCTGCTGACTTTGAAATGATTGTGTATTCTCCTTCTGTTAGATGAAATGTTCTATATGTGTTTTATAAGTCCATTTGGTCTAAAGTGTACTTCAAGTTCATTGTTTCCATATTGATTTTCTGTCTGGATGTCTGTGATTGGAAAAGGGGTACTAAAGTCTCCTACTATTATTGTATTGTAATCTATTTCTTCCTTTATATTTATTAATATTTGTTTTATGTATTGAGATGCTTTAAGTTTGGGAGCATATATGTTTACAATTATTATATTCACTTAATGAATTGGCTTCTTTATCATTATACAATTGCTTACTTTGTCTTATTTTACAAGTTTTGATTTAAAATATATTTTGTCTGGTGTAAGTATAGCCATCTCTGCTTTTTTTCAGTTTCCATTTGCATCAAATATCTTTTTTCATCCCTTTACTTTTAATCTATATGTGTCTTTAACGGTGATTTAAGTCTCTTGTAGGCAGCATATATTTAGGTTCTATTTTTTACTGTATCCAATTAACTGTGTCTTTTGATTAGGAAATTTAATTCATTTGTATTCAGCATAATTATTGATAGATAAACCCTTATTACTTCCATATTGTTCATTATCTTCTGGATGTTTTACAGATCTTTTATTTCTTTTTTCCTCTCTTGCACTTATTTTTGCCATTAGGTGATTTTCTGTAGTAGAATGTACTGATCCCTCTCTGTTTTTCTTTTGTGTATCTACTATAGGTTTTGGCTTTGTTGTTACCATGAGGATTACATAAAAATCTTACAGCAGGCTATTTTAAGCTGATAACAGCTTAACTTCAATCATATACAAAATATTGTAGACTTTATTCTTACAATAAAGTAAGCTAGAGAAAAAATGTTATTAAGAAAATTGTAATGAAGAGAAAATATGTTTACTATTTATTAAGTGAAAGTGGATCATCATAAAGATCTTCATTCTCATTGTTTTCATTGAGTAGGCTCAGGGGAGGAGGTAAAATGAAGGGTTGGCCTTGCATTCTTGCAGAGGTGGAAGAAATTGTGTGTATAAATGGATCTTTGCAGTCCAAACCCACGTTGTTCAAGTGTCAACTGTATTCTGAATTTGACCATGTGCTTAATTTCACCAGTAAGTTTTATGCTTTCATGTGTTTTCATGTTACTAATTAGTATCTTTTTCTGTAAGCTTGAAGGATTCCCTTTAGCATTTCTTGTAAGGCCGGTCTAGTGGTGTTGAACACCTACAGTTTCTATTTTTGATGGGAAGCCCTTATTTCTCCTTCATTGCTAAAGGACATCTTTGCTGTATATAGTTCTTTTTTGGGAGTTTTTCTTTCAGCACTTTGAATATATAACCCCATTCTCTCCTGGCCTGCAAGGTTTCTGCTGAGAAATCTACTGATAATCTTATAGGACATTCCCTTGTGTGTAATAGATTACTTTTCTCTTGATGTTTTTGGAATCCTTATTTTGTCTTTGACTTTTGAGAGTTTGATTACAATGTCTTAGTGAAGATCTCTTCATATTTAATCCATTTGGGGTTCTTTGGGCTACATTGATCTGATTGTTCATTTTCTTTTCCTGATTTAAAAACTTTTATGTCATCATTTCTTTAAATAAAGTATGTGTATGTTTATTTTTCTCTGTTCTTTCTGGGGCACCAATAACATATATATATATTGGTTCAGCTGATGGTGTTCCATAATTACCATAGGTGTTTTTTAACTTTTTACTTCTTTTTTTGCTTTGTGTTCCTTTGAATAACTCTGAGCTTCTTTGTTAAAATTATTTTGAATTGTCAGGCAGTTTGTAACTTTTCATTTCTTTAAGGTTGGCTTTGTTTTCTTTCTTTTAGTGGTGTCATGTTTCTCAGATTATTTGTGATACTTATGACCAGGCATTGGCATCTGCGCATTTGAAAAAGTAGGTACTTATTTTAGTCTTTATAGACCGGCATCTACAGGGAGGGACTTTGACCAGTCAGCTTATCTAAAAATTCTGGACAAGCCATCTGATATGGTCCATGCATGGCTTGCTGATAAATTCTTCAGGCAGGCTGGCATGGTGGCTGGGTAAGCAACTAAGTGGGCCTGATGCCTCTGTCTGTGCAGTTTGGTCTGGAGCCTGGTTCACTGGGACATACCTAGTGCTTGAGTCTGATGGGGTGAGCCTAGATCCCAGATCCACAGGGGCATGGTGTGGCACCAGAATCCACTGAAGTGGACATGTGACTGGATCTGCAGGTATAGGCCTGAAGCCTCGATCCATGAGTGCTGACCTGGTGCTAGGATAGGTCTTAAACCTAAATCTTTAGGGGCTAACTAGATGCTGAGACATGTCTGGTGCCTGAGCCTCCACAGAGATTGCCTAAAGCCTAAGTCTATGGAAGCTGGTCCATGCTGGAGTGAGCTTGGAGCCTGATTCAATAGGGGGTGGGCCTAGAGCCTTAACCTGTTGGGACAGCCTTGTTCAGAGGTATATTGGTGTGGGCCTGGACTCTACATCCACTGGAAGTTGGGGACACAGGAACCAGCCTGGACCCTTGGGCAGCCCTGGAGTTGGGGCAACCTGGAACCTGGGTCACAGAGGCCAAAACAGAGCTTGGGTCCCTGGGGGCTGGCTTGGTGCTATAGAGGCTGATCTAGAGTTTAGGGTCATGATTATCAGCTTGGCTGTGGGCTAAGCTTGAAATCTGGGTCTGTGGTGGTGGGCCTGAATCCTGCAGTGGAGTACAACCTAGATGCTTTGTCCACTTGTACTAGCATGGTACCTGAGGCCATAGATGCTGACTTGACACTGGGGTGGGTCTGGGGACTGCATCTGTGGGACTGGCCTTGCACTGGGGCAGACCTGTAGGCTAGTCCTCAGGTATTAGCCTTGAGCCTAGGGGCCATGAAGGCCTGCCTGGTGTTGGGTATTACTGGGGTGGCCTCCGTGTTGAGGTCCCAGGCAAAGTCTGGTGCTCACTTCACTCTTTTTCCCATATGTGGAGAGGATCTTTCTTTATGCTTTGTTGCCTGGAGATAAGGGAGAAGTAATGCAAGTAATGTAAAACTGTCTTTCTTACCATTTTCAATATGTCTTTTCTTATTTCTGTTTAACATCTATATGCTGTAATCTCTCACTTTGTTTCCTTAGCTCTTGTGGAGGTATTTTTAAATGCGGATAGTTGTTCAAATTAATGTTTCTGCAAGGTACAAATCCTGGAAAGTCCTATTCTACCATCTTGCTGATATCACACTCTGTAACTTTAAAATATGTTTATAAGTTTTCTTTGACTATTTTGGATTATTAAAATAATCTCGTATTTGGGGAAAAATAATTTTGGGGGTGTTTATTCAAGAGAGGAAGCATATCGTAATGCTTAGAACTTGGACTTTTTATCAGACTGCTTGAGTAAAAAGTCCCAGCCACTAACTGTGTGACCTTTGACAAACTTCGTAAGCTATATGTGCCTCAGTTTCCTAACCTGTAAAATGAGAATAATGGTATTCATCTCATGGAGTTGCAGTGAGGTTTAAATAAGTTTACACATGTAAAGTACTTACAATACAGCATGTCCTGTAGTATGAGTACAGCACAAGTATAAACTATTTTAATATTTGTTTGAAAATAATATTTGCACATGGTTTAAAAAGTTTGGAGAGTCAATAAGGCACACATTGAAAATTCCCATCTCTGAGTTCTTCCAAGAGGCAACCACTATTTCCATATTTCCGTATACCTGTATACATATCCAAGGATTGCATAGCTCTTTGTTTAATTTTTATATCTCTCAAACATGTTACAGTTGTTCACATAGATCTTACACACTTCTTTTTAGACTTACTTCCTGCTCTTGTATCTTTTTGTTAATATTTAAAGTGACAATTAGTCATTATGTTTTTTGATCCAATATATGCACAGTGTATAAAAAAGTCTATTGACTTTTGTACACTGATTTTATGACCAGCCAATACACCAAATTCTCTTAATGTTTCCAACAATGTTCAATGGATTGTTTGACTACCTTCAAGTAGAAGTCATAAGGGAATAAATACCATAATAAATTCTAATTCTCGTAATGTTTCCACTATTACTTTCATGTTTGATAATAAAATTCTATTCAGATTGCTAGGCTTCCTATGTATTCTCACGCCATCCTGTTGTTGTTGGGAATGATGGCCTGCAAAGTAGACAAGTGCTTTTACTAAGACGTGGAAAAATGTAAGACCTTATAGTGAAATTCATTTTAATTTAATAAATAGAAAGAAAATGTTCTTTAATAGAGACTGACAGTTGTCCATGTGGAAGAGGGTCATTGCTGCATATGTAGGAGACCATCCTGAGGGAAGCATAGTGTTCCACAATGTGATTGACAGAGATGGTCTTATACAGTTGTTTTTCTTCCACAAATTGCAGTTTTCAACCTGTAAGATGAAAAGTGGGTTAATTTTTATAAAAGCAATCCATTTTTATAGTAGCTTTGAAATAACATGAAAAAGGCCCTGAAAGTCTGTACTGGTTATCTGACAAGAATGTTCTTAGAAGAAATATGTGTTTTTATTTTATAAGAGGGCAAGTGTTCCAAATGTGTTGATCTTTTCTATGATCACAAATGGCTTCAGTGATATAATAACTAGCAAGGCTTATTTCCTAAAAAAGTAAACACAATTATAGCTTTTAAAATACAGGCATTTTATATGAATGAATAATAAATTTTATTTTGAAAGAATATTGTATTAGTCCATTCTCGCATTGCTATAAGGAAACTCCTGAGACTGGGTAATTTATAAAGAAAAGAAGTTTGATTGTCTATGGTTCGGCACGCTGTACAGAAAGTATGATGCTGACATCTGCTTAGCTTCTGGGGAGACCTCAGGAAACTTACAATCATGGGGGAAGGCAAAGTGGGGAGCGAGCACTTCACATGGCTACAGCAGGAGAAAGAGAGAGAGGCAGGGTGTGCCACACATTTTTAAATGAACAGGTCTCAGGAGAACTCACTCAACTTCATAAGAACAGCACAAATAGGAAACCCACCTCCTTGATCCCATCCCCTCCTACCAGTTCCCACTTTCAATATTGGGGTTTACAATTGACATAAATTTGGGTGGGGACACAGGCCCAAACCATATCAAATATATAATGAAAATGAATTTTGAAAATAGATATTTGGAGAAGATTTCTCTTTCTGGGTTTTTGTGGCCAAAGTGATATATCTTCCATAAAGATTTATACTTGTCCATATTAGAAAATAAATAAAAACATGGAAAGAGAATTTGCTAACATATTTTGAAATATCCTAAATAAAGAATTTCAGCAATGTTGAAGCTACTTGTTAAAAATATTAAAATGCTATTCAATCAAAATATGCAACAATAATTATTGTTATTAAACAGATGGAAATTTACAAGCAACATTCAAATGAAAATGTTTGCATATTTTTGATAGAATTATAGAACTAGTACAGTGAGTTTATAAATGCATTTCTTGACCAGGTGCAGTGGCTCACGCCTGTCATTCCAGCACTTTGGGAGGCCGAGGCGAGTAGATCACCTGAGGTCAGGAGTTCAAGACGAGCTTGACCAATATGGTGAAATACCATTTCTACTAAAAACAGAAAAATTAGCTGGGCATGGTGGCACATGCCTGTAATCCCAGCTACTCAGGAGGATAAGGCAGGAGAATCACTTGAACCCGGGAGGTGGAGATTGCAGTGAGCCAAAATCGCGCCACTATACTCCAGTCTGGGCAACACAGTGAGACTCTGTCTCAAAAAACAAACAAACAAAAAAATGCATTTCTTGTTAGACCTAATACCATAAAAATCCTAGAGGAAAACCTAGGTAGTACCATTCAGGACATAGGCATGGGCAAAGACTTCATGTCTAAAACACCAAAAGCAACAGCAGCAAAAGCCAAAATTGACAAATGGGATCTAATTAAACTAAAGAGCTTTTGCACAGCAAAAGAAACTACCATCAGAGTGAACAGGCAACCTACAGAATGGGAGAAAATTTTTGCAATCTACTCATCTGACAAAGGGCTAATATCCAGAACCTACAAAGAACTCAAACAAATTTACAAGAAAAAAACAAACAACCCCATCAAAAAGTGGGCAAAGGATATGAACAGACATTTCTCAAAAGAAGACATTCATACAGCCAACAGACACATGAAAAAATGCTC
Source organism: Mandrillus leucophaeus (assembly GCF_000951045.1). NCBI lineage: Eukaryota > Metazoa > Chordata > Mammalia > Primates > Cercopithecidae > Mandrillus > Mandrillus leucophaeus. The sequence continues at coordinate 4,183,363 of NW_012104131.1, read as the reverse complement.
ATCATCACTGGCCATCAGAGAAATGCAAATCAAAACCACAATGAGATACCATCTCACACCAGTTAGAATGGCAATCATTAAAAAGTCAGGAAACAACAGGTGCTGGAGAGGATGTGGAGAAATAGGAACACTTTTACACTGTTGGTGGGATTGTAAACTAGTTCAACCATTATGGAAAACAGTATGGCGATTCCTCAAGGATCTAGAACTAGATGTACCATATGACCCAGCCATCCCATTACTGGGTATATACCCAAAGGATTATAAATTATGCTGCTATAAAGACACATGCACACGTATGTTTATTGCGGCACTATTCACAATAGCAAAGACTTGGAATCAACCCAAATGTCCATCAGTGACAGATTGGATTAAGAAAATGTGGCACATATACACCATGGAATACTATGCAGCCATAAAAAAGGATGAGTTTGTGTCCTTTGTAGGGACATGGATGCAGCTGGAAATCATCATTCTTAGCAAACTATCACAAGAACAGAAAACCAAACACCACATGTTCTCACTCATAGGTGGGAACTGAACGATGAGATCACTTGGACTCAGGAAGGGGAACATCACACACCGGGGCCTATCATGGGGAGGGGGGAGGGGGGAGGGATTGCACTGGGAGTTATACCTGATGTAAATGACGAGTTGATGGGTGCAGCACACCAACATGGCACAAGTATACATATGTAACAAACCTGCACGTTATGCACATGTACCCTACAACTTAAAGTATAATAATAATAAATAAATTAAAAAAAAAATGCATTTCTTATGTAATAACTTTGTGAGGTATTATTTTCAATTACGGTAACAATTAAAACCAAATATTAAAATAAACTAAATCTAGATCCGTTCTTTGGAATTGCTATACCTCTAAGAATTTAACCAAGATTTCAAAAAATAAGGAATCTCATCTAATTACATACAGTTTACCAAAATATTATAGTTGATACTATTTGTGGAAGCAAAATATGTCTTGCCCTATTGATAAAATGTTAAAATATTTCAGTTATCTCTCATCTTTCTTAACATTGTATTTGTATTTTAGAATGTATATTAAGCATAATAGTATATACATAATTTATATCTAAATACAAATATATTGAGAATGCTTGCTCAGATATTTTATTGATAGAAGTAAGAAATCTAAAAATTTAAACCGGTGTATGGCACCAGTCAATGAGATCCTTATGTAATGGAACTCTAGAGGCTCAAAGGATAAACATTTTTTCCAAACAGCCTAACTTACTGTCAGGAAATTCCCTTGCTTAGAAAAGATTATAGCTTATCTATTGTAGGTTAAGATAATAGGGTACTTACATTTGTCCACAAGCTTAGAATGAGAAAAATAGAAAAGGCAGATTTTCTATAGTTTTAGTTTGACAATTTATTTATTAGACACTTATTTAGACTGAAATATTTGGCCACAGAATGACAAAGAAATAATGCTAATCTAAAATGAGAGAAATGTTAAAGAGAACTTTATATATATTTTGACAAAGAGCTGAGATTAAAAGATAACACCTTAATATTAAAATTTTACATATGAAATGTAACATTCCATAGGATAATGGCAATATTATATGTGTTGAGCCTGGGTCTCTCAGCAGGCATTAATAGGGCATTCCATGGTATTTCAAGATCACTTCTTAGTAAGAAATTATTGCTAATTAAGCAATTTTACATTTTACAAATATTCATGAATTTGATTTTACTGACATGGACATGCAATGACAGAATTACACAAAGAAGATCATAAACGAAGACTTCAGTATTTTACGATTACAGATAGTGAAATTCTAAACTTTTTAGCAGCAGGTCTCATGATATGCATATCACCTTTGTTCATAAGCTAAACTCTTTTCTCTCTTTCCACTTAGATTGTCAGTTTCTTGAGAATAGTAAGTTATTTTTACATCTTGGTTAGCTCTGTACAGAGTTGAGATTTGCTCAAAAACCTTTTCAGATTAATCCCCATTTCCCCTAGTCTTTTAGCAAGTTGTTTACCAAACACAGAATTAAAATGTGCCTTTGAGAAGGTAAGGATTTCTTGGTGATGAAGTCCACATAAGCCCTATTATAATTTAGTTGTTACCTCAAAAATTGCTATTATTTGTATTTCTGTCTAGATTTTTTTAAAAAATATACTTCTGTGCAGCTCAGTTTCTTTGGGACTTCATAGATTTCCTGGTAGGAAACATGTATTCTAACCTCTTCTTCACATTGTCAGAATTTGGTTCGGAATTCTCTTTGCACCATATCCAACACCAAGAAGGGTTCAGGCGCTGAGATGCAGTTAGATGCTCCCTGATTTTAGTTCTGCCAGCTGTGAAGTCGGGCTAATACCTATCTCACAGGGTTATCCAGAGGATTAAAAAATAGATTTTTATAAAGCTCTTTGGAGATCCTTGGATAAAAGAGGCTGCCGAGGCACACAGTTTTCTTACCTCCCCAGTTGCCACAGAGCCTGTGATTTCCCATGGCATGTTGTATCAACTGGAGAAAAAGCAAGATTGAGCTGTGGAAAATAGGAGCATTGGCAACTGGAATGGACAGATAGCACTAGCCCATGCGAACCATACCGGCTGCCTCCTGGGAGGCTAGGAGATAGTCAGGATTGTAATTAATGGATGGAGATGTTGATTCTCTTTCCAGGATAAGTGTGGCATTGCAAATTGGTGAAATTACCCAGTTTGTATTCTGTAATTTTGTTGGACTAAAAAAAAAATTAACTAGTAAAATCGCCTCTAGGAAAACTCAAAGGAAGCATAGCGTCAAAATGTGTAATGTGCATAGCTTAGCATTGAACTTGAAAGGTATCCTGCAGTTAACTATTTCATTTATAGGCCAGGAATTTCTACAAATCAAGTTAAGTAAGCATTTTTTACAAAGATCCTGCTGGGTTTGCCTATGGATAAAGATGTTGAACAAGGCATTGCTAGATGAAGAAAAGTCTTTAACTCATCCCATGGACATTGTTTTAAGTGTCAAAAGATATGCCACATTTTGAAATCCTTTAATTCAAATAAGCCACATACTGGCTTTTAAAAAGCTATGAATTTCAACTATCCCATTTTATAAACACCTCTAAAACTCACATATTTCTCTTTCATACAGAAAAATTAATTAGGTATTTCCTATTGTTATAGTGTGACATAATGAAATTAATTTCATTGTGTCATATATATATGAAATTAATTTCATTATGTCATACTATATATGGGGGTGGCAAAGTAAGATAACAGAAGGAATAACCCTTATTCTTTCTTGTTCTCCGATGGTGCTAGAAATCACTGAAAGAAAATAAAATGCAGGGGCTAAATAAAAATATGGGGATAGAGAGGAAAAATCAATAAATACCTAAATTATTTAAAGAAAAGCTACTACCGAGTGTCTTACTGTCATGCATCATACCCTGGATCTGAAAGCAGACAGGTGAATTGTCTCCAGCCTGCATTGGTTTGGACACTCTCTCCAGCACGCTCATTAGCAGCTCCCAGTCTAGGCTCCCTGTTAGTAGAAAGGCAGGGATCACAGCAGGGAAGTTATATCTCAGGCTTCTCACATTCCTGCTCTATCTTAGCAAAGCTTTACAAAGCCTTTTCTGGCAGCTCATTAGTAGGTGCACTGATGCATAAGAGACAGTCATTAGAAGTGTTTTTCAACATTGGCTTTTGATCAGGTGACTAGTAGCATCGTGAAGACATTTACTTACATTGTTTTCCATAAGAGATTCTGTTGCTATATTGAGAATGACATACATAAAAATGTTGAAAACTAGCTTGACCTTTCTATGACAAAAGGGGAGAAGAAAAAGAAATTCCATTAGTTTCCTGAATCTTGCCTTTATACTGTCAACTATGACGTAATAGATGCGTGGACTATTCCCTCAGCAACTGCTCTCTTTTAGCTTTAATAATCTAACCCAAGTTCAAATCTATCATTTGATTTAGGCTTATGACAAGGGAACACTAGTGTGAACAAATAGAAATAAAACCCCATAAGCTTTATGGTAGCTCTTCTAATGCTAGGCATTTGTTTTTTCACCGTAAAGACTGAATTTCCAAATAAGGGCAAAATCCATCATACACAACCAAATAAAGCATTGTTAAAAAATTAGCAGACCAAATTCAATGGCTGATTAATCTCTAAAAAAAAGCACTTCCACTGTAAAAAATATTGTTAAGACTGCAGGGACAATGTTTTCGTAAGGAATAACTTAAAACACTGCATGTAGTGAAAACACGTGGTCAAATGAACCACTACTTATAAAATAGCACTGACTTTGGCTTTCTTTAATGAGTGTTCTGTTTATAAAATAAAGCAGATTTTATGGCTGATTGTACTTTTTCTACTAATTTTTGTTTCCTTGATGATTGTCTTTTACCACCAATATTCTCTCCCCTTCCCTCCAAAACACAAACTTTATCAGGCCTATGTTTTTTAAGAATTTTGATTTTATCAGTTCATAGAATACACGTTTAGCCATTGGTTCCTTATGAGGGGAAGAAAATCATGTTAAGCACATACCCTGACATGCAACTCAAAAGGATGAGAAGGTTTCTTTGTCAAACTTTACTGAAACAAAGTGCATCAGCTTAATCAGGTCTGTTCTTGGCAATGTAAGAACATGACATGCCAATTACATAAACTTTCAACTAAGTGAAGACTCCTGCTGACTAATTCAGTGTTGATTGTTTTCCGCTACTTGGCTTTGAGTGCTTGTTAAGACTTAAGAAAAAAAAAAAAAGGGGATGGAAAGAGGGGGTAAAATTGTAGGAATTCTCTCCTTCCGTCAAACACTCTTATGATTGCCAGCAATTAGTTAAGCTTCTTGGCGGTAAAATGACAAGATGGAACTTGACCAAACACAATGTGTGGAGCTCACAGGCATCTGCCCCAGCTGAAAGACATTACAATGTTTGTTAACCTTACAGGTCATTCCTGATTCACTTCTGCAGACAGAAAACAAGATTTATATAACACAGATCAATACTGCCCTAAGACTTTCGCCATTGAGGATGCTAGATTGAGGCACTTCTCTTTATCAGTTTACCATGACACTAATGTATTTTGCCTGTTTTGCCTGGGCAGTGATGAATCTGTTGGCAAGAGAAAACAAATAAGTTTTGTTGTTGAGAGACATGTTGTCCATGATTTGTCTCAGCAGACATGCCAACTTGCTGGCCAATTCATTTCCTATTTAATTTAAGTGGCAGATCTGTCTTCCCCTTTCAGGTATGTCTTTTGTCTACTGCACAACCACACTGGCAGTGCTCTGAGAGAGTCTGCATTGGATCTCTGCAAGGATATTGACACAGCAGAGCCAGGAACCAAATCTACTATAATTTTCAGAAGAATCTCTTTGAAATAGAGAGCTGCTATCTAAGCCTGTGTCTGACATGAAAGCTCTTTTGGAGAATATTTTAAGAGCATTTTACAAATATTCATGAATTTGATGTTACTGTCGTATAATAAGTATATAGCAATTGTCCTTTTTAAAATCAGAGCTTATTTCATATGTGGAGAAATATTTGATTTACTTTGTGAGACCAAGCAAGTATTAATTATGAAATATATGTGGCATTATATGAAAATATTTTATTATTCAAATGCCACTTCCCAGTTTTTTCATTACCTCCATTAGTTTTACTCACATTTAAGACACTAGATTGTATTTAAATAGCAGAAAAAACAAACCTCAAGTAGTTTATTTTAAAAGCAATGCTTATAAAGTTCAATTTTAAATGAAGCTGCTTTTAAAAGGAAGATAACATATCCATCACCAGGCACCCATGACACCTAACTAAATATTAATAGAAAAGCCATGGAATAAATGACTTTACATTTCAAATCATGACAAAGCTGACGCGCCAGGAAAATGTGTCCAGCGTGGAAACTATAATATAGGCAACTCCTCAAACTCTGACAGTCCTTAAGCAATGGAACAGTTAATATAGCACAGCAGAGTCCACAAACATGCCAGCTACATCTCTGTGTCAGAACACATTAATTATAGCAGTCAGTTTACCTTTCTCCTTCATAACATTTTTGATTAAAATTTCACACATTACAATGGTATGTGTCTTTTCTACAAGCTGTGAAATTTACTCAGTCATCAATGGGTTTGAATTTTATTTCTAAGAAGCTTACAGTACATAAAAAGTTGACTTACGTTCCTAAATAGTGAAATCAAAGCCAGTTTCTTTTGGATAGACTTAGAATTTTATGCCAGCAGTGGTGTTTCAGAGAAAAACATTCATTAGTAATATTGTACCCCCAAAAGCAATAACTTCTCTCATAATATGTTGGCTCAAAATTTATAACTGCAAGGCTTAATTAAGCTGTAGATTATGGTTTGAAAGGTATAGTCAATGTAGTGAATCCCTGAAGATGAAAAATAAACAATAAAAGATAATCAAAACATTTATCTATTTAATGGATTTATATAGTTATGTTGTAAATGTTATTTAACAGATGTGCAAATAATAAAATAATGCAATGATCATCGTGAACACATTCAAATCATTATTATCTAAACTGGCATACAATACTTCCTCCATGTTAACTCTTACAACTACAGAATATAAGTCCATCAATTTGAAATTCAATTATTTCTAAGGATGAAGCACTATAGTTTTGGTTTTTATACTTTTCTGAATGGTTACATAACACAAGACTGTTCTCCACTTAAAAATCAAGGATTTATTAAAGTAATCCCAAACCAAGATTTCTCCAGTGTACCATCATTTATCAAGTCTAAAGATTTTATCTATGTCAATTATATCCTGGAATTACTCTTCTTGAGAGATTCAGTTTTTAATAACTATTTAAAATTTTGAAATATGCATATACCTATCTACCTCCCAGCTACATCGACAAATGTGAATGAAGTTTCAGCTACCCTAGAGCTGCTGAAGATTATCAAGCATTGATAGGGTTTTTTTTCACTTAAAAATACAATGAATACCAAACATTTTTCTTACTGAAGCAAGTTTGTGATGCATTTATTAAAATCCTCAATGCCTGTGTTATATGAAAAATAAGCTTAAACACAAAAATATGTAAAAAATAAGTACAAACACATTTCAGATTTCCTATTGAGCTTAAAAGTTCTTTGGATTCGAATGCCAGTGGGTATTTGTTGATTCTTCTTTTGACATGACATTGCCAATCTTCACGTTATAAGAACACACCTTTTGATAAGGAGCTAGTTGGATCCTAGTCAATTTCTTTGAATTTCAACAACAGTTTTACAAAATTTAGTAATCAATTTTGAAAATGGAACAATTTCAAAAGGAGAATATTCAAGCATTAATGTTTGATAATGATGGCTGTTATAGTAATCAAATTTAGAAAAAAATAAAATTTGGTTGAATGGTAGGCCATTGATTCAAAACCTCCTCCTAAGTGAAAGACTGTAAATGCCTTTTAACTTTCATGAATAATTGGAGTTGAATAGTTTATGAGGTAGAACTGGTCACTTCCCATAATACCTTGCCATTTGTAGACTTTCTAAGAGTGGTCATCCACAGTAACACACCCCTACCTGAACTAGGAATGAAAATGCCTGGGCAGCCTTCTCTTCAAATCACTGCCCAGTTTTCTGTGGAAGAAATCTTATTCCATTAATTATGAGACATTCCATTGTAAACCTAATTCCAAGAAGGTCACTCTAGTTAACCTATATCCTACATATTGAAATTTCAGCTCATTCTTTATTTTCTTTTCCTTGAACAAGATGAACTGCTAGTGACTATTCTCCATAAACTTGAAGGAAAGTGGTAGGCTACCTTTGTCTTCCCTTCTCTAAATCATTCAATCTGAACTCCCTTCACCTTTCTTCAAAAAGTATGCTTTCAAATTCTCTGTTTATTTCTAACTTTTGTGTTCATATTTTCTTCATTTTTCCACATTTAGCTTAATGTGAAGATCTCAGATGTTAATACAGTCCCAACTTTAATACCACAGTTGTACAAGCACCAAACTGGCCTTAGAATACTAAGTTTAAACATATTAACTAGCATTAAAACACAATAGTAAACACAAACGGCCATATAACCAACTTTCATATACTTTTCAAATATAATAGAGTTACTTACCTAAGAGCAAGTGTTAAAGAATGTTAGCAGACACCATAAACAGAGGTCATACCCAGACATTTACCAAGCAAAATAACTAACGTCAATAATAATATGTGATATTCTTCATTTCCAAGAAAATGATACGTTTGGATATCATTGAGATAGGTTGAGGGAAAGAAGCTGTACATTAGCAAGGCTATTCTTTTGCTGTTCATACAGCACTAGGAAGGTATCATTTCCTGACTGTTAACTCTACCAGGGTCATTTAGGAGAGAACATCCTTTCCCACTGCTAACTGAACTTTGTTCTCCTGGGGAAATGTACACAGACTACTGCTTTTCCCTATTCTCGCCAAGTTATACATGACCTGATTTCCCAATGTCCTATTCAGTGAAATCCTGAATGCTTCCTTCTATTGCTTTGGGACCTGATATGTTGGATAATGTGACTCAGATCTCCAACATTAGATACTCTAAGAACACAGAGAAGCTTCGGTCCAACAGGATTTCAAGAGACTAGACTGGTTCTAGGACTCTCGCATTAAACCCAGGGCTTCGTCAGTTAACTCAAAGAGATCACTATGGGTCAGTAATTCTGAAACTTTAATTTGTATCAGAATCACCTGGGAGGCTTGTTAAACCATACATTACTGAGCCCCTAAGTTCAGAGCTTTTAATTCAGTAGGTCTGGGGTGGGGTTCAAGAATTTGCACTTCTAATAAGTTCCCAGGTGATGATAATGCTTGTGGTCTGCAGACTCCACTTTGAAAACAATGGTGTAAGCTATTCCTAAACAGCCAAAATTCTAGAATAGAGGACAGTTTCGGGCCTTCATGGAAAACCAACGAAAATGAATTGAGTTTGTGTCTTTCTTCATCAGATTTCTTGGTTTTAAGATATCCTTGGAGAATAATTTGGCCTCTAGAAATTCAGAATTTGTTTATGTGTTTGTGTTGTCCTCAGGGCAACATTTTTATAGGCAAGGGTCAGTATAGATGAGGATCTAGTTTTACCTAACATTATCTTCCCCTTTAGATGCCTTCCTTTCCCCCAGTTTTGTGTTATATCCCTACTCTCATAGAAACACAGAGGAAGCTACAACTCAGTAGCAGCATCTTCTGTAGATATGTGACCATGAGGACAACAAATGCCCTTTTATTCTCCAAACAGTTCAGGTAGCCAAGTAAGTGTCAAGAGTGCTAGCTTGTTCTTTCATTTTTCCTACAGACATGTATTAAACTCCTCCTCTATTCTCATATACCTGTCATGTGTATTAGGTACAAAGATCAGTTTGGGGTCTTAAATGTATAGTTTTAGTGGAGGAAATTGAATAACTTCCACTTGTATCACTTTACTATTAACAAACCATTTTTGCATGTATTATCAAATGTGATCCCCAAATATCCCTATGAGGTAAGAATCAAATTTAATTACTGGGATTCAAGTGTCTTGATTTAGTCTCATGAAATAGAATAAAGGATTTTCATGCAAATAATTTATTCAAAATGTCATCTAGGAAGTACAGTGAGAGAGTGGAAAATCAAGACAGATACAGGAGGAATCCTATAAATTAAAGTGCTTAAATGAGCAGACTCCTACTCTAAAATACACAATATCAGTTGGTCAAGAAATGATAATATTTTATCATCAAGAGGAAGATTTTTAACATTTCTTAAATGCTCCAACAATGTTACTTTTAAAAATTAGCAATTATTTTCCCCTGCCAATTTTTGCATCAAAGCTGACCAAGCCTTTCCTACTCTGGAATTTTAAACAAAATCTAATTAAATCAACAACGTTCACTGGATGGGGTTAGGCTATTTCCTGAATGCACATTACTCTGCTGCTCTGCCTGGAAGAGCTCTCAGCCTTGTTTTCAGCTGACTTTTTCTCCTTGCTGGCCCTTGATCACTCTTAATGATCCCCAGCTGTATCAGTTCCCTGCCTGCTTTAACCCCAATCGGCCTGGTCTCACATCACTGCGGCATCTGGAGGACAAATGAAGCCAGGCTGACCAGCACCTCCTTAATGTAGTCCCAGATAATAGGTAGTAATAGACATATAAATGATTTCTTTTGTTCTATATGGGCTAAGAAAATTAATAATTCATGCACTTTTTGTAAAACTAAAAATTAAAGAAAAAATGCTGTGTGCTGTTAATCTGGATGTTACAATATCACTACTCCCCACCCCTCTCACTCACTTTGCTACTTAAAGATGTTTACAAAAACTGGCAACATAGAGCAGTGTCTATGGCTGAAAGGTTGTAGATATCTGTCTGGAATTGGCGACAGATGTGCAACAGTTCTCTAACCTACTTATTTCTAAAACTTACACTTTTCCCAGGACTCCTATTTAGGAAAATCGTAGACCATATTAGTAGTAGACCATATTATTTTATTTTAAAGTAAGTAGTAAGAAAGTATTAGAAAATCAAGTGTTAGACATAAGATTGGCAGGGAGAGTAAGCTTGACATATTTGACTATTATCTCATTATCAAAAATGAATCAACACCATTCATGCTATGTACAAATATTAATAGATGTAAACTTTGCTAAAGACTGGTAGGTAGCCAGGCATAGTAGCATGCACCTGCAGTTCCAGCATTCAGGAGGCTGAGGCGGGAGGATCACTGAAACCTAGGAGGTAGAGGTTACAGTGAACTATGATGGCACCCCAGCCCACGTGACAGAGCAAGAACCTATGTTTTAAAAAAAAAAAAAAAAAGACTGGGAGAGTTATTTGCAGTTAAGAAACCAATAAAAACTGGCCAGGCATGGTGGCTCACGCCTGTAATCTCAGCATTTTATGAGGCCAAGGCAGGAGGATGACCTGAGGTCAGGAGTTCAAGACCAGCCTGGCCAACATGGTGAAACCCTGTCTTTACTAAAAATACAAAAATTAGCCAGGTGTGGTGGCAGGTGCCTGTAATCCCAACTGCTTGGGAGGCTGAGGCAGGAGAATCACTTGAACCCTGGAGGCAGAGGTTGCAGTGAGCTAAGACTTCACCATTGCACTCCAGCCTGGGCAAGAAGAGTGAAACTCTGCCTCAAAAAAAAAAAAAAAAAAAAATTAATAAGTAAATAGTCAACACTCCCACAGACATACCTGGAATGTTATACATCCCAGCTAATGTCAATCAACTGCCTAACTTAGTTCAAATTATCAGTTTCTACTTGCATTGTCACACATTTCCCAATATAGATTCTCATTAGAAATTGTTGTTGTTAAGAACTAATTATGTTTCTTAAAACATCACCAACAAAAAGCAAACAGATACACTTTGTCACTTTCCTTGGCTCAGGAGAGAGTTTTGATTTGCCAACAGTCTCATGAGCAATGTCATCATCAACTTAAAAAGTCAGTCTCTCCATGACTAGCTTAGTCTCAATATTAAAACATGTTTACAGAGAAAGGAGAAACCACAGACTAGAAAAGAATGTTTTAAGGTATCATCCACTAGCTTTTCCAAGAATTTTCGTCAGCATGAACAATGGTAATATAATAAGCAAAACTTTACTGAAAATTTTATTTTACCTCATAGATACTGTTAATGTTCTTTAGTCAACTGAATTTCTGTTTTTGCGAAAATAAAGGCACGTGTGTTTAATTCAAGTGTCACCACATTTACGCTTTTACTTCACAGGAAGCCGCCCATGGTATGCGTCTATGTGTGTGTGTGTGTGTGTGTGTGTGTGTGTGTATGAAGTCTGTGCATTAGTGTTATTGTGTTGTATTCTAAAAGTATAAGTGTGTAGCTATACATGTAAATACATATAGTATAAAATCACATTATACTAGTCAAGACTGAGTTCCATGGTATATCTGTTCTTACTGCTTTGAAAAAATCTTAGAGATTAATACCTTTGAACTATGGTTTCAGCTGGATATATACTGATTTTGAGATGCCCTGTGAATTTATTTTTGTTACTTTGAGTTATGTGAGAAAATACGGAACCATTAAATAGTTATTGCATATGAGTTTAATCATTCCACTGCCTTTTCTATGGAAACCAGATCTTATTTCATATCCGTATGCTCCGAAGTCAATTTTGCACTTTGATATTTCTGCCACAGTACCCCTGTGAGAATTGAGTTGAAATCACCAAGAACAGAATTTAGCTTGAAGTTTTCACATAACTGGCTGGCAGAAAATTTGCCTATAATCTTATGCTTATGATATCACAGTTGGCTTCTCTGTGAAAGATTATCCTGTCAACACTGATTTCTACCACTGAGGAAGAACTGGTGTTTTTTTTTTTTTTTTTTCTCTTCTTTCTTCCTTTTTTTCTGTTTTTGGTCGTTAATAGATCAAGGTTGCTTTGCCCCTAGCCTCTGAGATTTCATACTTCTTCCCACTTAAATCAGGTGTATGATGCAAAGCACTTTAGGACTCTGAAATGCAAAGACCTATGTAAATGCAAGATTTATTCATTCACCATAAGCTTATGAAGGCCAATGTCTGAACTTGACTTGCTGAAAGAATTTTTGCAGCAAATGGTTCAGAGTGCTCTTCATTCAGGTCTGCTGGGATAATGTGTCCAAAGTAAATACCCCAAAGGCCTTTCTTCTACTGAGTTCACCACCTGAATTATTCTCTCTCTGTGAAGAATTAATTTTCTAAATGCTTATGAATTTCAAACAAGAAATTGCATGGTACAAATTAATAAAGAGTTTAGCTGTAGGGCAATCAGTAGCACTTTCTAATCACACTCAATATACCCAAAGTACTCTTTTAAGATTCTAATAGTTCATCAAATGTATTCAAAGTCACATGGGCATGTCATCACACAAATATTTTTATCAGAAAAACAATTCTGAATTAATAGAATCAGAGACTTTCATTGCCAGGATGTGCATAGGGAGCATGTGATGAATGAGAACGAGCAGCATGTTTGCTGAAAGCACAACGGAAACTCTTACCATTCCCATCCCCTCAACACACTGGTGTCAGTGGATGTTCTGAGAAAGTTGACTTCACTTTTACTTTGAGTTAAACATTTACCTAAAATGATATCCTTAACAATTTACTCAGCACAGGATTAACATATTTGCTCCTACCTCTCTTCTTCTTCTATAACTTTTACCTTTTTTTTTCCTCTTCCATTTTCTTTCTCTTTGATAACCTCAGATGTAAAGGAAAAAGTTAAATTTCTCAGTTTATGACACATTATCGTCTTCCATCTCTGTTAAATCTATTTGTTTTGTTCTTCATTGTCTACATTTTTCTTTTTCTTTTCCTCTTCCCAATAGGCATGCACTCTAAATATAAAGGTAAATAGATATGTAAGAATCCTTAAAAAGATTGTTTTGAGTACATCAAGATATTACATTTATGTGATGCCTGTTATACTATAGTCTTTTTTTTTTAATTTTCTAGGTTTTGTGTGTTTGTTTTTTCCCTCAGCCCTAAGTTTTAAAGCTTTTTCTCCCTCTAGTTACTTCTAGTTAATTGTTTCTGATTGCTGCATTGTATTTCATTGTGGGCATATACACATTTACTTACCTGTCTCCTTATTGATGGATTCTTAGATTGCTTCTGCCCTCCCCGCTAAGCACACAGTAATGCACCCTTGTATATAACCCCTTATGAACCTAAGCAAGCAAGAGTTTGTCTGGAGGACACAAGCAAGGGTGGAATTCTGAGGTCCCATGGTAGAGAAATTTGCACAATGCATTTCATGTGTAGTAGCATATTACTACAGGTAGAGAATCACTTTCTTCTTCTTCTTCTCTTTTTTTTTTTTTTTTTCTTTCTGGAGCCTCTGTATAGTGGTTCCATCATGGCTCACTGAAGCTTTGAACTCCTGGACTGAAGCAATCCTCTCACTTCAGCCTCCCAAGTAGCTCGGAATACAGGTGCACAACACCACACCTGGCTCATTTTTATATTTTTTATAGAGAAAGAGTTTTGTCACATTGCTAGTCTAGACTCAAACTCCTAGGCTCAAGTGGTACTCTCGCCTCAGCCTCCCAAAGTGCTAGGTTACAGGCAGGAAACACCATGCCCAGCTGAAGTATTGCTATTTTAATTTGCATTCTTCTCCTTACTAATAGCAATTTTCTATCTGCCCATTTTTTCTAGTTTGTTTCCTATCTTACTGTTTTTATTTTACAAGTTCTTTATTAAGTGTAAAATATGATCCTGTTTTGTATTTTTGGAGATGTTTGTGAGAAATCCTTCTGTACTTCATTACCACAAGGATGTTACCCTATTTGGTAGTGACATCACTTTTAACATTTACATGAAAGTTTGTAGATTAATATGCCTAAGTAATACTATCTTAATAATCTTATATTTGGACCTTCAAAATTTTATTTGCAAATTTTGCTCTGATTTATTTATAAACTATTATTTGGGTCTGGAGCTATTCCACGTCTTTTTATTAGGAGGCTTCCATTCCAGCACTAACCACTAACTACCTTTTTTTTTTTTTTTTTTTTTTTTTGAGACAGAGTTTCATTTCTGTCGTCCAGGCTGGAGTGCAGTGATATGATCTCAGCTCACTGCAACTTCTGCCTCCCAAGCTCCAGCAATTCTCCTGCCTCAACCTCCTCAGTAGCTGTGACTACACGTGTGCACCACCACACTCATTCATATCATTGGTTACTTTCATGTTTATATTTTGAAACAAACATCTCTAAATTATATTCTCTGAGATTATATCTAAATGGTGATGGCTGGCACGGTTTTATAAAATCATCTTATAAGTGATTAGAAAGAACAGTTTAATTTTTTTACCCCTATAATTTCTTTCATAATGTATGAGAATTTCCTGGGTTTGTGGAGTTTATGACTCTTGATTTGAGAAATTTTGTATTCTTAAGGACATTAATTAAAACTCAGAATCCATACATAAAGGCTGGAAGAACAACATTCGTAACCTTTATTGTGAGTTTTACATTCACCCTTTCATTACTGTGACAGGCAAAGACCAGGTGGGTGGGGGAGACCCTGACCCAGTGGCACTAGAGGAATGAAAGTCACACACACAGAAATATAGTGGTGTAAAGTGGGAAATCAGGGGCTCTTACATCCTTCAGAGCTGACAGCCGGGAACAGAGATTTACCCACGTATTTATTAACAGCAAGTCAGTCATTAGCATTGTTTCTATAGATATTAGATTAACTAAAAGTATCCCTTATGGGAAACGAAGGGATGGGCGGAAATAAAGGGATGGGTTGGGCTAGTTATCTGAAGCAGGAACATGTCCTTAAGGCACAGATCGCTCATGCTATTGTTTGTGGTTTTAGAACGCCTTTAAGCGGTTTTTCCACCCTGGGTGGGCCAGGTGTTCCTTGACCTCATTCCGGTAAACCCATAATCTTCCAGCATGGGCGTTATGGCCATCATGAACATGTCACAGTGCTGCAGAGATTTTGTTTATGACCAGCTGCGGAGACAGTTTATGGCCAGATTTTGGTGGGCCTGTTCCCAACAGTGACAGAGTGGGAGAATGTGATTAGTGAGTAGTTTTTCCACCAACTTGAAGAGTTCCATCACTGTCCTGCTCTGAAGGATGGAGGAAAGTGGCAAGAGTCTGTGGAAAAGGAACAGCAGGAATTCAGAGTGAAGAAGATGTGGACTGGGTCTCCAGTGAGTACTTATTGTGGGTAATTTTCTCAGTTGTGCATATGAGTTTGCTTTGATCCTTCCAAACACCATTACATGGATCTCCCTTGTGACAGCTAACATATATGTTCAAGAAAGTTACCTGTGATGAGGGGTGTGATCCATAACCATTGCATACAACAAAGCAAATTGGTCCACACAGTAGTGAACTCTTGACCTTGGGTTTACTAGCTATGTATTCTCACCAGTTGAGCAATCAGCCATGGATATATACAGGAAATGTGTCCTGCTGAACTTTAATGCCACTTCTTGATCAAAACTCAACTTGAGAAATTAGCCAGACAATCCTTACACTGGAGAGCATGAAAGAGGGATAGCAATACAAGATCATTCTCAGATTTCAGTTCATGCATATAACACTGACTGATAACAGATTCATCTCTTGGGGTTTAACACTATTTGTGGTTTGTGAGTATCTAATTTGTTTAAATTCATTATGTGTTTTCAGTTTAGGTTAGTTACATATTTTCAGAATCAGTTTTTTTCATGGATCATGGATGAAAAGTCATCAACATAGAACATTTTTAGTAATAATAATATAAAAATTGTGCATGGCTAGATTTGTTTCATCAACTCTAAAGTGCTTCAGAAATTACAGATGAACCATGAAAAACATCATGATTTTATTATATTTTACATGCTATATTGTATTAATTTTAATGCAAATATATTTATTGAAATATAAAATTTGGATATTCTCTCTTCTTACAAATGAAATTTAAATTACATTATACAATGCAAATCACAATTAGACATATCTTTCTAAAACTAATTGTTGAGCAATATCAACATATCTTCTAGAAGAGAAACTAAAATATACTATGGGAATAATTGTACTTTCAATAAACTAAAGTTTATAGTGACATAGAAGACAGTGTTGTTTGGAAATCAAGATATATTATAGAATACTCTTCAAGTTTTCAAAGGTACAGTTGGCATCTTGACTTATTAAAATGGTAATAAAAATTGTGAGGCTTTTGGGAGTACTTTCATTATATTATACTGCCTCCATTAACTGGAATACAGAAGAAATGAGGAATTCTTACTTAAACCAGAATAAAATAGAGTTAAGTCATATTAAATAACCATTTGTGTAAGATGGAAATAGTTAAATATTAGCTATTTTATATGGTTCAATGTAATAATTTTGGCTTTGATTTTTGTTGGCTATTGGTCACTTTCCTATTTAAATAAACGTAACTTTTTACATACAAAACTTGTTTATTTTCATATGTCTTTTTCTTTAAAAATCAAGTATAAAAAAGAGGAACTCAGTGAAACTGTGTGAAAGTTAATTCTAGCTATAATTGAGAGATTAGTGTATCGAAATTGAAATCATTTTACACATTTACAATGTTTTGTAACAAACATGGAGGACTGAGTATTGGTATTCGATGTGAAATTTTTCTTAAAAGTTTGAATTTGCAGATTTTCCAAGCTTTTCAAGAATATCTGAGCATTCTCTCGTACTAAGTTTTAAAAAAGTTATGCACATAACACAGACAGGGTAAGTTGATAGCTGTATAGAAAATATTATTTTATCTGTGTGCACATAAATGATTACTACATAAGTTTATAGAGTATGTATGAAAAGTTGTCAAGTAATGTGAACACATAAAGGTGGATAAAATGAGAGTAGATGACTTTCAAAATGGGATTTTTTTGCAGTATATTTAGTACTGTTCTCTTTCAAATGCTTTTTTTGTTTGTTGCTTTTGAAGCTGGGAGGTGTGGGGCAAGAAAGTTCATGAAATAGAGGTGTGAAAATTCAGATAGCAGTTAATTAGTTTAGTTAGACTGTTAACACAAACGTAATGGATTTTCAGCTTTTTCTCTGTTTTATCCTCTGACTTCAGGCAATTATACACCATCATTTCTTGAAGAAGTTATTGTACATTATTTTAGAAAATGGACTACTTGCACACTTAAGCCCAATCTAATTAATTCAATTTATTAAAATTGTTTATTCATCTTAAATCTAATTGAGCCTACTATAACCGTAATTGAGCTCATTCATATAGTATTATCTTTGATGTCAGAGTAATTCATCTTTTCCCCCATTGGTACTAGTAAAAAAAATTGGACAATATATAATTTAAAAATATCAATGTTATCAAAGATAGATTACATGTAACTATTCTAATCTGCCTGGCTCTGAAAAGTAATCCACATTTGGATTTTGTATTTTATATGAGTGTTTAAAATTTCTTTTTGACATTTCATGATTTCCCTTTTATTTTCTTCTACTGAATACATTGGAAACATCAAAAAATGGGAACTGATTAAAACAACATATATTTTTGAAAAATAAAACAATGGGGTAAAGATGGGGACTTTCAGGAGTAATTGCTATTTCCTTCTATTATGGAAACATGTATAGAAACTTCCCTTATTCAGCCTAAGGAACTCATTTGTTACCAAGAATGATAACTCTACCTTGACTTTTCCTTTTTTCTGAATTTCAAAACACTGCCTTGCTCAAACCCATTTGTATCCAGTGTTGCTACAAACTCACTCCTAGAGATGGGTATAAAAGAGATACCCTAAGATTCCTGAATTTTAGAAAGTCTTAGACTTCTGCAACAATTCATTTGGACAACATTAATTTATTCAACTTTGTTACTCTCTAAACTTTTAGTATTTATTTTGGAGAAAAGAAATCATCTGAAATACTCCTCATACTGTATATGAAAAAAAAAGAAGTGCATAGTCTTACTGGGGAAAATGAACATGACATTTAAGTAAAGACACGAATATAATAATATTCTTGACATTACAACAACTGTCACATAGCTCTGAAAGCAGCACCCTGTTCTCAGTTTTCACAGTGATTGCATCAATAAACTAGGAAACAAGTAAATATTTGCAACCAGCCCAAGGATACATGTATAATCCTTGAGAGGGAGATAAACATGGCCAGCCACAACTAGAGATATCCATTACTTTATGAGTATCACTTTCTCTTGGCTCAAAGTGTCAATAAATCTTAGAATATTTCTAAGATATACAACAGATATAACATTATGGTTGGCTGGTTTTTCTATGTACTAATATAATTGGCCACAATTATCAGGGGGAACTTTAATAAAAGGAAAAAAATTCCTGTTACGCATTCTCAGTGTTCCAAAGTATTTTTATAACACCATTAGAGGACTCAAATGGATTCTATTTCTTACTTCTGAAATAAATTACAGTTTGGATCAGGAGGGAAGAAGTAGGACTATAAAGGGGAAAACTATAAGAAACATTGCAGAAAAACAATTACTTGTATAAGACTAGGTGACTTACCAAGTCATATGCAGGGGATGAAAAAGAAGGACATATGAGAGATGATTCCAAATTTTCTCCTATTAGAGTGTGCTTAAATCTACTTTCTTTCTCTTCCCCATTTAGAGCTAGGCAGCTAAATTGAGATTAAACTCAATTTAAACTTCTGCATGATAATGTGCAAATGCATTTCCACTAATTTTTAAAGAAATATTTTATGTATTTTATTTAAGGTATATTGAATTTGGAATGATGGTGTTAACACCAGCTGGAGATATCTAGCAGGCAGGACTGAAGCTCAGCAGAGTGTGTGGTCAACCACCTCTTAGAGTTATGAGGAAGCAGATGTAAGAAGACATTCAATAAGACACAGTGCCAAAGTTCACCATCACTTTTAGGGCGATTAGTTACCTAATTTAAGGCTTCTTCTTGGATTAATATTATGCCAATGACTAATATATTATTAAAATTTCTCTTTGATAAACACATTTTTAAGCAAAAAATAAATTATTCCTAAATACTTGATATATATGAAAACCTTTGTCTAAACTCATATTCTCAAAAGCTAGGAAAGACACAATTTGAAAGAGTGTTGATAGTGACAAACTCAGTTATCTGAAAGACATATACAGGCTGCCCAGGTCTTGCAATCTATTACCACATAGCATAATGCTGTCTACATTGACTGGGCCAGAAATACTTCATTTCACTAGATCACAATCTTATAAGACAGCCTTGTCATTTTAATTTGCCACTCTTTGTTTCCTATATCTCATTGAAGTCTCATCTCTTAGCCAAGTGCCATAGGCTACCACTCTTAGAAAAAAAAAATCCCATCACACTGAATAAGAAAAGGAAAGTCACTAAGAGAAAGTTTGTATCTAAAGACGCTGCTATAGATTCCATTCCCACAGGCATAGCAGGTGGTATAAATACAATCTAAACTGAGACAGAAAAATGAATTGTTGCTTCTATTTCCTGTCTCCAGTGTCTCTGGGAATGTTATATCTTCTTCTTTTACACAGCTATTGATTTCATCAATAGCTTATCATCCACAGAGCAAAGAGGAAGGGGAAAAAGGAAATAAGAGTATAGGAGGGCTAACGTCTGATATGTGGTCTGAGCCTAAAAAAAAAAAAAGGTGTGCAATTTTGAATTAATAAGGACTAAAAGCATACCTACTCCAGATATTCTTCCTGTTGATGTAAAAAAATAGGTCATTATTTTTTATCAAACTTTCAACTTTTATCAAGAAGTGGAATACAAATATGAGGCACTTTTATTAAGCATTTATGGTATTCAGTAAACACAATATAAATATCTTACTGCATTCTACTGGTGCATTTCTCCATTCCCCTTCATGTAAAGTTAATTTAATTTTTTCTTGATCAATAATACCCTTCTCTCGTTTTTTATGCTTTGGAACAGCAATCATGGGTCCCCGCTGAGATTCCTATAACTCTTTAAAAGCATCAGTTGGTTTCACCACCGGAGAACTGGAGCTCGCACTATCTGTATGTTTAACATACATTCCTTTCATCAAAATTCTTTACTTCCATTGGGCTTTACTTGAAGATATTTTGCCTTCATATGAGGGATTTAATTCATGACAGCATTTGCCAATTTTTTCTGTAGCGGAGAAGATGATTACAGAGTGAGTACTCATTCCTCCGTCCCACTAGGCTTTCTTTTCCTTCTCTTTCCCTACGCGATTCACTGCTTGCCCAGTGAACTCCCACACATTCAACAAAGAACCAAGACTTCCAACATTACTGGAGACAACTGGGAATTTGGCAGGGCTGTTAAAACTGGCTGGCCCTTTTCTCTAAGACTAGAAAAAAACCCTCCAAAAACAAGACACATCTTCAAAACAAATCAAAGTAACAGCAACCAAAAAATGTCTAATTTTTAAACTATCTATCTAAAATATTTGTGCCGTCCCTTACATTTCTTCATACCTCACTCACTGAGAAACCCTTATATGGAGCTATAAAAATGAATAAAAATTAATGTGAAACAAAGTGACTTAATGTTTGTGTGAATGCCCACTAATAGTTTCATGAAGTATTAATGAAAAGTACATATTTAAACCACAATTTAAGAACTAAAATTTGATATTAGAATAATATGTATTTAATTGTTCAGATGCCTTTCATATATGCGCTGCTTGTCTTAAACTACATGCTTTTAGAGGTTAAAGACCACATATGTTTTACCAGTTCTGCATGCCATTAGGTGCAGGTAAGATGCATGAAAAGGGCTTTTATGTGATGATCTGATACTAAAATTAAAAGCGTGTGTATTAACCTAAAGAGAAAATGAGTAAGATAATGAGTAAAGAGAAAATGAGTAAAATTAGTAAAATAGAGCTGGATATTAAAGACCAGAAAACAGGATTTAATTCTAGTCATCCTCAGGAGCAAAGTTTTTTGGGTTCAGTGCTTCCTCTAGCTTATTGTCATTCTCTCACTCTGCATCCGCTAGTACTGCAACATTACTGAGGCCTCCACTAATTTATGCTTTTAGAATATAGAATTATAGCATGAGAAAATACTGTTATAGCAAGTTTTACCCTACAAGGATGTAAAAAACCAAAATTAATAAATTGAATATTTAATATAAATATGCACAGGTAGACATTAAACAAATGTTTCCTAATAAAGTTAGCTACATATCTGCATGTCCACCTGCTCAAAGAACTATAGAAGCATCAGGAAAAACTAGAATGTAAACCATGTTTCTAAAAAATGATAGAATCAATGAGTTGTACAAAAACATAAGCTGATGAAAGAACATAAAAATTTAAGTTTTCAAATTTCTTTTACAGCACATATTCATTTATCAAGTGAATCTGTTCAGGTGAAAGTGATGATATAAACAATGAGAATCATACAATATGGAAAACAAAACAAAATAAATGTGTATTCATCAAAATTCTGGATCATAAACTTGTAGAATGAAGGACTTAGGTTTTTTCCCTAGTATATGGTAAGACCTCACTTAATGTCTTCGATAGGTTCTTGGAAACTGCTACTTTAGGCAAAACGATTATAATGAAACCAATTTTACCATCGCCTAATTGATATAAACGGGAGTTCAGTTCCTACAGCATATTTCTGGTCACAAAAACATCACCGAACTTCTAAAGACCCAAAATGCTGCCAAGATTGAACACTGAAATAAATGTGAGCTACACATACATTTAAGAGAGATTAATAAAAACAAGTAAGACAATTACCCAATTTATGGTGAATCAGTGAGTGACGATAGTAATAGTGGTAGTGAGCTGAATCAAGGAATAAATGTTTGCGTCCCAAGAAAAGACACAAACAGACATGGGGAGAAGCTGAAACTCCACACAGACTGTGGCCCGCAGGGAATCCGTCTTTTTTCTCATCAACGTTACAATGAAATGATGGTGAACTAAATGACATTATTGCAAAACCTGTGTAGTATACATTTGTTTAAATAAGTGCCATAGGTAATAGTATCAGTGTTCATTTTTAATGGATTTATTGAGATAAGTAATTTACATACTATAATAGTTACCTATATAAATGTACAATTTAATGATATCGGTATATTATTTATGAAGATGTACAAACATCACCAAAATCCAGTTTTAGAACATTTCTACCACTCAAAAAGTTCCCTTGTGCCCCCTTTGCAGTTAATCCTTACTCTCATGCCCAAGTCCCAGGCAACCAATGATGTGCTTTTGGTCTCTCTAAATATACCTTTTCTAGACATTTTAAATAACTGGGATCATATAATATGCAGTCTTTTGCATCTGGCTTTATTTTACTGAGCATAATGGTTTTGATGGTCATGTGTCAGTAGCTCATTCCTTTTAATTGCTAAATAAGATTGCATTGTACACATACACCACATTTTATCCATTTATTAGTTAGTGGACATTTGGATTGTTTCTACACTTTAGTAATAAAGAATAATGTTGTCATGAACACTTGTGTACATATCTTTGTGTGAGAGTACATTTTCATTTCTCTTGGATAGATTCCTAGGAAATATATTTCTGGTTCATATGCTAAGTTACTGTTTACTTTCTAAAAAACTGCCAAAAGGTTTTCTGAAGTGCCTGGGACATTTTACATTCCTACCAGCGATATGTGAGAATTCCAGTTTCTTCAAATCTTTGCCACCACTTGATATTGTGTGTCTGTTGGATTACAGCCATCTGAGTGGATATGTCATAATCTCTCTTTGTGGTTTTACTTTGCGTTTTTCTTATGACTAAAGATGTTGAGCATATTTTGATGTAATGTATGCTATTCAAATGTTTCCCTCAGTGTAATTTCTATTAATATATTTTGCCTTTTTAAAAATTGTGTTGTAGGTCTTCCTTTAATTGAGTTGTAAGAGTTCTTTACATATGCTAGATACCATTACTTTATCAGGCACATGACTTGCCAAATTATCTCCCAGTCTGTGGCTTGTCTTTTTATTTTCTTAATCATGTTTTTTGAAATACAGTTTTTAATTTTGGTGGTTTCAATACATCATTATGTTCTTTTATTATGGATCATGCTTTTTGTCATATCTAAGGATGCATAACCCAAAATTATGAGGGTGTTCTATATTTTTTTCTATGTGTATTTAGAGGTTTTATAGTTTTCACTCTTATATTTAGGTCTGAAGTCTATTTTTAATTAATTGTGGTGGTGTAAGAAGGAGTCAAAGTTTTTTTTAAGTTGATTAATTAATACACGTGGATATCCAATTGTCCCAGAACTACTTTTTTTAAAAGGCTATCTTTTCCCATTGACTTTTTGTCATCTTTATTGAGTTATCTTTATTTGTAGACTCTAAATTCTATCTTCCTTTCCTTGTGCCAGTACTACACTGTCTTATATGGTTTTAATAAGTTTTTAAACCAGGTATTGTTGTTTTCTAACTTTCTTCTTTTTAAAAGTTATTTTGAGTCAGGGAATGGTGGTTTACACCTGTAACTCCAGAACTTTGAGAGGCTGAGGCAAGAGGATCATTTGAGGCCAGGAGTTCAAGACCAGCCTGGGCAACAAATCAAGACTCTATTTTACAAAAAAGATTTTAAAAGTTAGCCAGCCATGGTGGCACACACCTGAGTCCCAGCTACTCAAGAGTCTGAGGTGGGAGGATCACTTCAGCTCAGGAGTTTCGAGTCTGCAGTGAGTTATAATAAATCATACCATTGGCCGGGCACAGTGGCTCACGCCTGCAATCCCAGCACTTTGGGAGGCCGAGGCGGGCAGATCACGAGGTCAGGAGATTGAGACCATCCTGGCTAACATGGTGAAACCCCGTCTCTACTAAAAATACAAAAAACAAAAATTATCCGGGCGTGGTGGTGGGCACCTGTAGTCCCAGCTACTCGGGAGACTGAGGCAGGAGAATGGTGTGAACCCGGGAGGCGGAGCTTGCGGTGAGCAGAGATTGCACCACTACACCCCAGCCTGGATGACAGAGTGAGACTCTGTCTCAAAATAAACAAACAAATAAATAAATAAATAATACCACTACACCCCATCGTGGGTGATAGAGATCTCAATTTTTAAAAAAATTTTAACTACACTAGCACTTTGATTTTTCATACAAATTTGAGGATCAGCTTGACGATTTCTATCAAAAGAGTTTGCTGGCATGTAATAGGAATTACAAAAATTGTTGAGATCAATTGGGAGAGAATTGTCATCTTCACAGTATTGAGACTCAATCATTGAACAAGGTAAATCTCTCCAGTTATACCAATCTCCTTTAATATTTCTCAGCAATGTTTTATAGTTTCTAGTATATAAGTCTCAAATTTTCTTTCATTAATTTTATTTCTAAATATGTTGTTCTTTTTGATGGTATTATGAATGGAAATGTTTTCCTAATTATATATATATTTTTTCTAGAGGTTTTATATAAACCTGGGTGACAGAGTGAGACTCCGTCTCAAAAAAAAAAAAAAAAAAGAATATATACATATATAGAGAGAGCAACAAATTTGTGTGGATTCCTTAGGATTTTCTGCATAGGAGACTATATCTGCAAATAAAGCCAGTTTTACTGTTTCCTGTAAACTTTATATGTTTTAATTTCTTTCATTTTTTTCTCATCTCATTGCACTAGCTAGAACCTCCAGTACAACGTTAAATAGAAGTGGTGAAAAAATGGACATCCTGGATTTGTTTATACTTGTAGAAGGAAAACATTTTGTCTTTTACCATTCAGAATAATGGTAGCTTTGTGTTTTTTAGATGCCATTTATCATTTTGTAAAGTTCCTATCTATTACTAGTTTTTTGAGGGATTTTATATACATAGCTGATGGTTTGTTAAATGCTTTTCTCCCTCAGTTTATTTGATCATGCGTTATTATTTTTTTAGTCTGTTAATATGGGGAATTACTTTGAATAGATGTTTAATATTGACCAGCTTTGCATCATGGAATAAACCCCACTTGATTTGGATATGTGTGTATATATATTTGGACTTTTATTTTGAGGTAACTTTAAGTTCACATGCGATTGGAAAAAATAATACAAAGAGGTTTCTTGTACCCTTTGTGTAATTCCACCAATGGTAACATGTTACAAAACTAAATTACAGTATGGCAAAGAGAATATTGGCATTGATACAATCCACTTATCTTACTCAGATTTCCCAAATTTTAGTTGTTTTTAATTATGTGTGTGTTTGCATGTGTAGATGTTCAGTTCTATACAATTTCAACACATGTAAGTTTGTATATCAAGCATCACGGTCAAGATGCAGAAGAATTTAATCCCTTGAGTTACCCTTTTATAATCACACTCAATCTCCTCCTTCTTCCCATTATGCCCTAACCCTTGGCAACTGATACTTTATTCTCTATTTCTGAAATTTTAACTTTTCAAAGTGTTACATGAGTGGAATAATAAACTATTCAATCTTTTGTAATTGCCTTTTCCATTCAGCATACATTCCCAAAATCCATCCATATTCTTGTAGTTCATTCCTTTTTATCTGAGTAGTATTCCATGGTAGATATATATCTCAGTTTGTTTCATCATTCACTCTTTGAAAGACATATGGGTTGTTTTCTGTTTGGGACTTATAAGAATATGACAGGTAAGAACATTCATATACAGGTGCTTGTATAAACACAGGT
Source organism: Mandrillus leucophaeus (assembly GCF_000951045.1). NCBI lineage: Eukaryota > Metazoa > Chordata > Mammalia > Primates > Cercopithecidae > Mandrillus > Mandrillus leucophaeus. The sequence continues at coordinate 4,157,235 of NW_012104131.1, read as the reverse complement.
TTTTATTTTTCCAAAGAAAACGCCAAGACAGCATTTTTCAGTTTAGTAATTGCATGTTTAAAGAGATTGCCCAGGAGAATGGCGTGAATCCGGGAGGCGGAGCTTGCAGTGAGCCGAGATCGCGCCACTGCACTCCAGCCTGGACCACAGAGTGAGAATCCGTCTCAAAAAAAAATAAATAAATAAAATAAAATAAAACAAGAAATTGCCAAACTGTTATCCAAAGTGCTTTGTGAATATTTTCTTCCAGTCTGCAGTTGTCTTCTAAACCTGTTAACAGAATCTTTCAGAAAACACGCTTTTAATTTTGATGAAATCCAACTCATCGATCTATTTTTTTTTTTTTTTTTTTTTTTTTTTTAATGAATAGTAGTAGTTTTGATGTCAAGGCTAAGAATTCATTACCTTGCCCTAGGTACTAAAGATTTTCTGCTTTATTTTCCTAAAGGTTTTATAGTTTTAAATCTGAGAGTCTGTGAGATATTTGGGGCTAACTGTTGTGAAAGCTATAAAGCTTAGAAAAAAAATTGGGAGATTTTTGCCATGGAGTTTCAGTTGCTCCAGCATCAAATGTTTAAATGGGTGCCATACTCCACTGAACTAAATTGCATTTTAGCCTTCTGTTGTTTTCTACCACTTTGGTCAAAAAATTCTGTATAATTTCAATAGTTATCATTGTTGAGGTTTATTTATTTATTTATCATTTAGATTTATATATGAGGATATTGTATATTTTGTACCTGTTCTACAGATACTTGAAAAGAATGTATATTCTGCTATTTTAAATGGGCATTTTCTATAAATGGCAATTAGATCCTATTGGTTGATGGTATTATTGAATTCTATACCATTACTGATTTTTGTCTCTCATTTTTCTATTATTTGTTAAGAGAAGAATGCTGAAATCTTGAGCTATTATTGTGAATGTGGCTATTTCCCCTTTCAGTTTTATCTCTTTGCTTCACACATACTCTTCTGTTGTTTGGTGCATTCACATTTAGGAATACTATGTTTGTTTTTTATTTTAACATCTGTTTTCTTTTTAATTTTACTTTGAGTTCTGGGATACATGTGCTGAACATGCAAGTTCATATATAGACACATAGGTATATATGTGCATGGTAGTTTGCTGCACCTATCAACCCATCTTCTGGATTTTAAGCTCCGCATGCATTAGGTGTTTGTCCTAATGCTTTCCCTCCCTTTACACCCTAACCCCGACAGGCCCCAGTGTGTGATGTTCCCTACCCTGCGTCCATGAAGTTTTCATTGTTCAACTCCCATTTATGAGTGAGAACATGTGGTGTTTAGTTTTCTGTTCCTGTGTTAGTTTGCTGATAATGATGGCTTCCAGCTTTATCCATGTCTCTGCAAAGGGCATAATCTCATTCTTTTTTATGGCTGAATAGTATTCCATGGTGTATATGTGCCACATTTACTTTATCCAGTCTATCATTAATGGGCATTTGGCTTGGTTCCAAGTCTTTGCTATTGTAAATAGTGCTGCAATAAACATATGTGCATGTGTCTTTATAGTAGAATGATTTATAATCCTTTGGGTATGTACCCATTAATGGGATTGCTGGGTCAAATTATATTTCTGGTTCTCTATCCTTGAGGAATCACCACACTGTCTTGTGCGCCTAGAAAACTTTGTTTTCTTAATAAATTGACCCTTTGTCATTATCAAATATTTATCTGTCCCAGATAATTTGCCTTGTTCTGAAATCTATATCTTATAGTAATATAGCTATTTCTATTTTCTTTGGATTAATCTTTACATGATATGTCTTTTTTATTTTCACTTTTAAGCTATTTATACCATTATATTGGAAAGGATACTATTTTAGATAGGGTCTCAATTATTTTCACAATTTACACTTAATGTAATTACATTAGATGGTTTTATAAATTTTGCTTACATCATCTAACAGAATTTAGAACATTTAAGAAGAGTAAAATAATCTGCCATATATATGCATATTTTTGTTCTGCCTATTGTTTTCTTCTTTCTTCCTGATGTTGACAGTGTATCCTTTTACCATTTCCTTTCTGTTTTGAGAATTCTCTTTAGCTCTTCATTTAGGATAGTTTGTCTTAGAACCTGAAACTGTTTGATATCTTCATTCCTGAATGATAATTTCACACGATTTTTTTTTCCTTTTAGCATTTGAAAACTGTTGTGCTACTTCCTCTGGTTGTCATGGTTTGTTGTTAAAAAAAAAAAAAAAAAAAAAAAAAAAACATGTTGTCATTTTACTTGTTTCTTTCCTGTAGAAATTGCATGATTTCTCTCTAATGTCAACATTTTCTTCTTCTTTTTTTTTTTTTTTTTTTTTTCAGAAATTTGACATGGAGATGTCTTGGTATAGATTTCATTGAAGTTACCCTGTTTGTGGTTTGCTCAGCTCTTGAAACTGTAGGAATATACTTCCTGGAAATTTGGGGGATTTTTTAGCTATTGTTTCTTTGAATGCTTTTTTGGCCACACTCTTTTTCTCCTGTCTCTGAGACTGTGATGACACAAATGTTAGATCTTTTGTTGTTGTCCCACCTTTTTTTAAGATCTTATTCATTTTTTCCATCTGTTTTCTCTGTTGTTTGGATTGAGTGATTTTTTATTGTTCTATACTTAAGCTCACTGATCCTTTCTTCTCTTTTTCGTATTCTGATGTTGAGCTCATTCATTGAGTTTCTATCTCAGTTACTATATTTTTTAGTTCCAAGATATTCATTTAGTCTTTCTTTCCTCTTCTATTTCTTTTCTCAAAGACTTTTATATCTTTGATGAGATTTTCTACTTTTTATTTTTACAAGAGTGTTCATACTTGGTAGTTGGAATTCTTTTGTTAGCTGCTAAAAATTCATTATCAAGTCATTCTAATATCTGTGTCATCTCAGTATCCATTAAGACAACACCTTTTCTTACTCAAGTTAACATCTTGATGATTTATATGAGAAGCTTTCTATTCAAAGCTGGATATTTATGAATTATTTTATAAGACTGAATCTTATTTATATTTTGTGTTTTGTCAAGCTTCCTATGACAATAATCTTACAAGAGATGAGGCAGCACTGCCTTGTTATTTCAAGCAAAACTACTGGTTTTCCTCTCCACCTAAAATGACACCTGTGTTTCAGAAGGACTCCTTATGATTTTGGTCATAAACGCTTTGCCTAAGCCAACGTCTAGAGGAGTTTTACCAATCTTATCTTCTAAAAATTTTATGATTTCAGTTCTTAGATTTAAGTCTTTGATCCATCTTGAATTGATTTTTGTATAAGGTGAGAGATGAGAATCCAGTTTCATTCTTTGACATGTGACTTGCTGGTTATCCCAGCACCATTTGTTGAATAGGGAATCCTTTCCTTCACTGCATTTTTGTTTGTTTGTTTGTTTGCTTGATTGAAGATCAGATGACTGTAACTATTTCACTTTGTTTCTGGGTTCTCTGTTCTCTTTCATTGGTCTACATGCCTATTTTTTTAAATACCAATATCATGCTTTTTTAGTAACTATAGCTTTATAATATAGTTTGAAGTCAGGTAATACGATGCCTCCAGGTATGTTCTTTTTGCTTAGCCTTGCGTTGGCTGTGCAGGGTCTTTTTTGGTTCCATATGAATTTTAGGGTTGTTTTTTCTAGTTCTGTGAAGAATGATGGTGGTACTTTCTTGGAAATTGTATTGAATCTGTAAATTGCTTTTGGAAGTGTGGTTATTTTCACAATATTGGTTCTACCAATCCATGACCATGGGATGTGTTTCCATTTGTTTATGTCACCTATTATTTCTTTCAGTAGTGTTTTGTAGTTTTCCTTTAGAGATTTTTCACCTTCTTGGTTAGGTAGATTCCTAAGTATTGTATGGGATGGGATGGGATTGTATTTTTTGCACCTGTTGAAAAGGGATTCAGTTCTTGATTTGATTATTAGCTTGGTCATTGTTGGTGTATCGCAGTGCAACTGATTTGTGTACATTGACTTTGTTTCCTGAAATTTAGCTGAATTTATTTATCAGATCTAGGAGCTTTTTGGATGAGTCTTTAGGATTTTCTAGGTATACAATCATATCATTTGCAAACAGCAACAGTTTGTATTCCTCTTTACTAATTTGGATGCCCTTTATTTCTTTCTCTTGTCTGATTGCTCTGGCTAGGATGCCCACTGCTATGTTGAATAGAAGTGGTGAAAGTGTGGGCATCCTTGTCTTGTTCCAGTTCTCAGGGGAAATGCTTTCAAATTTTCCCCATTCAGTATAATGTTGGCTGTGGGTTTGTCTTAGATGGCTTTTATGACCTTGAGGTATGTCCATTCTATGCCGATTTTGCTGAGAGTTTTAATAATAAAGAGATGCTGGGTTTGTCAAATGCTTTTTCTGAATCTATTAAGATGATCATGTTGCTTTTGTTTTTAATTCTGTTTATGTGATGTATCACATTTATTGACTTGTGTATGTTAAACAAACCCCACATCCTTGGCATGATTATGGCATGTTATCTTTTTGATATGCTGTCAGATTTGGTTAGCCAGTATTTTGTTGAGAATTTTTTGTGTCTATGCTCATCAGGGATATTGGCCTATAGTTTTCTTTTTTTGTTACGTTCTTTCCTGGTTTGGAAATTAGGGTGATACTGGCTTCATAGAATGATTGAGGGAGGAGTCCTTCTTTTGGAATAATTTCAGTAAGATTGGTACCAATTCTTCTTTGAATGTCTGATCTAATTCAGCTGTGAATCCATCTGGCTGTAAACTTCTTTTTTGGCGATGTTTAAATTACTGTTTCAATCTTGCTACTTGTTATTAGTCTGTTCAGAGTTTCTACTTCTTCCTTAATCTGGGAGAGTCATATATTTCCAGGAATTTATCCATGTCCTCTAGATTTCCTAGTGTATACCCTTGAATGATCATTTTTATTTCTGTGGTATTGGTGTAATTCTATGGTATTGGTTGTAATATCTCTCAATTCATTTCTAATTGAGCTTGCTTGGGTCTTTTCTTGGTTAATCTCACTAATGGTCTATCAATTTGAAAGGATAAACAAAAGATACATGAAACAAATTGTTTATCCTTTCAAAAAAACCACCGCTTTGTTTCATGTATCTTTTGTATATTCTGTGTCAATTTCATTTAGTTCTGTTCTGATCTTTATTTCTTTTCTTCTGTTGGGTTTGGATTTGGTTTTTTCTTGTTTCTCTAGTTCCTTGATGTGTTACCTTAGATTGTCCATTTGTGGTCTTTTAGACTTTTTGCTGTAGGCTTTTACTGCTATGAACTTTCCCCTTAGCACCACTTTTGCTGTATCTCAGAGGTACTGATAAGTTGTGCCACTATTGTCATTCAGCTCAAAGAATATTTTAATTTCCATCTTGATCTCATTGTTGACCAAAGATCATTCAAGAGCAGATTATTTGATTTCCATGTATTTGTATAGTTTCAGGGGTTCCTTTCGGAGTTGATTTACAATTTTATACTGCTGTGGTCTGAGAAGATACTTGATTGATTTTGATTTTCTTAAATTTATTAATTTATTTTGATTTTCTTAAATTTATTGAGATTTGTTTTGTGACCTATCCCATAGTCTAACTTGGAGATTTGTTCCATGTGCTGAAGAAAGTAATGTGTATTCTGTAGTTGTTGGGTAGAATGTTCTGTAAATGTCTGTTAAGTCCATTTGTTCTAGAGTATGTTTAAGTCCTTTTTTTTGTTTTGTTTTCTTTTTTTGAGATGGAGTCTCACTCTGTTGTCAGGCTGGAATGCAGTGATGTGCTCTCAGCTCACTGCAACCTCAACCTCCCAGGTTCAAGTAATTCTCCTGCCTCAGCCTCCTAAGTAGCTGGGACTTCAGGCATGCACCATCACGCCCAGTTAATTTTTGTATTTTTTTTAGTAGAGACAGGGTTTCACTACGTTGGCCAGGATAGTCTTGATCTCTTGACCTCATTATCTGCCCACCCTGGCCTCTGAAAGTGCTGGGATTACAGGCATGAGCCACCACTGCAGTCTCATGGGGTTTTTTTTTTTTTTTTTTTTGGAGATGGGGTCTCACTTTGTCACCTAGGCTGGAGCGTGCAGTGGCGCAATCTCGGCTCACTACAACCTCTGCCTCCTGGGTTCAAGTGATTCTCATGTCTCAGCCTCTCGAGTAGCTGGGATTACAGGCACATGCCACCACGCCCATCTCATTTTTTGGTATTTTTAGTAGAGACAGGGTTTCACCATGTTGGCCAGGCTGGTCTTGAACTCCTGACCTCAAATGATCCACGTGCCTTGGCCTCCCAAAGTGCTGGGATTACAGGTGTGAGTAACTGCGCCCAGCCAAGTCCATTGTTTCTTTGTTGACTTTCTGTCTTGTTGACCTGACTAGTGCTATCAGTGGAGTATTGAAATTGCCCAATGTTATCGTGTTGCCATCTGTCTCATTTCTTAGGTCTATTAGTAATTGTTTTATAAATTTGGGAACTCTAGTGTTAGGTACATATATATTTAAGATTGTGATATTTTCCTGTTGGACTAATTATTTTATCATTATATAATGTCTCTGTCTTTTCTTACTGTTGTTTTAAAGTCTGTTTTAGCTGATATAAGAATAACTTCTCCTACTCACTTTTGATTTCCATTTGTATGAAATATCTTTTTCCACCCCTTTACCTTAAGTTTATGTGAATCCTCATGTGTTAGATGAGTCTCTTGAAGATAGCAGATACTTGATTGGTGGGTTTTTATCCATTCTGCTATTCTGAAGCATTTAGGACATTTACATTCAACGTTAGTTTTGAGATGTGAGGTACTGTTCTATTCATCATGTTAGTTGTTGCCTTAATACCTTGATTATTTTCTATTGTTATTGTTTTATACACTCTGTGAAATTTATGCTTTAAAGAGGTTCTATTTTGGTGTGTTTTGAGCTTTTGTTCCAAGATTTAGGACTTCTTTTAGCATTTCTTGTAGTGCTGGATTAGTAGTAGTGAATTCTCTCAGCATTTGTTTGTCTGCAAGAGAATTTCTCTCTCTACCATTTATGAAGCTTAGTTTCCCTGGATATAAAACCCTTGGATGACACTTTGTTTAAGGAGGTTGAAGATGGGACCAAAATCCCTTCTGGTTTCTGAGGTTTCTGCTGAGAAGTTTGCTGTTAATCTGATAGGTTTTTCTTTATGGGTTGTTTGATGCATTTGTCTCACTGGTCTTAAGATTCTTTTCTTTGTCTTGACTTTAGATAACCTGAGGACTATGTGGCTAAGTGATTATCTTTTTGCAATGAATTTTTCAGTTGTTCTTTGAGCCTCTTGTATTTGGATATCTAGATCTCTAGCAAAGCCAGGAAAGTTTTCCTCAATTATTCCCACAAATAAATTTTCCAAACCTTTAGATTTTTCTTCTTCAGGAAGAGCAATTATTCTTAAATTTGGCCATTTAACATAATGCCAAATTTCTTGGAGGCTTTGTTCATTTAAAAAAATATTTATTTGTCCTTGTCAGATTGAGTTAATTTAAAAACCTTGTCTTCAAGTTGTGAAGTTCTTTCTTCTACTTTTTCTAGTTTATTGTTGAAACTTTCCACTGCATTTTGTATTTCTCCAAGTGTATTTTTTACTTTCAAAAGTCATGATTATGTTTTCCTTATGATAGCTATTTTTCTGGATAATTTTTCATCTATATCTTGTATTTTTTTAAATATTTAAGTTGATTTTCATCTTCGCTGGTATCTCCTTGAATAACTTAATAGTAAACCTTCTGAATTCTTTATCTGGCAATTCAGAGATTTCTTCTTGGTTTGAATCCATTGCTGGGGAGCTGGTGTGATCATTTGGAGGTGTTGTAGAACCCTGTTTTGTCATACTACCAGAAATAGTTTTCTGATTCTTTCTCATTTGGGTAGATTAATTCAGGGGAAAGGTCTAAAACTCAAGGCCTGCTGTTCAGATTCTCTTGTCCCACAGGGTGATCCTTGATGTGTTGCTCTTCCCCATCCCTTAAGGATGGGGCTTCCTGAGAGCTGGACTACAATACTTGTTATTGCTTTCCTGGGTCTAACCACCTGGTGGGGCTATTAGGCACTGGGCTGGTGCTGGGTGATGTCTGCAAAGAGTGCTGTGATGTGATCAGCTTCAAGTCTCCCAGCTGTGGATACCAGCACCTGCTCTGGTAGAGGTGGCAGGGAAGTGAAGTAGACTCTGTGAGAGTCTTTGGTTGTAGATATTTAGTGTGCTGGCTTTCTTGAATGATGGTTATGCTAGCAGTGAAGTTTTCATGTGTACAATTTCAGGACCTCTGGTTAGCCAGGATGTTGCAGGCAGTGGAATTAGCTGTTGCATTCTCCTTCCTGAGTTCAGGGTTATTTTGTCCTGTGTTGCTGTAATGTCCTAAGTTGGTTGGCCTCCAGTCAGAAGGTGGCATTTTCAAGAGAGCAGTAGCTGTGGGAGTAGTAGGGGGATCTAAGCTTGCCCTAAGATGACCAGGGTAAGTATTTTGGTTTCTCAAGTTATGGGCAGGGCCATAAAGCTCCCAGGAGTTACTATGTTTTGTGTTTGGCTACCAGGGCAAGTAGGTAAACATCATCCAGTGGGGGCAGAGCTAGGCAGGTCTGTGCTCAGACTCTCTCCTTCGGTGGGGCTTGCCACAGCTACTGCCAGGGATGGTGGAGTCATTCTCAGGCCAATGAAGTTATGTTCCAGTGGGGATCTTGGCTGCCTCTGCTGTGTATTATAGTTCACCAGGGAAGTGGGGATAACTGGTGGTGAGAGGCCTTACCCAGATTTCGTGTAGTTGGCAAGGCTGGCCTCACCCCCACAGTGCCCCACTATGAGCTACCCCACTGAGAAAGCAATCAAAGCTTTTGCACCTTGCCCCTCCTAGCCTGCCCACTCAGTTGGTGGCAGGTCCTGCACTCTTGTGCTTGCTTACTTGTATCCACAGCAGCTCCTACTTGTCCCCTGGACTCCATTCAAGAAAATTTGTGCCCAGTCGAAACCACTACCAATTTCTGTTGGGAGCATTCTTTGCCCCATGACCCCTCCCCAGTTCTGCCTGCTGCCTTCTTCATGGGCCCCTGTGAGATACAGTCAAGGATGGCTTCCCAAGGATTGAGCTGGAGACTGGGAGTGCATTCAAGGCACTTCCTGCTGCTACTTGTACTTTTATATTTCTTATGACTCCCTAATCCCATTGTATCTCTAGGTAAGGTGAAATTCCTATCCCATGATCTGGATTTTCAAATTCCCCATGGGGATGTGTTCAGAGGTAGGTTTTCCCCCTTTCACACTTTGGGAACTCACAGTTTTTCATCTGTTTCACAGAATTTGCAGTGGCATGCCACTTCTTTAAAAGGGTCTGTGAATTCTTTTGGTTTTCCTAGTACATTTCTGGTGTGGTTCTCAGAGCAGAAGATCATGGGGTGAATCTCCACACGCCATTCTATCCATCCATATGGGAGCTACACATTGGCCCTGTTTCCTAGTCACCTTCTTCTTTCAACACTGCTCCCTTTCCTTCTTATTTTTTTCTCCTCACTGGGTAATTTCAAATGACCTGTATTTGTGTTTACTATTTTTTTCTTCTGCTTGACAATTTTCCTATTGATACTCTCTATTGTATTTTTTACTTCATTCGTTGTATTCTTGAGCTCCAGAATTTATGTTTTATTCTTTCTTATTTTTATCTCTTTATGGACTTTGTCCTTTTGTTCATAAATTACCTAATTTTTTCAAGTTACCTATTTGTGTCCTCTTGTAGCTTATTGAGTTTCCTTGAAATAATTCTTTTTTTCTGGCAGTTTATGATCTCCATTTCTTTAAAAATCTGTTACTGGAATGTTGTGTTCCTTTTGTCGTGTCATGTTTTCTTAATTGTTTGTTTCTTGTAGCCTTGCTTAGATGTCTTCAAGACTTTATTGACTGGTTTTGTGGGGGAAAAAAGCTTCAGTATGAGTGGATGTGAGAATACTGGCTCAGTGTAATGTGGTGGTTCTGACTCTGGTGAGGGAAGAGCATAGTCCCTATGTAGCTCCATTACCTGAGGTTAGTATTGGCAAAGACATCAGGAATCTTCAGTGGCCAAGGCTGTGGGTTTCTACAGCAGCAGTGAGGACTTTGTGGGTGTCTGGTGGCAAAGACTGCTAGGCTTCCAATCTCTCTCTCTCTCTCTCTTTTTTTTATTTTTATTTTTTTTGGTTTATGGAAGATGTCATGGCCAAGAAGATTCTTCTTGGCACGAATTATAGATTCCACACATGCTCACATTGGCAGCGTCACTGGTGTCTAATATGTGACAACTGTGGAGCGGCCATTGAGCCAGGGTCTTGAGGGCAGGCTCATGTGGAAGGATTGAAGCTCCAGGATCCAGAGCAGCAGTAATGCCAGTACCCAGCATGCCAGCACCCCCACTGCAATGTTAGTAACAGTGTGCAAGACATGGATGCCTACGAAGCAGTTCGGGTGTGGGGTACAAAGTGCAGGCAAACAAAGAGACATAGGTCCTGAATCCAGACATGAGAGCTCTCACAGTGGCAGTGGCTTTTCTTTTCTCTCTTCTCTTCTCTTCTCTTCTCTTCTCTTCTCTTCTCTTCTCTTCTCTTCTCTTCTCTTCTCTCTTCTCTTCTTTTCTTTTCTTTCTTTTCTTTTCTTTTTCGAGATGGAGTCTTACTCTGTTGTCCAGCCTGGAGTGCAGTGGCATGATCTCGGCTCACTGCAACCTCTGCCTCCTGGGTTCAATCTATTCTCCTGTCTCAGCCTCCTGAGTAACTAGGACTGCAGGTACCCACCACCACGCCCAGCTAATTCTTGTATTTTTATTAGAGACAGGGTTTCACCACATTGGCCAGGCTGGTCTCGAACTCCTGACCTTGTGATCTGCCTGCCTCAGCCTCCCAAAGTGCTGGGATTACAGGCATAAGCCACTGCACCTGACCTAGCAGTGGCTTTTCTGTCCTAGGCATGGACTGTCATGAAGTTGCCACAGAGTTGGGGTCCAGAAAGGGGGTGTGTGTGGAACAACCACAGTTCCAGAGTCTGTAATGCAGATGGCCTGATGCATTGATAGCTCTTTTACCTGTGTGTGCTGCAGAGTAACTGTGAAGCCAGCATCTGGAGCATAGGTATACACGGAGTGACCATATCTCTAGTGTCTAGGGCACATGCTAGCACAAAGTGGTAGTAGCTTCAGTGTTTGAGGCACAGATGCACATGGAAAGTCACAGTTCCAGGGTCTGGGGAGTATGCAAAGAGTGCAGGGCATGGAATTGTCTCAGAGCAGTGCAACAGCGATTCCAACTCCTTCCTGGAGCTAAAGGGCAGAGTAGTGTCTCTCTCTCCAGGGGGTCTGCAGTAGTAATGGCTGTTATTACTTCAGTAGTAAAAGCTGATGATATCTTCTGTGGGGCAGACCACTGAGGTCTGCACTGATGAACACTAAGGGCACTCAGCAGGGAGTTCAAAGCTGCCACAGGTGCTATTGAGGTCCTTAGCAGCAAAGGCTGTTGGAGTCCTCTGCAAAGCAAGTCACTGGGCACAATAGTGGCACCCACCATGTGGCTGATACTGAGAATTCTCACTCTGCTACTTTGTTCCGAGCCATCTCTAGATGTCTCCACAATGCCAGTTTCCCCAGCAATCATACCTGAGTGGTTGTTCATTGCTTTTTGCTCCATTGTATTGCTGCAGGTTCTTAATTGGACTCTTGAGCCCTCCTAAAGCTATTTTCATTTTTTGATAGTGACATGAGAGCCACTGTGAGAGCTCTCATGTCTGGATTCAGGACCTACGTCTCTTTGTTTGCCTGCACTTTGTACCCCACACCCAAACTGCTTCGTAGGCATCCATGTCTTGCATCCATGTTTTTGTGTGGTGGAATGAAGGCTGATATCACCTATTCCACTATCTTGCTGATGTTCCCATCATCAATTATTTTACACATATCTAAATAATCATTAGAAAGGTGTCCTTTGTTTACCCTATTTCTATTTGTTGTCACTTATCCATTAATATAAACTGTTTATACTATAATATTATTTACTTTCCCCTACATTTTGATTTTTAATAGCTGTATAGTATACTCTTCTTGGATTTACCACATTCTATTTAACCAATTCTCTGCAGGCGTATGCTTAGGTTATTTATTATGTTTTGACATTAGAAATAATATAATGATAAATATGTACACACTTCTTTGTGTATATCTCAATGACTTTTAGGATAATATTTAATAAATAAATTAATGAGTAACAGGTTATGCACATTTTTAGGCCTTTGATACATATTGCCAAAGTGCCTTCCAAACAGGATGCATTAATTTTCACCCTACCAGCTATAGACAAAAAATTTCCAATTTCCTGGACTAACAGTTATATTGTGTATTATTTGGGAATTTTTGATAGTTGATTCTATTTTTTTACTCTCCTTAGCTGGCATTTGTTAAAATGACAAATAATGCTAGAAGATTATTGATAATGTCAGTTAGGAAATGTACAGTACTCAAAGTCAGAGCATATAAAAGCCCTCAGCATCTGTATGCCATTGTACATAAGGTATTAAGTGATTATTTTATTTGTCCATTTATAAAACATATTGTAGAGAGATTAAACTGTGTCCTAAAAGAGACGGTAACCTGTGTTATACTGAAGTATTTATTATTACAGCATATGTAACAGATAATATTTGTTTACATTTTTAATTACTTACATTTTCAGCCAAGAAAATCTCTGAGGATAATGCTTCATTTATAAGAGTGTCCCTGCAAAAGACAACATAATGTAATCACATATTACCAACAATTCCATGACAACGATGCAGTGGTTTTAAAATGACTTCCAAATAAAGGCTTAATTATAGCAAGCTATAAAAAAATTAAACAAGATACAATAATGGCACTAAAATTAAATTAAGGAAAAATAGCACAGTACATAGAGATGTGAATAGAAATGAAGATCCTGAAACTAAATACCTGGCATATTGTCCATTATGTTCTGAAATCCCATTGTTAGCGTCTAATTGCTCCTTCCTCAGAACTCACAATGTTGGGTACAAATGAACCATAGGGCTACACTCAATAATCAGAACTGATTCAATATATGGAAGAAAGAAGAATCTTGTCATTAAAAGTCATTCATACTTTTTTATTCCAGTGAGGTCGGTGGGGAGTGGAGTTGTGTGAGCAAAATCACATTAGTACAAGAGCAGGAACCACATCATCCTATCCAGCTTTTCAATGTAACATGCATAACATTCACTAAACAGGCTGAAAGTATCTAAATGGCAACGTTTCTTATGGTTTGGGAGCTTTTTTGAATTAATATATATTTTAGTATGTAGATATCTGGTACCTCATGGTCCTAAAATTTTTAATAAAGTGAGGGAGCTATGGTGAAAACAACTCATAAGAACTTGGTGAAGTACAATCAGGAATGTATGATAGAAAGCAGAAAGGTATATCTTTATGTTAGTATGTTAATAGCTAAAACACTTTTTCTAATATGCATGACATATTTCTGCTTTATGAATGTAGAAACCTAGTAATATCAACCTATATTTTCACAAAGCTTCCCTTACAAAACAAAATAAGGTAACCCTTGTTAGTCACATTGGATTCAACCAACCCATATTATATGAGATTTGAGCTGATCTGACTGCACTCTATTTGTGAACTCAGTCTTCTTATGGCAAATACACTTTAAATAAAGTTCCTAATGATGTTTATTTTTAAATCACCTCTGGAGTGATAGAAGAAGGTTTCAGACAATGTGAGGGAAACTATGGAAGATGAATTTGTACTATAGTATAAGAGGATTCAAGAAAATGTTATTGGTTCAGCTGGATACATTCATACGATATAACTAAAATGCAAACTTCAAAAGGAGGGCCAAAACTATAACTTAGAAAATCATTTGGCTGCAATTGACTTTGTTATTGCTTCTCAAAAATGTACAGAGGTGTTTCATACCCATCTTAACTGGCTTATGACAAAGGTCCATAATAATTATCTCCATTTTATAATTAAATAAAATTCAATGAAAAGCAAGTGACTTCTCTGAGACATTTTTATCTTAGGTGAAACCAGAATACATGCTGCATTTATTCTGTTACTTGATGCCACAATGTTTGTAGCTCCCAGATTCCCCTGTGTCACTTATTAAAATAAGTTTCCCAGGACCCAACATAGGCCTTTTGAATCAGAACCTTCAGGGAAGGATACTGAGAAAAAGCATTTTATTCAAGGATCCAGGTGATCTTTATCAAAAAGCTTTGGCAAACTTTGCACTGTGAACTTAATGCCGTCAAGGTCAATGATTTGACCTTTATGGGAAGCAAGTTTAAAGTCAAAGTGTACAACCTCCAATTTGAGACAGTAAAAAAGGCAAGATATAGCTTTTCTCTCATAAGATCCTGTCATCAATAACTCAGCCTACAAGCACACATTTCACAAAGTTTGACTTTCCTAACTCAGAAATTCCTGCCTATGGAAACTGACCTAACAAGAAACAACATTCAGTTTTTTCCCAACTTTATCATTGAGAACAGTACTACTACTAACACTCATTGAGGATACTCAATGTGTATGTTACCATTTTAACTATTAAACTCACTTAATAACTTTAACAACCCCATAAGTTAGGCACAATTATTAATATTAACCCCATAAAGAAACTGAAGCAGATGTGGTTAACCAACTTTCTCAAGATTATACCACTAATAAGTGCCCAAAGCACAATTTTGAACCAAAAGGTAATAGTGCCAGGGGCCATGCTTGTGTTTAGAATTATAATTTCTGATGCACCCAAATACCCTAAATTTTGTAGAGAGAATTTAATTTCTAAAAAAAGAGAGTTCTAAATGTGCAAAGAAACTTTTCCCAATAGAAAACACTAAACAATTTTGAGTAAAAAAGAATGTCTGAGATAGTGGGGAAAATAAGAGATTTCCTCAGAGGCAAGGAATCACAAGAAAGTCAGTCCGCAGTAGCAAGGAAGCCTTGAAGCTTTTTGCCTTGAAGGCATTTGCTGACCTGTCATGGTCAAAGGTGCCATTATGAGAAAACAGGGCAGGGCAAAGCTAGGACCAGAACTAGTTAGAGGTAAGATAATCTCCTCACAAAGATGGGACCCCCAGAAGTATGAAGCCTTCTGTCAGTGACCTAAGAAACAACCGACCACTTTGAAGAACACTTGCCTTTTTTAGCTTTGCTTCTGGGTAAACCTAGGAGAAAAGCTAAGGAGGAGAACAGTTTCCCCAAAAAAATTTCCTAATTGTAACTCTATACTCACAGGGTTTGGGAACTGGAATTCAAATTCCTATTTGGCCCCTGAAAATCTCAAGGCAAATGTTTAGTTTAAACTATACCTCAGTTAATTATTTCTCCAGGTTCCTAGTATAGGCATATACAAATCTACTATGGAAAATCCATCTTTAAATCCAGTTCTCAAAGAATTACCACGGATAAGATTTCAAGACTTAAAAACACAGTTTCATAACTGAAGCTGTTCCTTCAACATATGGTAAGAAGCCACCAAGAAAGAGTGAAAGCAGAAACAAAAAAATTTCACAATCATACTTACAAAGACTGAAGGCATGTGAACTAACAGACACAGAATATTAAATTAGAATATTTAACATATTTTTACAAATAAAATATAGAGTTATTCCTGTGATGAAATGGACATTGGGCAGATTTGGAAAGATATCAAATAGAATTTCTGGAAAAATAAGATGTAATTATTGTGTTAAGAAGATCATGAGATAACTAAAAAGAACATTCAGACAAAGCTAAAGAGAAAATCATTAAATTGAAAGATTCTAAAAGTAGCCAGATGCAAGACAGACTAGATAAAAAGAAACAATAATTACACAGACAACTGGTTTTTCAACAAGAACAACAAAGAGAGAAGCTCAAATATTGTCAATCAGCTAAGTAACTGGAAATATTGAATTACGTATTTAGCAGAAAGGATATTCAAAGAAGAAAAAATACAGATTTTTTTTTTAAATTAGGAAAATTGATTGTGCAAAGGTAAAAGACTCTCATGAAACAAAATCCTTTGGAAGACTAAGGCAGGAGGATGGCTGGAAGCCAGGATTTAGAGACGAGCCTGGGTAACAAATTGACACCCCCGATTATAAAAAATATTTCTTAAAAAAAACTAGGCAGGCATTGTGGCACTCACCTGTAGTCCCAGGTGCTTAGGAGGCTGAGACTGTAGGACCACTTGAGCCCAGGAGTTCTAGGCTTCTGTGATCTAAAATTATACCACTGTACCCCAGTCTGAGTGACAGAGTAAGATCCTGAATCAAAAAAAAAAAAAGAATTAAAAAAGAAATTCTCAAGGATGTACTTCCTTCAGGAAGAAATGTCTGAGGGGAAAAAAAAAAAAAAACCAAAGCAGTTGGGGGAGGAAAATGTTAAACTAGACATATTTACTCTATAAAACTATAATGAAAGTAACTACTTTGTGGTGTTGGTATAAAATCAAGAAATAATAAAAATCTCATACAACAATAGCATATTAAAAAGCAGGTGATCAGATTTAAAACATTTAAATGCTAGCATTGTTTGAGAGAATGATGAAGATTTTATTAATTGTAGATTTTGTTAAATTTAACGCACATGATTAAATATCCTAAATCAGTAAAATTTTAATGTATAACATCCCAATTGATCAACAAAAGTGTAAGAGCAATTAACAACTGTTATCCAAATGTTTTTGACAGAGAGAATCTTCTTTTTTTTCATGCTTTCTTATTTGTTTCCATTTTGTGGATGTTAATCAACATTTTTACTCTTTTTATTTTTATTGTATTGTATTTATTTATTTATTTTGAGACAGAATTTCACTCTTGTTGCTCAGGCTGGAGTGCAATGGTGCCATCTCGGTTCACCGCAACCTCTGCCTCCCAAGTTCAAGCAATTCTCCTGCCTCAGCCTCCCGAGTAGCTGGGATTACAGGCATGCACCACCACCCCTGGATAATTTTGTATTTTTAGTAGAGACGGGGTTTCTCCGTGTTGGTCAGACTGGTCTCAAACTCCCAACCTCAAGTGATCCACCCACTTTGGCCTCCCAAAGTGCTGGGTTACAGCCGTGAGTCACCACATCGGGCCAAGTTGCTGTTATCTTGAGGTCATTATTTACTTCAGCATAATCTAACTTATTTTGAGTGATTCAACAAAGAAGGAACTAAACTGCTATAATTTCAACTGATATAATTTTCTGTAAAGAACAGACACGACCTGTTATAGACAAACTATTGGAATTTAAGAAAGAATTTTCTTAGGTGAAAAATATTAGAAAGTTCAATATACAAATATATGAAAGTTCAAATTTATGTAACAGAATGACTCAGAAAGTGTTATTAATATAAAAGTAAATTATAAAAGCATTTAAAAAATAAGGTACTATATGTAAATCTTAAGAAATGAAAGAACATTATGTAGAAAATTAGAAAATATTATTGAAAGACATTAAAGACCTAAGCAAACACAGAAGTAACACCATGTACATAGATAGAATCAATTTTGTAAAAATATGAATATTTCCCAAATTGGTCTATAGATTGAAGGCAATTTCAACCAAATTGTAGGCTTTTTTTTCTAATGGAGGTTAATTAACTGATTCTATTATATATAGAAGATTAAAGAGAAAGACTATCCAATTCACTACTAAAAAATACAAGATAGAGGACTTTCCTATTAAGTATCAAGGTTAAGAATAAAGTTAACATGTTTAAATCAGTGTTATATTGATACATGAATAGGTAGGCCAATGCAATAGTGGAAGTAAGCACCAAAAGAGCCCTGTAAGTACATGGAGACTTGAACAATGAGAGACCAGGATATTCAGATAGGTTGGAATAAGTAGACCATCGCATAATTGGTATAGTTATAATTGGTTATCCACACAGAGATACATTAAAAAAAAAAACGGTACTTTAAACCTACACAAAAAAATCAATTACAGAAGAATTAGAAACATACATTACCAAAACAAAAATTTTTGTATTTCAGAGAAAACTATTATTTGGTTAGAAAGTATTTTTTAAATAAAACACTAAAGCTCAAAATATGAAGGAAATGTAAAATTAACCTTACTAAAACTTATATTTTATATCCATTAAATGACACCATAAGAAGAAAAATGCAAAGTATAAGTAGTACTGCAAGAGAGTAACTGCAAAACAAGAGACACAGAATTAGCATTTGTCATATATAAAGAATTCCTCCAAGTTAATAATAAACTCATAGGAAAATTGAGCAAAAGTTGTAAACAAACATTTTTAAAAAGATAAATAGCATGCCAATGTATTAAAAAATTATTCAACCTCCTTAGTAATCAGAGAGAGGCAAATTAAACTCGTAACAATATGCTATATATAATCCACTCACTCATTAGGTTGATAACAATTGCAACTTCAGTAAATATTAAGGTTGACTTATTTAGAGTAGGGAATCTCTCACATAAGGCTGGAACTACTAAATAGCATAAAATGTAAAACAGTTGGCATGAATTAGCTAGTAAATTCAAATGTGCACATATCCTTTGACTCAGCAATTTTAATTCTAAATATATAGCTTAGAGCAACATATTTTATACATACACACACACACAGAGCGAATGAGAGAGAGAGAGACAAACAAATATAAGAATGTTCACAACAATATAGTCATACCAAAAACAAACACATTTTTAAACCTGGAAACAATCTAGATGTTTACCAAGAGTATAATGGATTAAAAATATGTGTTAAAAATTAGATTATCATTTGAAGTGAAAATGAATGACATGAGGATTTACAAATGGATAAATCTTTTTAAAAATAAAGCCATAATGTTCAATGAAAAACAGTAATTCATCAAAAGATATAGACAGTACTTTTCATGTCTGTTAAGTTCAAAAATAAAAGGTAAACACATATTATTCCAGGGTGAATGTATATGTGACAAAATAAAGACAAGCAAATTGTACCTATATGTTTTATGTACTTTTTATGTATGGTCTGTGATATGGTTTGGCTGTGTCCCCACCCAAATCTCATCTTGAATTGTAGTTCCCCCATAGTCCCAACGTGTCGTGGGAGGGACCCAGTGGAAGGTAATTGAATCATGGGGGCATTTAACCTCATGCCATTCTCATCATAGTGAGTGAGTTCTCATGAGATCTGATTCTTTTATAAGAGGCTTTTCTTCCTTTGCTTGGACCTTCTTTCTCCCACTGTCATGTGAAGAAGGATGTATTTGCTTACTCTTCCATCACAATTGTAAGTTTCCTGAGACCTCCCCAACCATTCAGAGTTGTGAGTCAGTTAAACCTCTTCCCTTTATAAATTATCCAGTCTCAGGTATTCCCTTACAGCAGCATGAGAATGGACTAATACAATCTGTTTCACAAAAAAATTAAAATCAGTAAAAAGTCGTGCCCCAGAACTAAGGTATTTACTGTGTACTGGTTACTGTATCCTGCATCCTCTTTAAGCTTTAACTGTAGTTCTAATTTCTACATAAGGTTCTCCCAGCTCAGCTTGCTACAAGAAAATTGCAATCAGTTATCATAAAATTTCATTTTCCCTGTTTTATCTTAATAATGTCATGTGAGACACACTACTTATGTATTAGAGATGTAAAGAGATGTGGCTTGAGGATTCCTACTGTTTCTATTACATTATGGGACTTTTAATAATAAATATATCTCCAAATTTAAATATCTGCTGTTTAAGAAATAACAATGGGGACTGTAATGATATGGAAATGCCATTAGCTCTTCCTGGAAGAATCAAATATGTGTTTTGTTTTGTGTAATTTTATTTTCTTGTCTTTTTTGAAGGTATAAGGATGAGAATAAAAAACTTTTAAACTACTCATGAGACATAATATTTAAAGGAAATATAAACCCATTTTCCAATTTTTGTAACTAAAATATATCACTATTTGCTTAAAAATGAGTGACATTTTCCTTTTACAATATTTTTATCAACTTTTTCTAAAATTACAGATTTCTCATGAGTAGAAAAATTTAACAGACTCAAGTAGACAACCAAAATAGACATTATTAGTAGAGGAAACATCCTGTACTTTGGAAAATACTCAAATTACCCTCGACCCCCAAATAACTGTATACATATATGGATTACACCTGATTAACTAGTGAAATTACTTTAATTAGTTAATAATGGTGATATTCACCTGTCATTTGATTTCAGTATCATCATTTATTTTAGACAGTTACTATCATACATGCATACAGAAAGGCATGCATGCACACACAAATACACGAAATATCAAATGAAAGTTTGATATTAAGACTATAACTAATCTAGTAAATGAGATGAAAATAAAGCAAAAAGCATTTACCCATAAGGAATTTTAAGACCTTGACTTCACAGTGAAATTGAACTTTTAAAAAGCCTCAAGCTTTAATAAAGCACGGATTCATTATCAAAAGTTTCTATGAAGAGGAAAAACAGGAATATATTAATGATTTGAAGAAACTAAAAATAAGATGACCTCAGCCTTTAAAAAGAGAACATGGAATTATGAAAGTGTGTGGTAAAGACACATTTAATGCTACACACTTTGAAGTAACCATCACCTTTAGAAATTACCAGTCTTGGCCACATTGCACTGAGATATATCCCTAGTCACAGATGACTCTGAGCACTCTGGCTCTTGTTGATTATATTCTAAAAGTGTCATAACAGTTTTTAGTTGCAATTCTGAATGAGAATAAACTTAATAAAAAGTTTTTTTAATAAAATAATTGTAAATTTGGGGTTATATCTCTGTATTAAGCAGGACTCTGTGGGTTGCAATGAACAGAAATGAACTAAAGCTAGATTAAGACATAAACAAACAGAAAAATCTCAAACATTATAAATGTTATAGAGATATATTCTATATACCCAAGTAGAAAATATACAGCTACACTCCATGAATAGAAAATTTCTTTGGCAGGTTCTTCCTCTGTGAATTGGCTTTCTCTGAGTCTCATGTAGTAGATGGTAGCGAGTTACCCTACACTTCTGAGTTGACAGTTGCTCCCAACTGAACAAAAATAGATTAGTATCAATTATGAATTCCCTGGAAATATCTGCTTGGCTCAATTTAGGCAAAGTAATCTATTTTGGTTCAATCAGCTAGAATAGAAAGATGGTTATGGTCAAGCGTAACAGACAAAGGACAATGGGATATGGATATTTGTAAACTGGAAAAATATCCCACAGGGTATTTATTACAGTCCTAGTAGGCATTTATACCTCACCGCCCTCAGCCAATTCACTAACACAGGAATTTGAATTGCCTCAGAGACTCTCTATTTGAACCTACTTCTCTGTAGTAATTGTACTATTACTCCATTGCACAGAAAAACTGGCCTGAGCTAATAGAAATGATTTCAGCTTAACGGGACATACATGCATTTTAATTTTATTTTGGAGAGAATCAGAAGAAAAAACTGGTGCGATCACTGGGCCTTTGGTGCCCCTCTGTGTGAGCATATGGCTGATCTGATTACCTCCAAAGTAATATGGGTTGAGCACTAAGGTAGAAAGCAGAGCTTTATTATTTATGATGGATTTATATTTGATTTATATCCTTTTTAGAGATAGTGAACTATTTAGGAACTGAGAAGATAAAGTTTTCAGAGGCAGTATAGTGTATCCAAGCATACCTTGAAGATATGTTGGTTCAGTTCTGGACCACTGCAATAAAATAAATATTGCAACAAAGCAAGTCATGCACAGTTTTTAGTTCCCCATTGCATATAAAATTTATGTTTATACTATACTGTAGTCTATTAACTATGCAATCACATTATGTCTAAAAAAGTTACATATTTTAATTAAGAGTTACTTTATTGCTAAAAAATGCTGTCAGTTATCTGAGCCCTCAGCAACTTGGAGTCTTTTTGCTGGTAGAAGGTCTTGCCTTGACTGATGGCTGCAGGGCATTGGTTGCTGAATATTAGGGAAGCTGTGGCAATTTCTTAAAATAAGATAACAATGCAGTGTAACACATCGATGGACTCTTCCTTTCATGGAAGAATTCTCTGTAGCATGCAGTGTTGTTTGATAGCATTGTACTGGCACTAGAACATCTTTCAAAATTAGTCAATGCTCTTAAACATTGCCCCTGCTATATCAACTAAGTTTATATAAAATTTCACATTCTTTGTTGTCATTTCAGCAATGTTCATAGCATTTTCACTAGGATTATATTTCATTTGAGGAAACCACTTTTTGTGCTCATTCTTAAGAAGCAACTCTTCATTCATCAGTTTTATCATGAGATTGCAGCAATTCGGTCACATCTCTGAAGATGTGTTCCTCTTCTGATTCCAATTCTGTTCCTGTTTCCACCACATCTGCAGCTACTTTTCCCATTGAAGTCTCGAATCCCTCAAACTCATCCAGTAGTGTTGGAATCAAACTCTTCCAAACAGCTATTAATGTTGACATCCTGACCATCTCTCATGAATCATAAATATTATTACCTAGAACAGTGAATACTTTAGAAGGCTTTTAACTTACTTTCCCCAGGTCCATCATAGGAATCACTATCTATGGCAGCTATAGACTTGCGAAATGTATTTCTTAAATAATAAAACCCAGAAGTCAAAATGACTCCTTGATCCATGGGATACAGAATAGATGTTGTGTTGGCAGGCATGAAAACAACATTAATCCTGTACATCACCATTAGAGCTCTTGGGTGACTAGGTGCATTGTCAAGGAGCAGTAATATTTGAAAGAAATTTTTTTCTGAGTGATAGTTCTCAACAATGGGCTTAAAATATTCAATAAACCATGCTTACAACAGATATGCTGTCATCCAGGCTTTTTGTTTCACTTATAGAGCATGGGCAGAGTCAATTTAGCATACTTACTAAGGTGTATTAGTCTATTCTCATGCTGCTGATAAAGACATATCTGAGACTGGGCCATTTACAAAAGAAAGAGGTTTAATGGACTTACAGTTCCACGTGGCTGAGGAGGCCTCACAATCATGGTGGAAGGCGAAAGGCATGTCTCACGTTGTGGCAAACAAGAGAAGAGAACTTGTGCAGGGAAACTCCACTTTTTAAAACCATCACCTCTCATGAGACTTATTCACTATCACGAGAACAGCATGGGAAAGACCTGCCCCCATGATTCAGTTACCTCCCACTGGGTCTCTCCTACAATGTGTGGGAATTCAAGATGAGATTTGGATGGGGATACAGCCTAACTATATCATAAGGGCTCTAGGGTTTTGGAGTAATAAATGAGCATTCATTTCAGCTTAAAGTCATCAGCTGCATTAGCCCCTAACAAGACAGTCATCCTGGCTTTTGAAGCTTTGAAGCTCAGACACTGACTTATCCTCTCTAGCTATGAAAGTCCTAGATGGCATCTTCTTCCAATAGAAAGCTGTTTTGTCTGCATTGAAAATCTGTTGTTTAGTAGAGCCCCCTTCATCAATAATCTTAGCTAGATATTCTGGGTAACCTGGTGTAGCTTCTACTTCACATTTGCTGCTTCACCTTGCACTTTTATGTTATGAAGATGCCTTACTACCATAAACCTCATGAACAAACCTCTGCTGGCTTCAAATTGTTCTTCTGAATCTTCTTTACCTCTCTTAGCCATCATAGAATTGTAGAGTTAGGACCTTTCTCTGGGTTAGGCTCTGACTTAAGGGAATGTTGTGGCTGGTTTAGTCTTCTTCCTAGACCACTCAAACTTTCTTTATATCAGCAATAAGGCTGTTTGTTTTCTTAATTGTGTGTTCACTAGAAGAGAACAGCACTTTTGTTTTTTTCAAGAACTTTTTCTCGGCATTAATGACTCAGCTGTTTGGCACAAGAGGCCTAGCTTTTTGCCTCTCTCAGATTTCTACATACCTTCCTCACTAATCTTAATTATTATTTTATTTTTATTTTTGGAGACAAAATCTCACTCAGTTGCCCAGGCTGGAATGCAGTGGTCTAATCTCGGCTCATGGCAACCTCTGCCTTCCTGGTTCCAATGATTCTCATACCTCAACCTCCCAAGTAGATGGGACTGCAGGCGTGAGCCACCACATCCAGCTAATTTTTGTATTTTTAGTAGAGAAAGGGTTTTGCCATGTTGGCCAGGCTAGTCTCAAACTCCTGACCTCAAGGGATCTGCCTGCCTCAGCTTCCCAAAGTCCCAAGATTATAGGCCTGAGCCATCGCGCCCAGCCTTAATCATTGTTAGCTTTTGAGTTAAAGTGAAAAACATGAAACTCTTCCTTCACTTGAATTCTTAGAGGCTTTCGTAGGGTTATTAATTGACCTGATTTCAATGTTATCATGTCTCAGGGAATAGGGTGGCCTGAGAATAAGGAAAGAGACTGGAGAATGGCTAGCTGGTGGAGCAGTCAGAACACATACAACATTTCTTAATTAAGTTTGTGAACTTATATGAGCACCATTTTTGGTGCCCCAAAATAATGACAGTATTAACATCAAATATCACTGATCACGGATCACCGTAATAGATACAATGATAATTAGAAATTTTGAAATATTGTGAGGATTACTGAAATATGACACAGAGACATGAAGTGAACACATGATTTTGGAAAAATGGTGCCAATAGAATTTCTGAAGGCTTCCACAAACCTTCAATTTGTTAACGACAACAACAAAAAAGCATTATCTGTAAAGTACAATAAAGCAAAGTGCAATAAAACAAGGTACACCTGTATAGGTTATGTGTGCTGGCTTTAGAGCCACTACCACTGTCCAAACTGTAGCTTGTGCAGCCTTAATCAAGTTTTTTAACTTCTTTGTTCTACAATATCCTCGTCTGTATATTTTGGATTAAAATAAATTAAATAAAGTAATCTTAGCAAACTGCTTACAACAATGCCTGGAAGACTGTAAGTACTCAGTATTCCAGTTGTTTTAGAAGGAGTGGTTTTAAGACTTGCTATATTCCTACAATGTTCTACATATCCCTTCTTGCTTTAGAAGGGATGATTTTAAAACATGGTGTATTCTTGTCAGAGAGCCAGGTACTAAAGCAGATTTATTGTGAAGCTAATTAGAGTTGAATTTCTCGGTTCTGGACTTTCCAAGACTCATCTACCTTTTCTTACATTTCATTTCCTAAGAGCACACACCAAATTGTATAACTCCGAGCCCAGTAAAACTTAGTTCCACCTCTGGCCAAGTTTGGTGGACCCATTCCACCATTCTACTATATCCATATAGTTATTCATAACTATACTAGGAAAATTTATTTAGCTCAGTTTACCAAGATGACAAAAAGAAGAGTTGAGAATGATTGAATACGGAGAAAAAAGAATCTATTCAGTTTACTATATACAAAACCTTGAGAGTAACTGTTTTATTCTTATTCGATAAGAATAATTAATAATAGTTTTAAAATATAGGAATCAGATTGCTTAAGCTCTTGAGTTAGAGACTGCAGTAAGCAATGATCACACTACTGTACTCCAGTCTGGGTGACTAAGCAAGACCCTGTCTCAGGGAAAGAAAAAGAAAAAAAAAAAAGAGGAATGGATGACCATACAGGGAAGTTTTGACCATAATAAAGTGTATAAAATGTTATTATTTCAACTGTTGACTCCAGAATTCCTCTAAGGGATACAGTTATCTTTGAGAAAACAGTACAAAATTTTTGGAGTAGTATATGGGACTTCCAGACCCTGGCTGGTTGGCCCTAAACTATGAAAGAAAGAAATTGCTGTCTAGAAATAAAAAGAATGGGAATTCCCCCAAGTAGCCTGCAAAAGAAAGACTGAGGAAGAGGAAGGGAAGAAGAAGAGTAGCTACACATTGTACAAAATGACTGCTTCCAGAGAGCCTTCCAAATTTTCTTTCTGGAGTGATCTCAGCTCACTGAAACCTCAACCTCCTGAACTCAAGTGATCCTCACACCTAAGCATGTAGAGTAGCAGGGACTACAGGCGTGGGCCACCACATCCAGCCAATTATTTTTTTTTAATTTTTTATAAGGATGGGATTCCACCATGCTGCCCAGGCTGGTCTCAAACTCCTGCGCTCAAGGGCTCCTCCCACCTAGCCCTCCCAAAGTGCTGGGATTACAGGTGTAAGCCACCAGGCCTGACCTCTCCAAATTTTCAATAAAGCGTTTAGAATTCATAGAAGTTGTGGAAGTGAATACTTATTTTTGAATCTGAAGATGCAGTTGAGTTCCTCTGATGAGGAACGGAGTTAGCTTATGAGGATGCATGGCCTATAAACATATAATCACCAAGGGAATACATACAAATCTCAGGGAGGGTGCCATAGTTTGTGTGTTCCCAGAAGCAGACATTGAGACAACAACTCTAGTGCAAGTTGGTTGTTGTTGCTGTTGTTGTTGTTGTTGTTTGAGTAAGAGTCTTGCTCTGTTGCCCAGGCTGGAGTGCAGTGGTGCAATCTTGGCTCACAGCAACCTCCATCTCCCAGGTTCAAGTGATTCTCCTGCCTCAGCCTTGCAAGTAGCTGAGATTACAGGCATGCATCACCACACCCAGCTAAGTTTTGCATTTTTAGTAGAGCTGGGATTTCGCCATGTTGGGCAGGATGGTCTCGAACTTCTGACCTCAGGTAATCCACCCAGCTCGGCCTCCCAGAGTTCTGAGATTATAGGCATGCGTCACCTGACCCAGCCTATAGTGCAAATTGTTTATTCAGAAGGAGAAAAAAACCACCACTAGGCCAGGGAGGAACTGAGACAAGGAAGAGAAGATAGTCAAAGACATTCTTTATTAAGCCATTTACCACTGTGGATGTGGACTTCATCATGTCAGGGAAGGGGAGTCCGTGTAAAACACACTCCTCAGAAGTATTTTCTGAGGAACTGGGGTATGTATATATAATTCTCGTGGGTCATTGTTTGAGGGCTATTCACAGAGGAGATTCTTTGGCACCTCTGACCCCAAGAAATAAGGTAAATATATGCAGGTGCTCGAGGCTGAAATTTGGGTTAGGGAATATGGGCAGGTTACCAACATCATCTCCTCTGTAGAGTTTGGACATCCATTGGCTCTGAAATTAACATGAGTTTCAAGGCAAGTTCAATAGATTTCTGAAGGTCAGAGAAACTGTTACCATCTCCTGAATGGCATGACAGTATTTTATTTTGCTTTAAATTTGTCCTCACAGGGAATTGATTCTTTCTAAGAAAGTCTTTATACAGCGCTGCTTTGGCAACATATATACTAAAATTGGAACAACACCGAGAATATTAGCATAGCCGTGTGAAAGGATGACATGCAAATTTGTGAAGCATTATATATACATATTTTTACAGGGTGACTATAGTCAATAATCATTTAATTGTACATTTTAAAACAACTTAAAAAGTCTAATTGGATTGTTTGTAACAAGAATAAATGCTTGCGGGTGAATACCCTATCTTTCCTGATGTGATTACATATAGCATGTCTGTATCAAAATATCTCATGTACCTCATAAATATATATACTACTATGTACCTGTAAAAATCAAAAATTAGAAAAAGAGAAGGAAGTCTCCATACAGATAGGACTAGGGAATATGTTACTTGAGAGACTGATCTGTACTTTTCTCCTGAAACCTTCAGATTCTAATGATTCTCTTCCAAATATCCATGTTCTCTGTCCAAAGCGTTTTTCGGGGGCATCTTAGGATGGTTTCTTCTTTGCATAATGCTATTAAACTAGTGTAAAAGCTGTCATGCTTCAACTTTAAGTCCATAGTCTTTTAAAATGGCATTTGATGATATCTAATTTCTCCAAGAATCGCCTTTTTATTTTAATGCTGTTATCTCTGTTTATTCCTCCAAGTCCACAATTTGCTGTACTGGAGAGTTATTCTTCTTGCTTTTGGAAAGAAAGACAAAAAATCCAGATGCAGTCCAAATATAAACTGTTCACAGAATTACATAAATACCATTCCATTCCCAGTATAATACATGTAAGCACATGGACATCTCTCGCTCCAACTCTAATTGCTCCAGAGCTTAGCTGTTTAACCATTTTAAATAGCATTGAATGGTCTCTGTAGGTATCACATTTGATATGTGTAAGTATTCAATACATACTTATAGACTGGTACATAGAAAGGGGAAAGACTATCACTTCACTTATTTTGAAATGATACACAGGTTTAATAGAAATAGAAATGTAAATCAATAATTTGGGGAAATACATATTATTCTTTCAATAATTTCTCTAAAAGTTTTTATTTTTTGTTGTTTTAACTCTAGTATTTCAATTATCTTTTTTTCCCTCATAGTTTCAATCTGAGTATTGAATTTTCTTTGGCCTGAAAACATTTTAGTTCCTTTCCAAGTTAACAATGACTTCTTTTTCTTCTACCTTTTTAATGTCCACAATAGAGTCTCTAATACGGGGGCCATCCCAGCCTCCATGATTATGAAGACAGCACTGGTTCTCTTCCTTCATAGTTCCACGAGGGTTATCATTCTGCTTTTTCTCTACTTCAGGTGGAAGTGTTTCTTCTGAACCAATTATCTTCCCATCTTTGTCCTCTGAAGAATCAGTTTTCCACTCCCAGCTATTTTCTTTCTTAGGGTAAGTTTTATGTCTGGGTCATTTTGCTTATTTCTCTACCCTCTTAAAACCTGAATTCCTCTGCCTTAGAGAATTCTCAACTTCATGTATTATTTGACATGTTTAAAATTTCTTCGATTCTAAGGGAATTTTGTCTTACTGGTATGTGAGAAGCACAAAACAGGTCATCACTTCAAAAACACAGAAACATATGTTTCCTAAAGAAAGAACCCACAGCTACATTTTGCAGGTACTGTGAAAAACATCCCTTGTAAGTGAATTATCCAACTACTGTGTTTTATCTTCCCTTATCCACTACTAGGTACAAATTCTGGAAATTATTGAACTCTGAAAACACTTCACAAATGATTATGAAGGAGTTATTCTTAACTTGACCATTTTTGTAATTCATTGGCCATACCCTGATATTCGTCTTCCTAACAACACTAAAGATGACTGGCTACTTACAAGAAAACTGATTCTTTGTGGAAATAACTTCTAATAACTAAACATTTGTCTCAATAGCTTCAATATTTTGTTAGGAAAAGTTGATAGTTGTCAAAAAAAAATACCTGATGTAGGAGGAAAGTGAAAATGACACTGTCATCTAGAGAACTAGAAGGGAGTGAATGATGGCCTTTGACCTACCCTTGAAAGAGTTGTTCTTGTATAATACAATCATTTAAGAAGAAGGAGCCAGGGTAATTCTATGGGTAAATACAGTCTTTCTTAGCTATGGGTCAGGGGAGTGGGGTTAGCAGGTGTGTGTATGTTATAGGGGGTTGCTTCATTCAGGCTTTTCCCCAAACTCCAGTCCCAGGAAGAGAGAATTCAAAACAAAGCAAAAATTGTTAAGGCTTCACTGGACTATCTATCCACCTCCTCCGACCTAAGAGTAAAATCAAGAAAGCATACACAGCAGCAAATTTGGCAAGGGAAGGCCTTGTCCATGTGCCCTATCCGGGGCTAGCAAGAGTACTTTATTCTTTAGCCTATGCATATGGAACTGCTACGGTTTCTTCAACCCTCTCAGTTGAGGCATTGTAACTGTAATATTGTAGCAGCCTTCCTAGAGTGATGGGATTCAAATCAATCCAGAGAAGCAGTGTTACACCGTGTTATGTTTTGATTGTATCCCCACACCCAAATTTCATTGTCAGTTATAGTTACCATAATCACCATGTGTGGTGGGAAGGACCAGGTGCAGAGAATTGAATCATGGGGACTGTTTCTCCCATCCTATTCTCATGATAGTGAGTGAGTTCTCATGAGATCTGATGGTCTTATAAGGGTCTTCCCCCTTCGCTGGGTTCTGATTTCTTCTCCTCTCTATCATCATGTGAAGAAGGACATGTTTGCTTCCCTTTCCGCTATGATTGTAAGTTTCCTGAGGACTCTTCAGCCACGTGAACTGAGTCAATTAAACCTCTTTCCTTTATAAATTACCGTGTCTCTGGTATGTCTTTATTAGTAGCATGAGAACAGACTAATATACACCCACTCTGCAGGGAGGTCAGTGCAAAGCAAGCCCGGATAGCCTCGGATTGCACGGGCCACAGAGGGGAAAGTGTTGGTAGTTGTAAGTGTTAAGGCAGTGATTAGGTACTTATCTACCAAAGGACAGAAATTCAACTGTGGGGAATCCAGGCCTCCTAGTGGTTGATACTCAGCTGTGGTTTAGGTAAAACTTCCTAAATACATTACTTTGCTTTGTTCAATGATAACAGATGCACTTATGTTTCTTCTCCCTGCCCTGTCCCCGACCTGCAGCCCTCGGCGTCATTTCTGCACAGTTAAGCAGTGTCTTACTGTCTGCCTTCCAGTCACTCTATGCCCATGCCCAATAAAATGCAGTGACATTATTCAATACACTTACCGAGAGTAAGAGACTTTGTAGTTTATAACAGCCATATTGATATTCATGCTTATCATTTTATACAGTTACAGGTGATACTAAAACATCTTTCAGTAAGAAGAATTTGTTTAACATCTAGCCATCCAATATTAACCACTGAGAATAGAAATAGTAGTAAGAATAATAAAACATGGGCACTGCCCTCAAAGAGTTTATAATCTAATGGCGGGGGGGGTGGGGCAGACAAGTCAACAAATTATTATAATGTAGTATATTAACCTACACAGAGATCAGAGAAGGAGGGCCTCTAACACAGATGTAAGGTAGAGGGATAAGGAATAGAGTAAAAGGAAATTATTATTAGTGCGGGATTCTTGGAGGAAAATGTGCCTACTTCCTGTTCACAAGGATGAATAGAAAATATTCAAAACGGGCATAAGAGGACAAACAAGGCAGAGAATCCAGAGAAAGCATGGTGTACCCTGGGGAACTGCTAAGTAGGGCTGCAACACAACATACTGGTTCAGGCACAATTTGAGCTGAATCAGGAGAGACAGGCTGGTATGGGATCATGGAGAGCCTTAGATACCATGACCAGGATCCCAGCATCTAACAAGATGGAAGATAGAGAACCGATGAATGATGCTATGGGCTGAATTATACCTGCCCCCTCAGTCCCATGGGGTGAGTCCTCCATCCAGTGTGACTATTTAGAGACAGGGCTTTTAGGAGGTAATTAAGATTAAATGAGGTCATAAGGATGGAGTCCTAATCTGATAGGATTGGTGGCTTTATAAGAAGGGGATGAGATATCTCTCTCTCTCTCTCTCTCTCTCTCTCTCTCTCTCTCTCTCTCTCTCCAAGTGCATGTGCCAAGGAAAGGCCCTGTGAGGACAGTGAGAAGTTGGATCTGAAAGCCAGGAAGAGAGCTCTCGCCAGGACCCAACCATGCTGACACACTAATCTCAGACTTCCAGATACAAGAACTGTAAGAAAATCAATTTCTGTTGTATAAGTCATCTAGTCCCTAGTATTTTATTACAGTAACCTGTGCCTACTAAGATAAATGATGTCAAACGAGGGACTGGCATGTGTATCACATGATGTGTATCAAATGAAGAGTGTGCTTAGGGTAGCTAGTAGATTGCAAAAGGAGTAAAACTGAAGGTGGAGGACCATTTAGGACAGTATCTACTAAGCACCCAGATTACAAGTAAGGAGACTTTCAACTAAGGTGTGGGTAGAAAGACTGAGTGAAGACACTGGATTCGCTGAACTTAGAGATACAACAGATGTTGTAGGTTAAGCGTTTGAGGTTACAAAGTTAAATTCTGTCTTACACTATGGTTTAGTTGAAGAAACCTTTTTCGGGAAAATGTCCATTGGTGTATAAGCCAGACCAGCTTAATCAGGCACAGGAAAGCTGCAATGTGTCACAAAATGTTGAAAGCAAATGCAGGAGTGAAGGTGTCATGATTAACTACTTGCTGTGGATTTCTATTCTTCTGAGAGACTGTTTCATTCTCTCATGGCTCAGTACAGAAGCCAATGTCAATCCAAGTTTTAACTATCTGAAAAGCTTGGTTTCATTCTTGATGTTATTTTCTCCCTCCACTTTAGATGTTCCCCTGTGTGCATCCAACTCTGAAGAAGACTGGCATAGCTGATGTTGCCAGTCAGTGAGCTGACTATGATAAAAAAAAAAAAAAAAAAAAGGGAGAGCACATTTTTAGATGTTCTTTCCCTAGTGTATGTTTTTGTCAACTTTGTCATAGATCACTTGGCTCTAGATACATGGCTATATTTCTGAGTTCTCTATTCTCTTCCATCAACCTGTGTCAACAGATATTCTTAGTAGTCATAAATAAAGGGGACAATATTGGAAAATAGTGTAATATGAAATATAATAAGAGTTCTGTAAAGTATCTTAATGGGACAAGTGTCCTCAGAAATTCTCCATAAAAAAGAAACAAAAAAGAGATGATGACTTAAGAGAATGAAATATAAAACAAGAATGTATTGAATGTAATGTTTCCAATAGAATAAATTTAAATATATATTAATTATATATAACATATGTATATATACACACGTGTGTATGTATATTTAACTCTAACAAAATAAAGTATCATTAGAGGAAAAATCTAAAATATATAAATATCCAATAATAAACTAGTACATAATAAGTACTCAGTAAAATTAGGCATTTATAATTCTACATGATATAATTTATAGTTTTTGATTATTGGAAGTTAAAAATAATAGATTTAAGTACACAATACTTAAAGTTTCACAGGCATAACAAATTGGAACACAGACAGACTTAGAAATCATTTTACAACCAAATGTAGACATCATAGGATCACAAAACATTAGTGCTGAGAGGAATTTTAAAGAGCATTTAAATGTTCGTTTTGTAGATGTGGGAAATGGCATGAATCTGTTAGGTTTCTTCTGAATGGCCTACATGTTGAATGGAGAGCTTGCCTCCCATGACATGTGGTATTTTAGTGGAGAAGAAAGAAAGAATATACAGTAAAGTGAAGAATCGTTTGTGGTTGACTTAGAATGTTTTACAAGAAATAAGAAGGGCATGTTTAAATTACTCATAAGAGAAAGTGTCCTAAAGGCAAGAGCAATTTAACAATGGAATAGCCACCCGAAGAGGTCATTGAGAAAACATCAATAAGACATTCAGAAAGAGATTAAATATAATTCTAAAGGGAATAATATAAGTGTCTGGCAATAACATGCACTAGGTACAGAGGTCTGAATACAATGACCTGTCATTTTCCCCATAGTCCCTGTGTCTATGATTCAAGTAAAATAATCATGAGAGCAAATAGAGGTAAGGTGAACATCAAAAAGGAAAAAATCATGAGACAAAATAAGATAAGACTACCAGAACTGACATGGTAGCACAGAGGAAAACAATTCTTTCCGAGACTAAAAGCTTTCTAAGCAGCATTCTGGTGGCAGTTTTGTCCGCTTTCATCTACAGGAGCAACGGCAAAAAACTCACTTGCCTTTCTGTCAAAACTCCCATTATTTTAAGTTGTTTTTCATAATCTGTAACAGAAGCACTGTATGCCTTTAAGTTATTACGCCCTCATCATGGAAGAGATGGCCCAAAGAAAAGAACTTCTACAAAACCCCAAATTCGGTCAGAACTAACCTCCAATGCCCTTAGTAATTTATGAAGGTTTATGCTGGTGGCAATAATGTTACTATGCAGAATCATAAAATTAGAAAAAGTGTTGTCTTTGTCTTTGTCTTTTCAGTCTGCTATAACAAAATACCATAGACTGGGTCATATAAACAACAGAAATTTATTTCTCACTACTTTGGAGACTGGGAAGTTGAAGATCAATCACTTGGCAGACTCAGTGTCTGGTAAGAGCTCTTTTCCTGGTTTGAAGATAGCTATCTTCTAGCTGTGTCCTCACATGGCAGAAGGGATGAGGGATCTCTCTGGGGTCTCTTTTATAACTAATCCCATTTATGAGGGCTCCACCCTCATGACCTGATCACCCCCCAAAGGCCCATTGTCCTAATAGCATCACATAGGGGGTTAGGATTTCAACATATGAATTTGGGGGTGACAGAAATATTAAGACCATGCATCTCTTGACTGAAAGTAACTTTATACATCCATAGGCATAAAACTTCATGTAGGCTGGGTGCAGTGGCTCATGCCTGTAATCCCAGCACTTTGGGAGGCCAAGGAGAGTGGATCATGAGGTCAGGAGATCGAGACAATCCTGGCTAATACGGTGAAACTCCGTCTCTACTAAAAATACAAAAAAATTAGCCGGGTATGGTGGTGGTCGCCTGTAGTCCCAGCTACTCGGGAGGCTGAGGCAGGAGAATGTCGTGAACCCGGGAGGCAGAGCTTGCAGTGAGCCAAGATGGCGCCACTGCACTCCAGTCTGGGCAACAGAGAGAGACTCTGTCAAAAAAAACAAAACAAATCAAAACAAAAATACCTCATGTAATTGGAAAGCAGTAGCATGGGCTTGTTTATGCTCAATACTAAGGCATGCATCTATATAAGAATATAATCACACACACCATTATCCACATCAGAATGAGCCAAACACACTCCAGGAAAATATAGGTGAACATTAACATTATCTCAATGTGCGAAAAATCTTTCTAAGCAGGAAATGAAACCCAGAAACTATATTTTTAAAAATGTTGATTTTTGATTACGTTAAAATCTTTAAATTTTGAGCGTCAAAAATCAATATAAATAAGATTGAAAATCAAATAAGGTGAAAAAATGAATTTGAAAAATACACTAAAGGCAAAAGTTAACACATGTACTATATACAAAGCCTTTGAAATTCACGAGAGGTAAACATTCAGTTTTTCCACGTTGAGAAAATTTTCAGATAATCATATATGTACCATTGCACAGATACAAATAACCAGTGAACATAATAAGCTTCATCACAAATCAAAAATGTGAATTAAATAAGATATATTTTTCAGTGATCAAGAGGTAAATATTCTTTAAAAATAACACATAATTTTGATGAGAATAGATAAAACAAATGGCCATATACCATTGAGGATATACAAAATGTATGAAAAGTTTCTGAAGAATAATTTGGGAACATAGATCAAAACCCTTGAATTTTGTATATGTTTTCACCCAAAATTCTAAATATTTTTCAAAAGAAATTATGAGCAAGAAAGGAATATCATTACAAGGATATTTATCCCATCACTGTTCAAGGCAAAGCAAAATGAGATAACTTTGATAAAGTTTTCCTGGTGACCCCTGTGTGGCTCCCAGTGCTTATTTTCTAATTCCACACAAATCATTTTCACTAAACAACATGTCTAGACTTTTATAAGCCTTCAGTATAAAAGTTCTTCTCTGAATTTTATGGGATTCATTTTATATTGCTAGACCCTTAGGTATCTTTGAGAAGTGACAGAAGAAAAAGTTTACGTGCAATGTAAATAAGTGCTGTACAATTAACCATAGAAAAATAATTTCTAAAGTGCTGTTTCCCAAGACATTTTAAGAAAATGTGTACATTAGATATCTACGTGTCTGAGCTATTCCCTGAATGGTAATAATTTTAGGCATATTCTTAATGTTTCCTTGTGATTATATTTTTCAAAATAATTCAAGTTTAAGTTGCTTAAAAATAAGGCAGTATGAGAATTTCCTGAATATGAATTTGAAAGCCCTAACTGAAAGGATTATACAAAAGCCCCTTTGATGGCAATTAATTGAAAATGGCTTAGTGCTTTGGTATTTCCTTTTGGAAGGTTCTACGGTTAAATATAAAGTAGAAAAATTTCTGTTCTTTTACCTTATATTCATGTTGTCACTTAACTCTAAGTGTTTAAATTATAAAACACTAACACAATATATCATGAAAGGAAGAATAATCAATATAATTTTTAAAAGAGTACAGGATTTTTTCAAACATTTTTAAAAGAATGATTGATTCCTTAATAAGTTTATTTCTTTAATTTTCTTGTCAAATGGGATCTTGAAACTATGGTGAACACTTTCTTTACATAGCAGTGCATATTCCTGGGAAGGTATGTTATCATTCTTATTAAGGTATGATTACTATTAGGTAGATGGCATATATAATGGGGTTTCATTGCCAAAAAAATCTGAAAAGAAAAGGGAACCTGTGGTCTTGTTTTTATATCAGTTATTAAGTATTAATTAAACAAATTTTATTGAGTTTCTAGTCTGATCTAGTCACCAGTTTAGGTAGGGAAGATATTGTTCCTGTCCAGAATGAGTTGAGTATAATATGAAGATACTAATGAAATATAAAATTGAATCATTTTAATTTGAGTAATTATTACTTTTATAATGGTATACACAACATGTATGGGACCCTCAAAGGATTGCTCTGGTTTATCTAGGGGTTTATTGAATAAATCACAGAGACAATTGCCTTTGATCCAAGACCTGACATAGCAAGCTGTGTTAATATGAAGGTGGGTAGGGTGCTAACATCACAGCTTGATTAAGGACACGGAGATTTAGAAGAACATAGTATGTTTTAGAAATGCCAGTAGCTTAATATTGTTGTGCCAAGAATGGCAGAAGACAGGACTGGACAAGTTAGGTGAAAAATATTTTTGATATGTAAAGGATTCCAATGCTCACAACCATGTTGTGGTGGTTGAGAGGAGGGCAGACAAGCAGCTTGGGCCAGGGACTGGCCACACCATCTCAAGAAGTCAGATATTCAAATCTTGTTCATCTCACCACATCTGTTTCATCTGAGGAATTGCCAGGCACTGTAGTTGGGAAGGTCTGCTGTGGATGATGAGAATTCACAGAGCAATAAGTAATAGAATTTATGTAGAGATGTTTTCACTCATTTGTTTGATTATTACTGCTAGGCTGAAACAGAAACTTTGGAATTGTGACCCACCTCACAATGCTTCACCCCTATTCTTGTGATTCCATAGGTTCTGTGGTAACTTCAAGCCATAGAATCAGTACAGACTCTTGAGTGGCATTTCAGAGACAACTACTTGAGTTGGAATCATTGTAGCCCTTGAATGAAACAGTGCTATGTTCAAATCTTCACGCCACCATTATTCTCTGTGTCCTTTTATTTTTCCTCTCTGAAAGTAGCTAAAATAACTTACTTTAACAGAGTAATTGAGGGTTATAAAAAAATAGGAAAATGTGTCTGAGATTTAGTAGGAATTCAGTAAATGTTATTTTGATTATTCTGTTTATTACTGGAGGGTGATGATAGATTCAACGTAGTCTCTATGTTATTCTCCAGGAGCTAGCTGGAGACCGTGGAGTTTCAGAAACTGCCTTACAAA
The DNA here is from genome assembly GCF_000951045.1 of Mandrillus leucophaeus. Lineage (NCBI taxonomy): Eukaryota > Metazoa > Chordata > Mammalia > Primates > Cercopithecidae > Mandrillus > Mandrillus leucophaeus. The sequence goes on along the minus strand of NW_012104131.1, from coordinate 4,120,046 downwards.
GTGTGGCTGAAGTCAAGAGTCCTCTACAGCTGCGTAGCACCTTGACATTTTATTTTAAACAGAGTGAAAATGAAATATATATTATGTACCCTGCTTCCCTAAGGAGCAGCCTTTAAGTTTTCTATCCTTACACACTAGCCTATGGATAAACAAAATAAAATAATGGTGCATTTTTAAATTTTTATATTGTGGTAGAAACATCTTCAAAATTATTTGAGTATATTTCTAAATATACCTCTGCATTACTGTTTCTTTCCATTGCAATGAAACTTACAGTAGAAAAAGCTATAGAAGCATATTTTCATCTATCTGTAAGATCAGATATATGTGACCATAATAGCCTATTTGGGTTGTTTCCCCCAATCTCTACATTTCTTTCTCTTTCAGAAAATATCTATTTTATGGGCAGAAATGTGAAAATTTCATTAGAGTCAAAATGTAATAGTAGAAACATCCAACTGTACAGAAACACCCAATAGCAGAATGAAGGGAAATCCTGACTCCAGAATCCTAACCACTGAAAAAGAGCACGGGTGTGGGATGCTGAGTGAGGCATGCAGGCAACAACAAAACTCTCACCTTAAATCACATCATCAAAATAATCTCAAACAGATTAGAGGATGTGAACAACTCCCAGAAAAAGCAGCTTATATTTCTGTTTCTTCTCCTCCAGAGAATGCTTACTTGGTGTTTAAAGTTTATTTCATAATATTACTGTTTTTGTTCTCCTTTTTCCAATGTATGGCCAAAGCATCTATGGACAGATACAAAATAAAGTACATGCCATTGAAACTACATTTCCCTTAAATAAATTGGCTCTTATGAAATAATAGGAGAAATTATCTAAAAGGATTGTATTAATTCTTATAAAGAGAAGAGAAAACATAGATCAAGGGTGAAAAGCTATAGGGAGAATTTTAAGTTCAAAGACTTTTTTTTGTAAACTGTAGATCCCCTAAGTTATATAATTCATAATTTTTTATTGTATTAAACAGAGACTTTGTAATTCTTTTGTACTTTCTTGCCACTAATAAAAAAATAGATAACAACAGAAAACAAATAATTATATGCTGTATTTATCAATTTATCATTTTATTCCATTTTATAGTACATCTCCTATTATGGGAACTATAGATTTTGCACCTGGTTCTGCTTAAGACTAAGCTTTATAAGTAATATATTTTCCTATTTTAATTAAAGGGAGCAGTTGTATTACTTGTGTGAGCTGAGGCATCAAAGAGGAAAGAATAGAATACTTTCACAGAAAATGTTCTTACAATATGAAAGTTTAAGAGCTATTTTTAACCATCCTTGTTAACAGTGCATGTGTAGTTTATAAAGACTCATGTCTGGATATGACTAAAAAATAAAATTGCAAATTGGATACAAGTAGACAGAAAGAAACACTGTAAATTACTGTGTATGTACAGTAATTACTCCAAGAAAATAAATGTTACTGTGACATTCTGGCCATGATCCCAGAAAATTCACAAATATTCCATTGTACTTCATTCTTTAACTTTAAAGATTGTGTTAATACTTAATTATATATTAATCAACAACATTAAAATGTGGGTTATAAATATTTTGGAGCAATTCAAACAGTGAGCACTAAATGTGATAGAATTTCCATTTTCTTCCTCTCTGAAGATTCATGTACAGGCACACAGCTCATCTCCTTTGCGGTTAGGGCAGAGGAGTACACTTTAGTGATCACTGATGCTCTGCTCTCTTTTCCCTTCGTTTTTCCCACAGGCATTAGAAAATATCACAAGATTTCTGATGACAGCACTTTGAGTCCATGTGTTTATCTTTTCCTTCACTCTAAATCCTATTGAAAAGTCTAGGGAAATGTATAAATGAGAAAGGATTAATAGCGAACCATATTAGATATCATCATTGAAGCTGATTAAGGAAATTGTCAATTAATGGACAATAATCTGAAATTAACCCTGATGTTATAGGTTGTATTGTGAAGATTCATATATTGAAGTCCTAAAAGTCAGCATCTCAGAATGTGACTATATTTGGAGATAAGGTCCCAACAGAGGTAATTAGCTCATTAGGGTGAGCCCTAATCCAGTATGACTGGTGTCTTTATAAGTAGGAGAAATTAGACACAGACACACACACAGGAAAGACCATGGGAAGGCACAGGAGAAGACAGCTACATGCCAAAGAGAGAACCTCAGGAGAAACCAATCTGAAACCTTGATCTTGGACTCCTAGCCTCCAGATTCTGAAGAAATAAATTCCTGTTGTGTAATCTATCCCATCTCTGGTAATTTATTATGGCAGCCCTAGAAAACTAATTCACCTGTCAAAGGATTGACCTACTTCAAAACTAAGTGGAAGTGTTTCCCAAACAAAGCTCTAAAAACTCTGAAGCCTAATAGTGGCTGGGAAGATGCCCTATAACCTTAACTTGGGAGGAGCTAAAAGGTAGCAGGAAAAGGTGATGGAGTTGGATTTAGCTGAGCCTGAAGCAAATGAATGCAGCATTTGTGCCCAGATTTCATTTAATGTAAACATGATGGCTCCTAATATGAGAGATAAGGATAAAAGAACGTGAGCCCAGGACCTTAATAGATGACTTTGGGTTACCACAACAAAAATGAGTTAAAAGAAACAACAAAAAAGATTCAGGACTCCACTGAATTTCCATAGCATTCCTGGTTGTCTGGCTACAAGTTTCCTCTCTGACTTGATAGAAACGCCACTAAAATCCAACCAGCAGTGCTGGAGGAAACTTTGGGGAGCATGCCCAGCAGATAATACATTGAAAAGCCTTGAGAATTGTGTGAGAACCCTATGCCTTAAGTGATTTCTCTCAGTATTTTCTTGGTACAGGGAGATTGCATAGTGGAGTGGAGACTGAGTGTGTTGAGTACATCAGAATTCAGCATCTGATGTGACACACTCTACTCATCTACATGTCCAGCTGTAGATTAAGCACCAACAGGAAAAGGAAAAACCACAGAATCAGAGCTCCTAAGAGGGAGTCCATGATAAACAATGACCATAAATGTTCTTTTAGTTAATTTACATCAAAATAATAGTGAGTAGTAAATAAAAAAAATTTAAGGACAGTATATCTTAATGCTTTCTAATTTTAATTTCTAGATTCTAAGTCTTAGGTTCTAAACTCTTATTTCTAAAGTTCACTTTGAACTTTACAAGTAGTCAATTGTAATTATTTTAAGAATTATTTAACTAGAAAATGTGTGACAGTGATATACTGAAATTGGTTTATCATAGCTCACAAGAATAAATTTATTAATAATTATTAATAAATAATTATTACATTTAAATGATTAATAAATTATTTTAAAATGATAAATTAGGCATACTTTTCCTAATTCCACACTCAGTGGCATCAATGCTGGCATCTTGAAATTAGCCATTGAAAAAATGTTTACACAGTGAAAAATCAACAAACTCTAAAAATTAGAGTTTAAAAAAAAAATTTTCTCCAGAAAGTCAGCAGTTAAGAATTTGTCGGTGTGCCACTGTATGCATATCTGTGTTACATATAAATATATATAAAATTTCCTACGAAATTTGTAAATATGAAAATGGATAATCTAATTAGCTATAGTAATTATAAGATATCTAGGAATAAACATAATGAAAATTGTGCAAATATATATGAAGAAAGTCATAAAAAGTTACTGAAGGACAGAATGACATACCAGGTATTTGACTGGAATTCTAAATTTTATAAAAAAGTCAAATCTCCCCAAAAATAATTTTGTAAGTTTAATGTAATTCCAAAATAAAAAATTATGATTTTGGAGGATTGATTAAAGTTTATGTTTTTCATTTGTATAAAAGATTTGCAAAAAAATAGACAAAAATATTTGGAGCAAAATAATCAATTTCTATGACCAGTAATTAAAATATTTTATAAACTAATTATATTAATGGGATTTATAATGCATAATAATGATTATATGCTTGGAACAGTATAGAATACAGGAACAAGTACATAGATATTTAAATTTAACATATAAATATGGTGGCATTTCAAATCCATGGATGAAATGGTATATCCCTATATAAATAATATTGAAAGAATTGGCTACTTTTGAGGGGAAAAAGCAGTTACAGCCTTGTCTCATACCACTGTAACTATTCTTTTGAAGAAGCAGAACTCATAGGTTGCAATTATAAACCAACTTTGTTTTTTCTCCTTTAAATATAATCTGATGTCTGATAATATCTATTTACTCTTGTTGGTGGCCCTTCAAGACAAGACCCAAATGGTCCCATGTTGTGTGCTTTTGTGTTAAGGGGTATAATGGAGGAGCAAGTGTCTGCATCTGATGCATGAGAAACAGTAAGGAACTTCTGTTTCGAGAAATTCTGAGAATGCAAATCAACAATTCAGCAGCAACGCACCCCTCATTCAAATATCAAAGAAGCTAGTGAGCTAAACGTGCTCTTGAAGTTACATTTTCCATCATGCATCAGACACTGATCCACCACATCCTGAAATTTCAGAGGGCACTCTTTGTACTTGCTAAGTAATCTCTTTAAAGCAAAGGGAGATCCATCATACCATTCCTCGCCCAGAATGATAGTGAGACTCATAGTCTCACTAGTACAGTAAGAGCTTTAGTCTCACATAGTACAGTAAGAGCTTTATCCAAAGACCAGGCTCTCCTTTAGTCAGTGGCTCCTGACCCTCATGTATTCCTGATGTGGTTGAGAGGTCAAAGTCCTGCAACCATCACAATATATGATGACTGCATCATATATGATGAGATTTGGGTGTGAGCTGCATATGTCTAGCTGCATATTTCTGGCTCTCTATATACTTAAGAAATAAGGGATCTTTTATATCTTAGTGTCTAAACACCAACTTAAATTTTAGTCTCACATTATATATATTTATGAAAGTAAATTAAAAATGGATTCAACATACCATGAAGTATTGAAAGTATATATATGAAGATTTTTTTATACTTGAGTAAGAAAAGTGTCTTCTTACTAAAAGGGTAGAAATCAGAAAAAGATAGATTTGATTATATAAAAGACTACAATGATGGATAAAGAATATTTTTAAAAATTATAAACTTGAAAAAAATACTTGTAACATATGTAATAAGTAAATGGTTAATATCCTTACTGCACAAAGATTAGCACAATAATTAAAAATGGCAAAAAAGGCATAAATAGGCAAGTCACTAAAGAAGAAATATGCGTGGCCTTTCAATATGTGAAGATATTAATCTCATTAATAAATGAATGCAAATTAAAACAGCAATGAGAATTTTTGTCTAACATGTTGGCAAATATAAATATTGGTATTTCTCAGCAATGTTAAGAATATGTGACAACAAAAACTCTCACACGAAAGAAATTAGTATAATTTAGCAACTTTTTGGATGGTAATCTGGCACAATTTATCAATTATGTCACATGTATTGCCTTCGACCCAGTGCAGTGATGCACTGCCCAGCCCTGCCCCCTTCAGAAATGTGGAACTCATTCCCCCAGCTCCTGGGAGTGCTGCTACCAGATAGCCCTCAGCTGTCAATTGTCTTCAGAAATCACTCTGGATGGAGAGAGTCACCTGCTCAAAGGCAGAACAGCCCTTCTTTGGGCAGCCTGCAGCCAGTGACTAATCAATTCAGGGCCAATCTACCTCACTCCAACTTGAGGTGATTCTAAGAGGCCATTCCAGCTTAAAATTTCCCTGGGGGAAAAGCAGAGATTTCACCTTTCCCTGAGAGACTGTAAGGCAGTCAATATGTCACTAATCCTGCTTCCTCCCCTCCGTTATATCCCACAGGTGTTGACTTTACCAGCACTCCTAAATACAGCTCCTAAATACGATCTTCACCTTCACCTCCAAGTATGCTATTGGGAAACCCAATCTGAAATAACCAGCTATTGTATATGTAAGAATTTGTCATAAGGAACTAAGTGCTAAGTGTATAAAGGTGTAAGAGGCAGAATGTGTCTTCACAAATTAGTATATAAAAGAAAAAAAAAGCAGCTAAATATCCAGTAATAGGAGAGTGATTAAATACATTGTAGACATCAAATCATGAAGTTAATAAGCCAGTTATAGAAGAGTATACATTTGACAAAAATTTTAAATATCCCATATGTTTAGATTTATGTTTATAAGGTTTGGAAGGATACTTGAAATCCTCAACAGTGTTTATCCAGGTATTCACCTACTCATGTAGTTTGTATGTGTGCTCACACCCAAATCTCATGTTGAGATGTAATCCCCAATGTCAGAGGCGGGGCCTGGTGAGAGGTGATTGGATCATGGGGGCAGATTTATCATGAATAATTCAGCACCATGCTTTTGGTGCTGTAATATGGTTTGGCTATGTCCTCACCTAAATCTCATCTTGAATTGTAGCTCCCATTATTCTGATGTGTTGTAGGACTGAAAGATAACTGAATCATGGGAGCAGTTTTCCCCATACTGTTCTTGTGGTGGTGTATAAGTCTCACGAGATGGTTTTATCAGGGACTTCCCCTTTCTCTTGGCTCTCATTCTCTCTTGCCTGCCACCATGCAAGACATCCCTTTGCTCTTCCTTCATCGTCCACCATGATTGTGAGGCGTTTCCAGCCATGTGGAACTGAGTCCATTAAATCTCTTTTCTTTTATAGATTACCCAGTCTTGGGTATGTCTTTACTAGCAGGGTAAGAACAGACTAATAACATGCTGTCTTCCAGATAAGTGAGTTCTTGTGAGATCTAGTCTTTTAAAGTGTGTGGCACCTCCCTCCTTTCTCTCTTGGTCCTGCTTTCACAATGTGATGTGCCTGCTCCACTTTGCCTTCCACCATGAATAAAAGCTCCCTAAAGCCTCCCAGAAGCAGATGCTGCCATACTTCCTGCACAGCCTGCAGAACTGTGAGCTAATTAACCTGTTTTCTTTATAAATTACCCAGTCTCAGTTATTTCTTTATAGCAATTCAAGAATGGTCTAATACAGAAAATTGGTACCAGGAGTGAGCCATTGCTATAAAGATAGCTGAAAATATGGAAGCAGCTTTGGAATTTGTTACCAGGCAAAGATTGGAAGAGTGTGAAGGGCTCAGAAGACAGGAAGATGAGGGAAGATTCAGAACTTCTTAGAGACTGGTTAAATGGTTGTGACCAAAATGCTGATAGTAATATGGACAATTAAGCCCAGGCTGCTGAAGTCTCAGATGGAAAGGACAAACTTACTGGGAAATGGAGCAAAGGTCACCTTTGTTATGCGTTAGCAAAGAACGTGGCTGCATTGTTCCCCTGCTTTAGGGCTCTGTGATAGTTTGAAATTGAGAGTAATGACCTAGGGCATCTGGCAGAAGAAATTTCTAAGCATCAAAACATTCAAGATGTGATCTAGATGCTTCTAACAACCTATGCTCATATGCACTAGCAGAGAAATTACATGAAGTTGGAACTTATATTTAAAAGGGAAATGAAGCATGTAACTTTGAAAAGTTTGCAGCCTGGCCCTGTGGCACAGAAAACAAATGAACAAACAAACAAACAAACAACCAAAAAAATAAAAATATAATAAAAATAAATAAAATAAATAAATAAAAACTTTTTCTGGAGAGAAGTTCAAGCAGGTTGTAGAGCTACTACTTCTAGATAAATTTGCATAATTAATACGAACCTAAGTGCTAATATCCAAAACAATGGGAAAAAGACCTCAAAGGCATTTCAGAGACCTTCACAGGGCCCCCTCCCATCACAGGCCCAGAGACCTAGGAGGGAAGACTGGTTCCATGGGCCAGGGCCAGGCCCTGCTGCCTTACACAACCTTGGGTCACTGCTCCCTGCATCCTGGCTGCTCCAATCATGGCTCAAAGGGGTACAGCTCAGACCTCTCTTTAGACAGTGCAAGCTGTAAACCTTGGTGGTGTTAAGCCTGCAGGTGCACTGAGTGCAAGAGTTGAGCCTTGGGAGCCTCCCCCTAGATTTCAGCGGAGGTATGGAAAGGGCTGGGTATCCAGGCAGAAGCTTGCTGCGGGGGCAGAGCTCTCACAGAGGACTGCTACTAGGGCAGTGTGGAGGGGAAATGTGAGGCTGGAGCCCCTCAACAGAGTCCCCACTGGGGCATTGCCTAGTGGAGCTATGAGAAGTAGGCCACCATCCTCCAGACCCCAGAAAGGTAGATTCACCAACAGCTTGCACTGAGCACCTAGAAAAGCCACAGACTCTAAATGCCAGCCCATGAGAGCAGCTCCAGGGACTGAACCCTGCAAAGCCACAGGAATAGAACTGCCCATAGCCTTCAGAGCCCACCACTTACACCAGTGTGCCCTGGATTTGGGACATGGAGTCAAAGGAGATTATCTTGGAGGTTTAAGATTTAATGACTTCCCTGCTGGGTTTTGAACTTGAGTGGGGTCTACAGCCCTTCATTTTTTGGCCAATTTCTCCCTTTTGAAATGATAGTATTTACCCAACATGTATACTCCCATTGCATCTTGAATTCTCTAACTCTATTTTGATTTTGCAAGCTCATAGGCAAAAGGGACTAACCTTATTTCAGGTGAGACTTTGGACTTTGGACTTTTGAGTTAATGTTGGAATGAGTTAAGACTTTGGGGATTATTGGGAAGGCATGATTGTATTTTGAAATTTGAGAAGGACATGAGATTCAGGAGGGTCCAGGACAGAATGATATAGTTTGGATCTGTATCCCCACCCATTGAAATGTAATCTCAGTGTTGGAGGTGGGGCCTGGTGAAAGGTGACTGGATCATGAGGGCAGATTTCTCATGAATGGTTTAGCACCATCCCTCTTGGTACTGTCCTCATGAGAGTGAGTGAGTTCTTATGAAATCTGGTTGTTTAAAAGTGTGTAGTCCACACACCCCTATTGCTCTCTCCCTTGCTCCCATTCTGGCCATGTGATATAACTGCTTCCCCTTTACCTTTCACCATGATTCTAAGTTACCCAAGGCCTCCCCAGAAGCCCAGTAGGTGCCAGCATCATGCTTCCTGTTCAGCCTGCAGTACTGTGACTCAATTAAGCTTCTTTTAATGTATCATCTGGTCTCAGATATTTCTTTATGGCAAAGCACAAATGGACTAATTCAGAAAATAGCACCTACTAAATGTATTTGTTTTATTTTGTTGTTGTTTTTGTTGTTTTCAGAAAAAAGCCATTAAGATATTTTCAATACTTGGTAAACAAAAACTAATGGAATCTTTTAATAAATACAAGTTGAATGTTTCTGCTTGAATCTCTCTTTGGATAAAGAATGCAACATGAAAGTGCCTTTTCTAACTTTCATGACCTATAAAATATAGCTGCTGGCCTCTTCATGCTGCATGTTCATAAAATGTTTTGATTTCCTCAATAGAAAGGTACTCTGTTAGGACAATTGCTTACATTTCTAAATAAATGTAATCATTCTTCATTTCATATGCTCCTTATTCAGACATATTTGGAGGCATCAACAGAAGATGAAAGGACACAAGGCCATGACTTTAAACATTTAGGTTCAAATCCCGGTTCTATCTGCAATTCAGTATGTAACCCTAAAAACATCTCTGTGTCTCTTTCCTCATCACATGTGAGAGGAGATTTGTGAGAACTCATATCTTCCATATAGCTGCAACAGCATCTAGAAAGATTCTTTTCTAAGAAGAGTAAAGTGATATACTAATATAAAGATAAATGGTAGCCCATGAGGTTTAAATTGTTTTTGCAGTCTTGGAAATCTGTGTAATCCTGCCTGTCTCCTACACTTATCTATATTGGGAATCCTCATTCAACTCCAGTTCCCATATAACATCGGTGAGCTGGGTGGTTTTGTTGAGCCAAATAGAGGAGTAACTAGTGGGTCCAAGCAACAGAGAAGGAGTAATATTTCCAGGATGTAAAACACCATGGCTAGGAGATAGGATTCTAGTTTGGACTCTGCCAGGAATTCCTGATGTGGCTTTTACTAGTCACTTGCCTCTTAGGGCCTCTATCACTGAAAATAGTAAATACACACATATGCACAGAGACTCATGGTTACATATATACATACATTCACATATAAATGGTTCAGAAAATAATAAAGGCATAAAACAACATAATCTCAACTTTTCTTACAGTTCAAGAACACTTGAATAAGTGAACAATATAAGTGAATAATATATCAACTTATACATAAATATTGTATATTATATTATATTATATTATGTTGTTTTATGTTCTCAGGCATACTGCTCATCTTGCTATTTGTATTTAATTTCCCTGAGCTTCAGCATCTTATTGAGTAATATATGGGCCAATAGTTAAAGAGAAGATCTCTGGGTTTTCTCGAGACTCTAAAATCTCAAACTCTGTTTATGGCACACATTTCAGACTATTTCCTATGGTGTGTGCATGTGTATGTGTGTGTGTGTATCTCCCCTTGACATTTAGCACCAAAGTGATGGACTTCAAGTGGGGAGTCATTCATTCATTCATTCATATATTTAGTAATTTGACTGTTTATTTTCTGTAAGGTACTGTGGTGAATATAAAAGACAAATGTCTTGCTTCCCTAGACTAACATTTAATGGGTAATATACAAATAGTATATAAATAATGAATATATAAGGTAGAAAATAATATGTATGAGTAGTGAACAAGAAGTGTGAAGTGTTTTGGACGTTCAGAGTAGGGATAAAATGCTCCCATATGGGGGAGCTCACACATGGAAGGTTTCATCAAGAATACGGCCTTTGAACCAAGCCTTAAGGATGGAGAACAAATTATATCAAAATTATTTGTATGTGTACAAGATAACAGAAAAAAATCAAGAGCAGAAGCTCTTACATCCAGAATTTCTCCCTCCTACTGACAAGTCACATCCTAAGGAAGTTGATGTTTATTACAGGCTTCAGAAATTTCTCGTCTTTTATTTGTAGTAAATCTAGTGAAAATGTAGTTTACTAGGTTTTTTCTTTGGGCTCACTTTTCAAAGAACACTATTTTACAGCCTAATTGATTAGTATAGAAAATCTAAATATCAATATTACTTTAAAGGTGACCCCAGGGTCTCTGAATAGGTGCACTTATGCCTTATTGATAAGACTCTCAATAATAAAACTATTTGAATGTGAAACACATCAAACATGTTAGCTTCTTTCCTGTTTTATTGCCTCAATAGCCAAAGTCTCTATACTCAATAAAACAAATCTGCTCTTGTTTTTATTGCCTTGTCTTTGAAATTGTGGACCTTTGTTTTACAGCCAATGATGGAGCAGTAACATATGAAGAAAAGAAATGGTCGTACTGGAGTACAATGCTTGCTTGCTAGAAATAAACAAGCCAATTTTAGTAAAATAAAACTGACCTAACTCTGTGCTAATATCTTCAGACTTAATAGCCATTCCAATTCTCTCTGACATTTAAAAATTATAAGGCACAGCAAAAAGAAATTCTTAAATGTCAGAATCCTCATAATTTCTTCAACTTTTGCCACTGAATTCTTAATTCCTCCCCCCACCCCCACGCTGCCCCCAGCCTGTGAGTATAGTGGGGTAGAAGAGAAGTTAGAAGAGGTACCATGTGTATAGTTCTGCTGGTAGCAAGGCTTGTTCAGACTGACACATACCACCCAGTGCAATCCTCAGGCCAGGTCCCCTGACAGGCTCCTTCAGAGTCATTTCACTGCATCACTGGGCCTATTTTAAAGGTGGAGTCAATGGAAGGAGAAAGTCTGAGAAACTGAGATACCACTATTCTCTTCCCTACGTTTCTTTTTCATTAATCCATTAAGGTGACTATTTTTAGCTACTGCTATGGTGCCACATTTGTCTTTAATCTGGTGAATTTTGATTCAAAAGGGACCAGAAATCATATGGTGATTCTAAATGAGATGTTAGAAGCAGGGAATTTAATAGTAATAATAGGAAGACAGAGGAAGGAAATTAAAAGTAGAAAGAAGAAAAGAAGGATGAAGAAAAGGAGAAAGAGAAAGAGAGCAAAGAAGAGATACAAGGTTTACTACACACTTAGTAAAGGAAAGACACACTGGTATCTTGTATAAATTGTGACCATAATGCAGTGAGGATGGCATTGGTACACATTTTACATACAAATAACCAGTGATTGAGGCTCAAATTTATAAAGAGCTTACCTTCCATCATACAGCTAACAAGTGGTAGAACTGCGATTCAAAATCCCACACTCTGTTTCTCTAAGACAATTTTAATCACTGAGGGTATCCGCTTCTCAAAAGCTGTGGGAGGAAAGTAGCATCTCTAATGAAATTGTATTATGTTTAGAAACATTTGTGTAAGTATTCTATGGTCTAAAGATACTCATTCCACAAGATACATTGAGTATCTATCAATATGATAATACCTCTTAATCAATACTTGCTAGTCTCATTGTCAAAGCACTGAAATAAAGGTAGAGACATTCTCATCTGCTTAATATTTTATGTGAACTCCTTTCTTATAAATTCCTACTTTTAAAACCAGAAAATAAAGGAGGCCCCTGTTCCTTTTTTTCTTCTATCAAATTTTCATTTACATTCTTGGAGCTGGTGTGTGTGTGTGTGTGTGTAATATATATGAAACAACAGTGCACTTTATCAGTTATTATTTTTGGTTAACATCTCAGTCAATCTCATTTTCTCAGTTCTACCTTCTGAGGGATCCTGCTTCTGTTTTCAGGGTTGTTGCCGTTTTTAATTTTTATTTTTTTCAACATTTATTGACTGTCAACAAAAAAGGCTTTATTTTCTACCAGTTTCCTCAATTTAGAAATATAATAATTATCGTGATGAAGAGTATTGGTTAATGTTCTACAAAAAGGAGATTTTAAAAAGGAATCCTTATTTTCTAGTCAATAAAACTATCCTATTATTATAATAATATTTTATCGTAATTTTTGAAATATTATCTAATCAAACAATCTAGAGAACCCTGATTTGAGGGTGACCCTTTATGGTAATGGAGAAATTTTATATTGGCTTGTCAGAGGTAGATGAACTGTGTGCTCTGTAAATTCTACTGTAATTGTGTCCATTCTCTGATTTTGTTTCAGTTTGGTTGTTAGCTATAAAATTACTGGTAAGCAATAAAACTCAGGTCAAAAGTATTAAACCCTTGTTGCAAATATTACCAAATCATAACAAGGAAATATCATCTGAAAGCCACAATTCCTAGCATTTACCTGTAAAATATGGTTTAAATAACAGGTCTCTTTTTTTTTTCTTTCTTGGTTTGGCTTATTAAGATTTTACCTTTCTCCTATAACTTGCTATCCAAATGAAAGGGACTGTTTCTGGAACCCACTTTGGTAGATTCTACTTGATAATAAATCATCTTTAATTATTAAATATTCATAGAGGGTTTTAGCCATTTTATTTTTGTCTGGCAAGGAATTGCATACCATATAACCATGTGTCTCTAAAGTATAATGAAAGAAGATGAATGCTTGTAATACTCCCTGTAGCTAATTCTTCCTAATCCATTGCCCTTCTTTAAAAAAGAACAGTTGTGATCTTATTTATAATGTTTTAAGGCTCCATAGAGCTCTTACAAATGTTCACTGACTTACAGTTCTATATGAGGCTATAGTGCTCATGCATTGGTCAAAACAAACAGGAGCAAAACAGTACAGCACAGAGTGGGGCTTGGTCAAAACAGGGAAGAGCAAAGGCAAAAACCTGTATTATAGTGATTATATTGCCTTTTCTTCTCATTACATGATATTTCCCATTAGTAAAAGCTTACTCGACCAAATATTTGTTCCACCCTCCTCCTGTGATCTGACATCTCAGTAAATTTATGGCCAGCATTTCGCAACATGCATTTCTAAAGAACAGTTGGTTCAAAGAAATGCTAGCAGATGTTACTTGAAAAAGAGTTCTGAGATCAAATAAGTTTGGGAAATACTAAACTATAGAAAGTTAAACAGGTTTCTTTTCTCAAGGGCTTCTTAGAGTTTTTAGTATGATAATATTCACTGTGAATCCCCACGAAAAGCATATACATTTGCAAAACTTCCAGAATGCATTTGTCCTTTGAAACATTTTTTCACAGAATATGCTTATGAGAATCATGTTGCACAGAACCTAATTTAGGAAACACTGAACTAAGTAACTACAATGTGACTGCTGAGTGCATCTTTAAATATGGGAGGCAGGTAGAGGAGTAGGTAATTGGAAAGGCTAACTCTTCTTCTAAAACAACTGACCAAAATACAAAACGAACTTGAAACTGTCAAAGGAGAAACAATTGATACAAAAATGGATACTTTTCATGTGAATACTTACTCCAAAGTGGTATAACACTCACTTCACATAGATAGAATTAGCTTTATGCTAGCCTTATGAGGTCAAACTGGTCACAAAAATCATGGTTTCTGTCTAAACTACCTCCAAAGGTAAAGTTCTGTCATTGCAGATATCTAAAAATAAACGGAATGGTCAGCTTATAGCAAGGTGGACGACATTGGTATTTTGGTTAGATCAAATACTTAAAATACCCCTTCCAACTTTGACAGTCTATGGTTCTAAGGGTATAACTTATAATAGTCTATCCCTACAGAGAATGACCAAGTCACAACCGGTAGTACATGTTTTTCTTAGGGATGATTAAGACAGTGCCAAAATAGGTTATTTTGTTTCTTCAAAATGGTTTAGTGGTATTAATGGACTGAATGCTTGTGTCCCCCAAAAATTCATATGCTGAAATTCTTTCCCCTAGTGTGATGGTTAGAAGGTGGGGCTTTTGAAAAGTAATTAGCATGAAGGTGGTGCCCTCATAAATGGGATTAGTGCCTTTCTGAGAAGAGATGCAAAAGAGATTATCTTTCTCTCTGCAATGTGAGGATACAAGAAGACAGCCATCTATAAACCAGGAAAAGGGCCTTCACCAAGGACCGAATTATGCTAGCACCCTGATCTCAAACACTGAGCTTCCAGAAGTATATGTTTGTTGTTTAAGCCACCCAATCTATGGTGTAGGTATTCTGTTATAGCAGACTAAACTAACACAAGTGGCCATCACAGTGGTAGATGCTAGAAATTCAGGATGCATTCACCGAATGCATCTACCCACACATATTAGCAAGCGAAAAAGGTTTATGTATATTTCCCACATCATGTATAAAAGCTCAATAATTCTTTGCTCTAGAAATCTGAAAAGGCTTCATTTTCCTCCACAAATTATAGAATTGAGTAAGTGTTCTCAATTCATGTACTACAAATATAGAATTTTATAATAATATATTACATGACAATACAAACACTAGTTTTTGAAGGAGAAATAACTATCATCATTTGTAATAGTCTCATGAATGGTTACTATTTATTTATTTAATATTAATAAATTTTCAATGTAAAAATTATCTTTCTAAACTATCTGGTAGGGAAAACCACTTAATCTGGCAGCATCTTCAGTCCTTCAACCATTTCCTGTTTTCTATAACCAGGTTCTAATGTTAAAGCATCCCACAGTCCACACACTCTACCCAGAGGTTAACTAGGAAAACAAGTTCAATGTTATGTGTATGCTTTAACTTTAGAACAGTATTTCTGTCCATCCAAAAGTCTACAGCATGACTGGAAGAAATTATTAGGTCATCTCAACCAAACCAATGATGCCTTTCTTCTTTTATATTTTTTATTCAAGCCCTATAAATATCCTAATTACCTATATGAGGAGGATTACATCTCCCTAGTTTATCAATCTTCCACAGTGTCCCTCATTCCAGAATCATGTCTTAAAATTCAGTCTCAGAGTATTTTCTCCTCAAGTCCTGGATAACCTTTATCATCCTGTCACATTATTTAATGACATAATAATATTTAAAAACATACCATATGGGTGTACGTGTGTGCATATACACACCTACTGGAACTCTCCTATTATCCATGTTAGTGCTAGTAAGGGTGGATTCCTACCAATTTTCTTATCCAATGGATGCATGCCATCGCAAAAGAACCTGCAACTAAGAGTTAAAGGACATAAATGGGACCATTTATCCTCTGTGACTTTCAGCCTCTTCATCCATGACTAATGCATGTGAGCCAGGAGCCATAGCTTGCATTAAACACTTGCTTAAAAATCTAGTACATTTTTTTCCTCTTGGATTTGTCCAATTATTTTATTCCTGCAAATATACCCTAGGCACTCTTCTAGACACTTAGGAAGGCCCAAGCTCATTGATATAACAAAATAAAGATGAATGAGAAATAGAAGCTCAGGAGCCAGTGTGTCTTCCAGAATAACAAGTCATCTTTTTTTGGTCAGGGAAGAAAGAGAACTTCTAGCAACAGTTCCTAGCACAAGCAGTAGTATCAGCATGCCAGAACCAAGTTGTGTTATGTCAGGCTATCACATCAGACATTGTACTTTATTTCTTTTTTAAAAGACTGACTGAATAGGTCTTATCACTCTCCATCAGAAATGTCCACAGTCCATGCCACCTCTCTGCTCCATCCTAACCAAACATACAGTCTGTATCCAAGTCAATGGTTCCATGATCATAACAATTTTAAGCCCATAAGCTTAACATAGTAATTAGTGACTATTTAAAGGGAGTTTTGTTATATGGTGCATTAAATCAGGGAAAGCCAGGTACACGAGGGATTCCCAGAAGTTTCCTCTGTGTACACGTATTTACCTCAAAATGCTGTAATTAAATTCAATGAAATACATGTGTGAAAATGCTTTGAAAACTACAAAGAACTATATAACACTCAAAACTACCTGACCCTCATTATCCACAAACGTTTGGTGCCGAGTGATTTTTCCATAATTTCTCAGTAGATATTTTTAGATCTATTTGAAAGTGCACTAATTCCTTTCGTTACTAGAGAATAAGTCTTTTGCATTCATTATATGCAAAATGTAACTCATATATCCATATAGTTGATGCAGGATTTTTTGCTCCATAGTTCAGCTAAATCCAGGTTTTTGTCTCACGACCAGGAAAAATTAGGCATGCAGACACATTGAAAGCAAAAGCAAAGCTCTCAACAAAAAGAGTGATCCTGCATGCAGGTTTGCCACCTGACAAATTGAATACCAGGCCACCACACACGAGTTGAAGAGGCCAGGCTCCTCCCCTGCATAAGGCACAAGTTCCTAGTGGCTCCACCCCATTCTTCCAGTGCACATGCAGCCCTTGGTCGGAGCCACTACACATTGATTTATTTCAGCTTACTGTGCATGTGTTAAGGGATGGAAGTTTTCACTGTAGGCATGGTTAGGCAAGCCCCCTGTGCACAATGACCTGGGCAGGTCAGAAGTTCCCTGGGGATCCTTCCCTGTTTGCCTAGGCATTTGGCTGTCTCTTGTCTCTGTTATAATGATATACTTATCTTCAAGATATGCTGCTAAAATTTTAACAAATTCCTCTAGTCATGAACTGCAAACTTAAAAAGTTGCCAATAAAACCCACTTCCTAAACAATTGTTTTTAAATAATATTTAAAAAATTTTTTTAAATGTGTTTGATGTGGATTGCATTCTTTACAAAATAGGTAATGATTTTCCATCTATATCTGAGTTTTATATTGAATACATTTGAAGTAAAAGAAAATATAAGGAATGGGTTATATACTTGCTTCCAAATTTGTCATTGTAAATCTGGCTATAGAAAGTTCACAAGGTCCATTTATTTTCCTTAATAGCTGGGAAATGTCACAAGATATGTATCATGTCATATTTGTAATTAAACATCTTTCCAGTCAAAAAATAAAACTATTGTGTGACTTTTTTTTTCTTTTTTTATTTGAGACGGAGTTTTGCTCTTGTTGCCCAGGCTGGAGTGCAATGGTGCGATCTCGGTTCACTGCAACCTCCACCTCCTGGGTTCAAGAGATTCTCCTGCCTCAGTCTCCCAAGTAGCTGGGATTACAGTCATGTACTACTATGCCTGGCTAATTTTGCGTTTTTTTTCAGTAGAGACAGGGTTTCTCCATGTCGGTCAGGCTAGTCCTGAACTCCCAACCTCAAGTGATCTGCCTGCCTTGGCCTCCCAAAGTGCTGGGATTACAGGCATGAGGCACCGTGCTCGGCCCATTTGTGTGACTTTTTTAATGAGTCATGGAAGAGTACTGCTTTACAGTCACAGAGCTTTATGAATGATTGTATTGTTTGGTATTAGATATAGGTAATTGTCATCATTTTCACAGAAATACACAAAAACATTTTTATGCCCTATTTAATTACTTGATTTATCAGTGGACATTTAATAAGTGCCAGTCTAGATGCTGCCATGGGAACTATATCTCCCAGAGTGTACAGCATCCAAAAAAGATTGGCAGTGCACAAGAAATAAGAGTAATGATGGGTGTTACAAATGAGAAGCTCAGGAAGCTTTTCATCTGAGTTATTACTATGAACATAACACTCCCAAACTCCCTTTTACATTCTCTCACTCTTTAGATGTCTGGTTTGCATGAAAGAGAGGTGGCACCATCTACTTTTTGTGTGGAAATCCAAAAATGTCCTAAGGGCATGGGAGTATATGTCAGTCAGAGTCAGGTCAGAAAAACAGAAACAGCATTTCAATAGGGAATTGGTTACCTGGGTGCTAGAGGACTGGACTTTTAACAAAAATACATGGAAGTAACACAGACATAGTAACTTCCGGGAGAAGCTAACTCCCTAGGGATGGGGAAACAGAGAGAAGAAGTTGAAGGAACCAGATTTATAAGTTTGGAGGGTGAATTCTATAAAGCTGGGTCCCCTCTGAGGAAGAAATGCTCTCCATGTAGTGCTGATGATTCTGTGTGAAAGTAACAATGCTAGTTCTAGGAATACAGGGGGAAAGCTGGAAACTCTAGCCAGTTTCCAATACTCAAGGTGAAGGGTCATTGCTAGGGTGCTGGTCATAGGAAGATCATGTAAAACATGTCAGAGCAAGTTCCTTCTCCACCCCACAGTTTTATAGTATCACGTTAGTGTCCCCTACTAGCATAACTTAGCAGAGAAATAGCTGGGAAACGAGAAGTGAAATTTGCATGTCTTAGTCCCAATATCACAAAGCATAATAGAGAAAAGTAGGTTTTGAGCTAATCAGCACTGGGAACCTGAGAGTATAGATCTGTAAATACATCAACCCACTTGGAGTGCTGTTGGTGCCCCTAGCTCTTCCCTCTGTCCCCTACCCCTAATCCCTAGGGAAGTTTGTGCCCCTTGCTGTTACTATCTCTGTGTTACTTCTGTATCTTCCTGTTAACTTTTCTGCCCTCCAATACCAGTTTAAACAATTGTCTCCTTGAAATTTTCATTGTTATGTTTTCCTGACAAAGACAGACTGCTTGACCTTCTCTTGCTCTCCTAACCTTACAAATCCCATGGGGTCTACCACGGGGTGGTGCCAGTCATAGTCAAATGCTGTGACTTATGCTGACCTGTTTGCCTTAAAACCTCCCCTCCGCCTGGGCCTGGATACTGCCCAATTCTTTTAAGCAGTGCCTGATGCAGACTTCATCATCTCTTAACTATTCTGACTAGGTAATCCACCTCAATTTATATCCTGTGTTTCCATTGAAAGCCATATTACTTCTAGCTTGATGGATTTTGTTACTGATCAAGGCCTCACTTAAACAAGTGACATGTCTCATGGGAACTTCCAAAGACATTCATCAGAGAATTGCACTGTAGCCCTTCCTAGCTGGCTCCTTACCATACTATTTGGAAAGCTGTATGTGGGTGGGTATGTCCTTGCACAGTGGGAGGATAAGTTAAGATAAAATATTAATAATTAACAAATATATATATCCTGGTTGTTACTTAGCTCATTAGTTCAAATGCATTATTAGCCCGTTTAATTTTCAAAATAACCTGTGAATTAGGCAATATTTTTACTGTACAGAAGAAGTTCAGCAAAGTAAAGGATTACACTCAAAGCTGAGCCCAGATTCAAACCCAGCCCTTTGTGGTTACAAAATCTTTTCATCTGCTGACTTCTTGCTTTTCAGTGGAGTACCAGGGTCAGACTTCAGCCTGCCTGGAAACTCACTAGCATAATTCAACTGATGCGAAGATGAAATATTGTCCCCATATCCTAACTGACTGCCACTTTCCTATATAATGATTGGGAATTCAATATTGATCCAATTCAACAAAGATTTTTTGAGCCTTGTCTATGAGGCAGGCAAGTGGTAATAATAGCTAACAAACTTATTGAGGGCTTATTGTGTTTGGGGCATTGTTTCAAGAACATGTATGTCTCATTTATGAACAACTCTAGGATAGATCCATTATTAACAACCCCATTTTACAGAGGATGCAATTGAAGCCCAGAGAGGCTAAATGATGTGACTACGATGTCACAGCTAGGAACTGGCCTAGCCAAGATAAGAACGCAGGCAGCATGACTCTGAAGTCAATGGTCTTAACCTCTGTGCTATATTTCCTCTTGTGTAAGAGGCTGAAGAGGAAAAAAATGAATAAAACGTAGGCAAGAAGACCAAACACATCTAGAAACATAAGTAATGTGATAATCACCCTTGCAAAGGAATACAGACTGTAGAGAAATCAGTAATTCATTTTAGAGAATCAAAGACAATAACTTTTGAGCTAGTTCTTAAGTATAGATTTCAGAGTTTTAGGAGAAGAGTCTATAAGTCCTGGTGATGGGACACAGAAGACAGACAGATGTCCAGGATGGATCTGTGGAGGAGCACATCTGAGAAGGTAGATGTGGAGATTCACTTTAGACAATGTAAGTTTAAGTGAGTGATAAGAATTAGGCAGCACCCCCACCTCCCCACCCCCACAAATTAAGGCCTAGATTTGAAGATAGGCATCAAAACTATATTATAGATTTTGAAATTTCCATTACACAAGTAATACGTGTCCATAGGTGTGATAAGTTGTCCTAGAAAGAGTAGTAGAAACAAAGAAATAAGATTTTTCTCACTTTTTGTTCTGAGCAGTTACCTACTATGATCAGCAGCAGAGTCAAGACAAAAAGACATAGAACAGAAAGGAGAAAGCGGCCTCTGACATCAGGAACTGATGGCCTGATACTAGCATCTGGGCCCTGGTGTGTTGCTATGAGCTGGCCTAGTACCATCAGCCAAGGCTTAGTTCTCCTGTTGAATACAAAGGGTTTCACAGAACATCAGTATCAGACAAGGCCACTCTGTGATCATGACAGAACTAGGCAATAAGACCACTCTGTAGTCATACCTGAAAACAAATCATGAACATTTTCCAAACCATAAAAATGACCAAATATCTCACTATCCTAGCTAATACCAGTTACTACTGCTTCTTTACCAAGTACAGTTCTAGTCTACCCTGCAGTTAAATAAGAATTATGGAAACACTCAGCCATGGAATTGTGCCCACCTATTGACAGTACCCAATCCAGAGCAAACCTTCACTTACTTGAACCCACCCCCAGATCATGCAACTAAACTCTGAATCTCATAAATCCTTTCTAACAACAGCTTACTAGACACCCAACAGTTCCTGTGGGCATATTTTCCTTCATGACAAAGAGTAATAATCACAACTTAGTCAAGTACAGGTGTTTTCCTGGTAGTCTTTTACTGGAGGTCATTGAGAGTAAGGAGAATTCCTAGATATATTTTCCCATTTGATCTGCTTTAAGTAAGAAATTAAAGTATTAAACACTTTGCATTGCTACTCTTTTTGACTTGACTTAAAATTGTCAATATGCACTTCGCTAAACAGCCTATTTATTGACACAGTATCTGTTTGGATGATTATTTCACAGTGAAAGAAAACTCAAAACAGTGGAAGCAATAGAAAATCTTACTGTAAATATGAAATAATTTCTCTAAATGCTTGTTTAAATTAATACATGAAGGCCGTGCATGGTGGCTTACGCCTGTAATCCCAGCATTTTGGGAGGCCAAGGCAGACAGACGGACCACGAGGTCAGGAGATTGAGATCATCCTGGCTAACACGGTGAAACCCTGTCTCTACTAAAAATACAAAAAAATTAGCTGGGCATGGTGGCGGGCGCCTGTAGTCCCAGCTACTCAGGAGGCTGAGGCAGGAGAATGGCGTGAACCCAGGAGGTGGAGATTGCAGTGAGCCGAGATCGTGCCACTGCACTCCAGCCTGGGTGACAGAGCGAGACGTCATCTCAAAAAAAAAATTAAAAAATAAATAAATAAATAAATACATAAAATTGATATTTAGTCATTACTAATTTCAAACACTCAAACCTTAACAATAATTTTCAAAGTAATAAATTCTTAATAGGTCTGTACACAATAGAGCTTTAAATTTTTTGTCAGACAAGTGAAATAAAATTAGTTACAATTAGCATGTCTTGTTGAAATTGTCAGCCATTATTGGTTTCCCTCTGCTAATATTTTACTACTCTATTTTTGTTTCTATCATTATCTATGAAAAGGAATATTTATGTAAGAAATCTGGGCCAGGCATGGTGGCTCATGCCTGTAATCCCAGCACTTCGGGAGGCAGTGGTGGGTGGATTGCTTGAGGTCAGGAGTTCAAGACCAGCCTGACCAATATGATGAAATCTGGTCTCTACTAAAAATGCAAAAATTAGTCAGGCGTGGTGGTGGGCACCTGTAATCCAAGCTACTCTGGAGGCTGAGGCAGGAGAATGAACCTGGGAGGTGGAGGTTGCAGTGCCAAGATCACGTCATTGCACTCCAGCCTAGGCGACAGAGTGAGACTCCATCTCAAAAAAAAAGAAAGAAAAGAAAAAAAAAACAAAGAAATCTGGCAGACGATGAGTCCTTCTTTCAGTAAAGAGTTAGAAAAATCCCTTATTTTTCATTGTTCTTTGACATGATATAATGTAATCAAATGTGACTGATGCAATCTGACAAATTCAGATACAATATGAAATGTCACAGGAAAACAAGGGAAAGCTACTATATTTATCCAGGCTGAAGAGAAACAAAACTTATCATAAAACATAAAAACAAAGCCTTTGGAAAACAAGCAAATAATACACTTCATGGAGTTTGTTCAAATATCTTATATTTAGCTTTTTTGAGATATACTCTATCATGGATATTATATGAAGTTTAGAATTTTTTTTTCCCCACTCGAGAGTAGCACAAGATGGGGCCTTTTCAGTTTTTAAACCTGTTTAAATACAATGGGAACCAGTGCTTTTCAAAAGACCTCTCTTCTGTGGTGTTCATGACTCGAAACCTGTGATTTCTCATAGGTTCCAAGGTAATTCTAAATGGACTACACTTCAGCTAAGCTGTTTTTCTGAGACTGTACCCTGCCTCTGAACTGTGCTAAAATAACCTTGCATTATCCTAATTAGGATTATTCACAATACACACATATTGCAAAGGGCCATTTTCATTTTCAATTAGTTGAAAAGGATTAGTTGCAGTCATACACATATGGTCCTGAATGCTATTATTATTAAACTCAATATTTTTTATTGCTGTTAAAATTATACTCCTTACAAATATAACTTAGCTAATGGAGTAAAAAGATGCTCTCTTCCTGACAAATCACTCTCTTCTAAAGAAAATTGTGAAAGTAACAATACATAAACGGAAGAAAATATATGTGTGGTAAAGAGGCTGTTTAATCACAAGTAATGGCAAACCTAAAATTAGTTCCAATTAAAAGAGAAATACATGGAAACCAATCTGAACGTAGCAGATAAAGGGTGGCATGAAGGAGAGATTATTAAGCAGCAGCATATAACAGGACCCCAGGTGCAGCACTTCCTCATTATACCTATTCTTGAGCAGCAATGTCCTGAGTGTATGGTAAACCACAGCACCACCGTCCCCCGCCACGAAAAAAAAAGAAAAAGGAAAAGAAAAAAAATACTCCAAGGAATAATTTTACACGGTTGCTACACTTGAGATGAACAAGTACATGTTTTTTGGAAGAAAGACCATAACAACTTGGTTTTTACTTCCAAAATACAGCGGCATGTTAATTGCTTGATCAGCCAAATGAAACTAAATGTAATTAAGACTACTGTGGGGTTAATTTGATCCATAATTATGTTATATAAAGTAAATGAAAATTGTTTCTTTCCTAAATTGCAATTCATTAAAATTACAGATATTAAAATAAGATACTATAAAATTACATGAAGCATGTACACATTAATAGCCATTAGTAATAGTTTGATATTTCTATCTAAGCAACAGTTTATTAAAATGCCAAAAGGTGATATTTGACCACTCACATGACTGATTTTTTTACTCTGTTTTTCTGTACTTCTAAGAAATATTTCTTTTTTCTTTTTTTTTTTTTTTTTGGCTAATGAAGCAAAGTGTTCCAGTCTTAGTTTGTTTTTACCATTTTTTAAATGTTTATAATCTGCTAAAAAAGGTACAGATCAATTCTCATTGAACCTTTATTAAAATAAAAACACAGGTATTTCATATTCAAAATGACATACAGGTATGTACATTTCATAAGATGTCAAATGCATACAGTATAAGTAAAGTATTTGGAAGATTTTTGTTTTCAAAACCAAATTCTGAATCATTGATTAAAATTATAGTCACACTATATGTTATATTTATATAACATTTTGGTTTTAAGCTGATAAAACAGAATTGGGCATAAGAACATTAACTTAAGAAAAATGAAAGGAGGTAACATTTATTGCATGCTGTTTTGAGCATTGTGCTATGCACTATAAATAACCTATTTTTACCCCCTCGTAAAGTTGGTGTTATTGTCTCCCATTAACAGATGAGAGAACTGAGGCTCAAGAGATGTAAGGAACTTGCCTGAAGTCATGGAGCTACTTGTGCCATTTACTGTGAGGTGGGGGGAGGAGTTCTTTTCTCTTACACATGATGTCAAAACATAGAGAAGTCAATTAATTTGCCTGATACAGCAACATAGTATTTTAATTCCAACCTTATATTCTTCTTCATTGAAGATAATGTGTTTATTTCTGTGAGACTAAAAAACAGAATGTGATAGCATATTATCTCTGTGCCCATTCACATGACATTAAATACAAGTTAGCCAAATAATCCTATTATTCTGAGCCCCTAAACATCTACAGGGCCTACTTAGTGGTGGAGAAAGAAATACAGATGGCAAGTGGAACTATCTTATTGAATAGTAATAAACACCTTACATGGGATTCCACCAAGTACACATAGAAAAGCCCTATGTTTTAGAGTAAGAACAGAAAGCATAGGCTGATTATTATACTATTGAATTGGAGGGAAAAGAATGAGTGAGGGCTGGGAGGAAGGAGTGCAAAACAGTAGAAAGTATTTCTAGATTCTGTTGAGGAGCACTGGCCTCCCTGCATGTGATAATGCTTTTTACCTTTACTCACTTCAGGCTTGAGGAAAAAAGTGATGACTTGAAAACTTGATGTTATTGTAAAGAAAAAGCATTTGTAATAGTATTTAGGTACAACACTCAGCAATAGCAGTCTATCAGTTACAGAACCAGAGACATTCAAACCAAGTCTAACTGAAACTTCAGTGTACCGCAATATATTTATTTATTGCTATGAATCAATTTATCTGCACGTTCTTGAGAATCTTATGTACTTTCTTTGCATAATAAACTGTCACTATATTACTATTAAAAATAGTATGCAAACATTAACAAACAATTCTCTGTAATTGATTGTACTGCACTAATGACAACCATCCTTAAATTTTTTGGAAATCACCTGCATTTCTCTTTCAGTCGAAGCCATGTTTCATAAAAGAAAAAATAAAACAAAAAAAAACCATACTTAAGAAGTTGCCAGAATATATTATTTACAGTAAGCATGTATGCTTAACAAACCAAATATTTAATATTTCATGCATGAAAAATGGGCAGACATCACAGTCATTAGTATTCCAGGTGAGGCAGAACATGCAAATTTACTCAGCCATTAAAGAATGAATCATATGCTATTTAATATAACAAAATAGTTTATGTATATTAGAGTAAACAGTGAAATCACAATAGAAAAAAAATGGATTTGATTCAGATGTTGAGCTGCTATGTAAACCAATTATCTATCCGGAGGGAAACAGCTCTGTCTACAACTACTTAGGCTCTAGGGCCTATTACAAACCGTGGAGTGGGCTGTTGTTTCTGTTCTCCAGGGGATTTACCACGTCACACTAGAAATAGCTGACAATAATTAGAAAGCCTGCTTCTGCCAGTATTGCACACATTTTTAATACGTTCCTAAGTATTATGGGAGATAATACACAAGGTCTTTAGAATTCTAGTCATGCCACCCAAGCCATGGAAAGGACAACTAGACAATAGCCCCAAACTGGACTGTGACAGGCTAATTATTGTGGCTTCATCATAAAACCTCCTTTTACATAGGTCACCTGGGAAGTGTAATTAAAAATGCATTATTGGGGTATTTTTTATTGAAGCAATTAAATTAAAAAGCCAAAAAAATAATTATATGAGGAGCAAATAATAATGTTGGTCAACAGCGTTTATCTAAGAAAGAGAGAACACGTCAGTGGTTCATTAGCAGTAAATGTGTTAACGGGAATCTGTTTGAAAAATGAGCCATAGAATGGCTTTTAAATACGCAGATTAAAGGATTTATAATGTCAAGTTTAACACAGAAATTATAGATAGTATTACATAACTATGAGTAATAGCACCTTTAATATGACTTAGTAGAATGATTTACATCATACTTTGTGCTGCTTCAATTGTATGAGTATTACATGTGCTACATCTCAGCTAGATAAGTTGCCTTATTTTTTAAACACACTTATCGGTCTGTTCTTCTAATTATATGGTACATCTAAATAATTAGATGTTAAAATATGTATCTTCCAGGGCAGAATTTTTGTCTTGGATATCCATTCTATGTAAAGATACCAAAACATGACACCAATTATTTAGGAAAAAATTTATAAAGCTGTAAATATATCACATTGAGCTATTCCTCCCTGTCTCAAAATTCTATTGGTACTTCTCTGCATCATCATTGTTATTATCACCATCACCACTATAATGATCGTAATCACTAATAATTAATGAATGTTTATTACTTGCAAGGAACTAAACATTGCATATTGTATAGACTTTTACTTTTGATTCTCTAACCTTAAGGGATTAATATTTTATCTCTGTTTTTTAAATAAAGCTAATCAATTATATATAAATATATACAATTAAACATATATTATAATTGATATATAATATAAGTAGGTAATGTATTATCTATTTATTCATAAAATGCAAACTCTTCTTCAATAGACTATCCTACGGTAGTGATAATTTTTACTTTTATGCTACTGGAAATCTTCCATACTTTAAGCCTACTTATTTTTACTGAATATTTTTCAGATAAATAAAAGAGAGACAAACAGCTACTAAGTCAGAATTTCACATGGTATTGTTTTGTTCACTTAGGAGAAGAAAATCAAATTCAGAGAGGTAGAGGAACATCAATTATGGAAAGCTGTGAATGCCAGAGTGAATAAATAAGTGGATGAATAGGTAAAAGACAGAACTTGAAAACATAAGTTTATTGGTATATATGGAAATCTTGATTCAAGAAAAATGGTTTATGGTTGACAGAAAAAAGTGTTCTATTTATTTTCTATCTTAAGATTGAGTGTTGGTCATGAACTAAGTATTGGTTAGTGAGTCTACATTATATCTTGGCATATTATGATTAATTTAATTAATAGTTTCAGTATCATAATGCTGGATTAGAATTTTTATTAGTGTTAATATTTTTCATATCAGTAGTTTCCATTCTTGAATATCTACTGTAAACCAGGCCTGTGCTAAAGACTTTACATGCATTATCTCTAAGCGTCCACACATCACTGAATGAAATTATTCTCATTTTAGAGATGAGAAACTTGTAGTTCAAGAGGTCAAGTGACTTCCAAAGTCACGTTGCTGACAAATTGAGAAGCTCAGATTTGAGCCCAGTCTATCCAATTTCAAATGCATGTGTTTTCCAGTATTACACTTTCATTAGGGAAGAGTTTACAGAAGACATTAACATAATTTTGGATTGTTTTCTTTTTCACATGTTGTAAATCTTCCTTAACCCAAAATTTAAATTCATTCAAAATTTATAAAGCTCAAGTAACCAAAACCATTTTCTGAATATTGTGTATTGATAATTGAGACTTACCATGATAGCTATAACACATCATTTTGAGTTCTTAAAGAAAAAAATAAGTTCTTAAATAAAAAAAAAAAAAAGATTAAGAATCACTGTGCATTCAGATTGAAGAATGTCTTTACAGTATAGGTGTTTAAAATTAGACATTGAAAATCTATGCGTGATGTGCATATGTCATCTTGGCTATTCATGCAAATCAGTACTCTATGTCCTCAATATTGAATACATGGAAAGATGCTAATTTATGGAAAGATGCTAATTTATCATTTGTCAACTATTACATCATAAACACAGAATTTTTACTGTGAGTACATATTTTAAATATGTTAGCTTTTTATTGTACTATGTTCTAATAGTACATTTATTATTTATTATAGTAGCTGCTCTGAAGTTTATAGAACAAATTGCATATATTGGATGTCGGAACATTACATGCTAATTGTATCAAAAGAGGAAACTACCATTCACTAAAAAGGTCCTCTTTAGAGTTTTTCTCTGGAAACCTCAAACTAATATCTATGTCTTGGAGTAGGATGATCTATAAATTAGATCAGGGTCTAGGAAAGTAAATAGAGCAATGTTAGACTTTTGAAACATATGGTAAAACATTTTTTAGATTATAATGAAGAAGAATTAAAAAGCTTGTTCCCCTTAAGATAAATAGCTGGTATTTTTTAAATCAGGTAGCTGAATAAACTTTGGATCAGTACATTCTCTAACACCTCTTTACTAGACTGTTCTAGCCTCCTGTAAACCACCTGGGAAAAATATACATTTTAGCTTTAGGTAGTCACAGATTGCACGGATGTGCAAAGAAGAGTACTCAATGCATGAAGCACTATAGAAAGCTCAAAATTAATTGTAGAAAACGATTAATTTTCAAGGATTTACACCCAAACCAGAAATATACAAACGTCAAGGTGATGTGTTTATAACATCTATCATCCCTCTGTATGCCAATATTTCATAAACATGTCCCAGGACCTACTCAGTACACCAAACTGTGCATAAAAGGAACTGAAGTTAGTGTAACATTTTTTTAAACAACCATTAACACCTTATCCCATTTTTTACTGTATTTATTTTTCTTTGAAGTAGGGGATCATTTCTGATCACTCCTTTAACACCTCAACTTTATTTCTGCAGCTTTTCTCTTTGACCTTCAAATTTTACCAATTGTCAAAATTATTTGTTATATACTGGCTCTGCTTCCCAGACTTACATAAATAGAAAAAAAAACTAGCACTTCCTACATTCCCGATAATACATGCAATGTGTTTTATATATTTAATTTAGTCTTCACAATAAGTTATGAGATAGGTACAACTATTATCTCTAGTTTCCAAATGAAAACAAAACAAAACAAAAAAAACTAAGGCTCAGAAAGGTTAAGGAATTTGGATAGGACCATACAGTTCATAAGAAGTAGAGCTGGGATAAAACTAGGTTTACTTGAGTTTAAACCCTTGTTCTTTTTCATTATGTCTTACTGCCTCAACTAGACTTCAGAGAAACCATCTCCTTTCTAACACTTTTAGGCAGACATACTAGTAACTGATCCCATTTCTTAGAAGCCATTTTATAGCCAATACTGATTAGGAGAGGTTGCCATGCTCCCCAAACTCAATTTTCTGTCCGGAAGGTAAACTAAACTAATTCACTTCATGAGTCTTACTGAATTCCACAGCAATATTTGAGATGTCCAGGCTGAATCTAGGACTCTATGATTCTTGCAACTTTGGTGGGTCAAAGTTAAGAAAGCATTCAATAAAACAAAACCAAACAAAACTATCATTTTAAAGCAGCAAAAAGTTTTTATCTGACAAGAGACAGAGATTTCAGGGCATATTAGTTCTGAGAAACCCACCCAAATGGTCCTGTAAAGATGAAATAGGATCCAAAGACCTTCTTTGGAAATGGAAACTAGAACTCCTCCAGCAGCTAGATTATAAATACTAACTATGCATGAGACCCAGAGAGCTTTGGAGGAAATATGTCTTCTCAGTGAGGCACAAAGGTGTTGAAGAGATGTCATGATATTTACTGAACAGGATTTACGAATTATAAATGTTAGAAGTTGTGGATATTTTCTCATAAGAGAATCTATGAGACCTCAGACAGAAGTGGAACTTCATCAAAGTTCAGTCTGTAAAGTGAGGCACAAAATTAAGACAAGAAAAAAACAGTTTTCCCTCCTCTAGTGCAGCACCTCGATGTTGGAAGTCCATTTTAAAGTGCCTTTTTTTTTTTCCCCCAACACATGTCCTATAGAAAAGCAATTAACTGGGCCGGGCGCGGTGGCTCAAGCCTGTAATCCCAGCACTTTGGGAGGCCGAGACGGGCGGATCACGAGGTCAGGAGATCAAGACCATCCGGGCTAACACGGTGAAACCCCGTCTCTACTAAAAATACAAAAAAAAAAAATTAGCCGGGCGTGGTGGCGGGCGCCTGTAGTCCCAGCTACTCGGGAGGCTGAGGCAGGAGAATGGCATAAACCCGGGAGGCTGAGCTTGCAGTGAGCTGAGATCCGGCCACTGTACTCCAGCCTGGGTGACAGAGCGAGACTCCGTCTCAAAAAAAAAAAAAAAAAAAAAAAAGAAAAGCAATTAACTGAAAGTTTTTAAAATATGAATTATTCGTTTTAGGTTTTCTTGGTATAAATTGTATAATCTACAAATGATGAATACACTTGCTTCTTACACTTAGTTTATATATTTTTCCTTGTGTTATTACATTTGCTGTAATGGCGAGTCATTTAAAATTACATGAATCAATGAAAACAGTGAATTTGAGCACCTTCTAGAAGAAAGGACTTGAGAAAGAGAGGCCACAAGGAAAGTGAACAGCTAAAATGTGATTATGTACTGTAATGATGATGGCTAGGACTAGGGTAACATCTACAGCAATCAAAAAGAAAGAATATTTCTGAGAGGTTAAAGAATTGTTTGGTCTCAGTGATGTGAGAAAATAATGTTAAACTTGTCAAAAAACGAATCTGCATTATAACATCAGAATAACCGGAAAATTTATCACATTTTAAAAGTAAATAATATTACACTTAATTAAGGTAAAAGAAATTGACTACAATTATTAGTTTATAAAGAGTTTCTAAAGATTAATGAGAATATTAAAGAGAAATTAACAGATATTAATATTTAAATGTTATTCTGAATCTCCAGGTACTGATATTTAACTTAATATTATCAAAATAATTCTTAATATTTAATATGTTCATATTACTTTTCCAGTTTCAAAGTGACTTTACATATATTGCCACACTTGATTCTCACAATGACTCTCTGAAATAAATAATAGTAGAGATATTCAGCATTCCTAGCTTTATAGATTGTACAACACCATCACTTACATTATTGATGTTCATATTTTCATCAATCATTTTATTGCTCAGTTCTGTGGTTTCTACGTGAACTTAAATATATTTTCAATACCAGCACATCAGATTTATTTTACTGAATGTGCTCTACTATCTACAATACACAGATATTAAATGTCACTCCATTAAGTTACATTATTTTTTATCTATGAATTTTTTTGACATTGATGTTCTGTATGATGGTTACAGTCTATTCCTAAAAACTGATATGGATGTTTATGATATGACATGATATGATATGATATGATGCTGCCAAACTGTTTTCCAGAGTGACTATAAAATTTTACATTTTCACAAGCAATGTATCAGTAATCCATCTTTTCTGCATCCTTGCCAGCTTTTGATGTTGTCACTATTTTTCATTTTAGCCATTCTGACAGGTGTGTAGCCAGTTCTCATTGTAATTTTAATTGACATTTCCCTAGCGATTAATTTTGTGAAACATATTTTTCTTGGGCTTACTTGCCATCTGTGTATCCTCTTAGGTGAAATATCTGTTCATGCCTTGTGCCCATCTTCTAATTGGATTGTTTGATATTTAATATTCAATTTTGAAAGTTTCTTATATATTTTACACACTAGTTATTTGTCCAATATGTGATTCCAAATATTTTCTCCCAGTCTCTAGCTTCTCATTTCATCATCTTTACTTGGGATTTGGCAAAGCAAAAGTTCTCTAATTTTGATAAGGTCCAATTTATCCATTTTTTCTTTTGTACTCTTGGGCATTTATCTGAGAAAAATGAAAATATATGCTTACATAAAAACCTGTACACACATTTTCATAGATTGATTTGTATTTATTTATTTGATCTTAATGCAAGTCATAAATTAAAATAGATTTTTTGTTCCAGAGCCTAAGTCTAAGAACAATCTCACTCATTTCTCATATTGCTTTTCATCATTTCCATAACAGTTATCTATCACATGAAATTTAGTAATTTCCCAATATATTTAACAAAAGATTTTGTATAAGTAATGCATGGTTTTTGGTCATAGGGACAATTACTTTTATTTATAGCATTTCTTTCAAATATAACAACTATATCAATTCAATAATAGTAAGCATCTACCATATTATCAATGATTGAGAAAAGTTCAATATATGATTTCCTTTAGCTGTTT
This sequence comes from Mandrillus leucophaeus, assembly GCF_000951045.1. Lineage (NCBI taxonomy): Eukaryota > Metazoa > Chordata > Mammalia > Primates > Cercopithecidae > Mandrillus > Mandrillus leucophaeus. Next base: position 4,087,506 of record NW_012104131.1, on the reverse strand, counting down.
AGTTCATTTCAGAGTAGAGATGTAAGTGAATCACTGCAATATAGTGTGATAAGTGTTTTGGTAGTAGTGAATCTGGCAAGGTGACAAGAGATAGCATTACAAACCAAGAGTTACTTGCATCTGGTTCAGGTGGTACACAAGTTTGGGTGGAAAAGAGTATTTCAGTCCCAGAAAAAAGTGTATAAAAATGTAGAGGCACCAAGTAATATGAAACATTTGGGAAAATGCAAGTCATTGGCTCTGCCTGTAACATACAGAATGAGTTGGGGAGCTGTGGGAGATGAGGTCTGTTAAAAAGTTATGCCAGGTATAACGTTAGCTTATTTGAGATCTTTCTTCTTTTAAAAATGATAAACATTTGAGGTGATGAATATGTTTACTAGCCTGATTTGATCATTTCACAATGTACATATGTATCAAAACATCACTTTGTACACTACAAATATATGCAATTATTACTTGTTAATGAAAAATAAAGCTTTTTAAAAAGTTACACAAGATCAAATTTTATTCTGTAATAAAAGAAATCATGAAAATATTTTTGAGTGTGGCAAAGCTAACATCAGATTTAACTTAAAAAAAAAAAAAAAAAAAAAAACCTACCATTAACATGGAGATGGAATTAGAGAAAAGTGAGATTAGAAGCAGAGAGAATAGCTAAAAGACTATGGTCAAGACCATGTGAGAAATATGGGGTGTATGGACGTGACAGTTGTGAGGATGTGTTGAGGAAATATTTAAAAGCTATTTAGAAAATAGAAATGACAAGATTAGTGACATATTTAACATGTGTAGTGAGGAAAAGAAAGGGATCGAGACAGACTCACTGGTTTTCTGACTTGAGTTTCCAATGAATCCATGGTTCTTCACTTGGATAGAGAATGCAGGGAAAGGGACAGTCTTACCTAAGGAGATGGAGAGTGTGGACAGTGGATTTGTTTGAGACTTGTGGAGTTTGAAATATCTCTTGGACATGTAGGTGCTCTAGCCAACACCTCTTAAATTTGAATGTGCATATGGATCATTTGGGGATCTTGCTAAAAGGCAGATCTTGATTTAGAAGCTCTGTAGTGGATCTCAAGGTTTTTCATTTTTAATAAGCTCCCAGGTGATGTCAATGTCATTGATTCTGCAGAGCATACTTTGTAGGCAACATCTTTAACCCTAAGTGCCAACAGGATATCTGCTGATGATAAGGTAACATTTGCAGAAGGAAAAAAGGAAAGAACGAAAAAGAAAACAAGAGGGTGAATTGGGGCAGGTAGAGCAGAGAGAATGAAGATGCTGTGAGAAAGTTGAGAAGAAAGATAAAGTAAGGCAAAAAGAGGTGCTAATAAGTATCAGTGTGTCAGCGAAAATCACCTTTGTTGTATTTTAGTAACACCTATACCAAAGGATGCCTAGCCCTCCTCTGTCTAGAAAATATTATCAAGTTATTTTAAAAACTTGTTAAAGCCTGCCAGAGCATAGGTATCAAAGAGCCAATATGAACAGGAGAGATGTGAAGCCAATTTTTCAGAACTCAAAGGTCTTATTTTATTTACCCAATGAAATGAATGGTATAGAAGGATATACTTGGTACATTTACAACAAGATAGTCAATGCCTAATAAAGAGTAATATTAAAACAAAAATACATTTTTTAATTGCCAGGATAAAATAAGGGAAATTGAAGACACCCAAAGCTATTTCTCATACCAGAGAATTTTAGTTTATAGCTTAGTTTGTTTTGTTTTGTTTTGTTTTCAACACCAGGCTACATTCTCACTGGCTTAGTAGTTTTCAGTGTGGTCCTGCCAGAAAGGTGGTAACCTTCATGACCTCTCCAGGTCTTTCCAACCCTTGAATTATTTGGCTGTTTGCTCCTCTCTTTCTCCTTTTATCTGTCCAGGCTTAACTTGTCTTTTCCTATTGCATTCAACTAAATAAATACTAAGTATACTACACTTTTGTAAGTTAATAACTATTATTCATTTTCATTTAATTATTTTTATCAAATTGTTTCAAAGTGTTTTTAAGTATATCTTTTAAGGACAGAATATCCAAATGCCCACAAATATGTCTCATTTTAAGAAGCGCTCACTGATCTATATAATTCCTGTCTAATCATCTAATCACAATCATAGACAAGGAAATTACTAGGTTAATAGGAGAAAATGATCATCTATCAGGAGGTAATCAATAGTATGTTATTTTTGGCATTGTCTTATTCAGTTAATTTTGTTCTATGAAATATTTTTTCTGGTGCCAAATTATGCCACAAGCTTAATTTTTACTAGGAAAAATATATATAAGGTAACTAACTTATAAAAGAAGTCCATACTAAAATGTAATTATGATTACTGAGACATTCTAGCAAAGCCATAACTAACTATTCCAATTTTTTATTCAGATATCTATCAAAGTGTTTTAATATTTCACAATAATTAACTCATTAATCCTTATATTCTCTCTGTGGTACAGGTAAATAATCTGATTAATTTTATTTTGCTGATATTATTTTCTTTTAAAAAAGAAAAATGATTATCATAAAATGACTTGCTACACTGTTGTGTTTGAGGGAGGGGAACTAACAATTCTTGACGCTTTAGTTATCACCAAGATCATTTTACTATGAAGATTCAGTGAATAAATTTCTGAGAAGTGAAATTGACTGACAGGTTTTTGTTGTTCTTATTGTTTAAGCAGACCATACTGTCAACAATATTTCTTTTTGTTTCCTTTTTTTGTGTGTGTGCCTTTCCTTTCTTTTTTTTAAATTATACTTTAAGTTCTAGAGTACATGTGCACAATGCGCAGGTTTGTTACATGTGTATACATGTGCCATGTTGGTGTGCTGCACCTATTAACTAATCATTTACATTGGATATATCTCCTAATGCTATCCCTCCCCGACCCACCACGACAGGCCTCCGTGTGTGATGCTCCCCATCCTGTGTCCAACTGTTCGCATTGTTCAGTTCCCACCTATGAGTGAGAACATGCAGTGTTTGGTTTCCTGTCCTTGCTATAGTTTGCTCAGAATGATGGTTTCCAGCTTCATCCAGGTCCCTACAAAGGACATGAATTCATCCTTTTTTATGGTTGCATAGTATTTCATGATGTATATGTGCCACATTTTTTTAATCCAGTCTATCATTGATGGCCATTTGGGTTGGTTCCAAGTCCTTGCTATCGTGAAGAGTGCCACAATAAACATATGTGTCATGTGTCTTTACTGCATAATCCTTTGGGTATATACCCAGTAATGGGATGGCTGGGTCAAATGGTATTTCTAGTCCTAGATCCTTGAGGAATCGTCACACTGTCTTCCACAATAGTTGAACTAATTTACCATCCCACCAACAGTATAAAAGTGTTCCTATTTCTCCACATCCTCTCCAGCACCTGTGGTTTCCTGATTTTTTAATGATCGCCATTCTAACTGGTGTGAGATGGTATCTCATTGTGGTTTTGATTTGCATTTCTCTGATGGCAAGTGATGATAAGCATTTTTTCATGTGTCTGTTAGCTGTATGAATATCTTCTTTTGAGAAGTGTCTGTTCATATCCTTCACCCACTTTTTGATGGGGTTATTTAATTTTTTCTTGTAAATTTGTTTAAGTTCTTTGTAGATTCTGGATATTAGCCCTTTGTCAGATGGGTAGACTGTAAAAATTTTCTCCCATTCTGTAGATTGCCTGTTCACTCTGATGGTAGTTTCTTTCGCTCTGCAGAAGTTCTTTAATTAGATCCTTTGTGTCAATTTTGGCTTTTGTTGCCATTGCTTTTGGTGTTTTAGACATGAAGTCCTTGCCCATGCCTATGTCCTGAATGACAATGCCTAGGTTTCCTTCTAGGGTTTTTATGGTATTAGGTCTAACATTTAAGTCTTTAATCCATCTTGAATTAATTTTTGTATAAGGTGTAAGGAAGAGATCCAGTTTCAGCTTTCTACATATGGCTAGCCAGTTTTCCCTGCACCATTTATTAAATAGGGAATCCTTTCCCCGTTTCTTGTTTTTGTCAGGTTTGTCAAAGATCAGATGGTTGTAGATGTGTGGTATTATTTCTGAGGGCTCTGTCCTGTTCCGTTGGTCTATATCTCTGTTTTTGTACCATTACCATGCTGTTTTGCCTTGTAGTATAGTTTGAAGTCAGGTAGCATGATGTCTCCAGCTTTGTTCTTTTGACTTAGGATTGTGTTGGTAATGTGGGCTCTTTTTTGGTTCCATATGAACTTTAAAGTACTTTTTTTCCAATTCTGTGAAGAAAGTCATTGGTAGCTTGATGGGGATGGCATTGAATCTATAAATTACCTTGGGCAGTGTGGCCATTTTCACGATATTGATTCTTGCTATCCATGAGCATGGAATGTTCTTCCATTTGTTTGTGTCCTCTTTTATTTTGTTGAGCAGTGGTTTGTAGTACCTGGAAAATCGGGACACTCCCACCCTAATACTGTGCTTTTCCAACAGTCTTAGCAAATGGCACACTGGGAGATTATATCCTGGGCCTGGCTCGGATCGGAGGGTCCCATGCCCATGGAGCCTCGCTCACTGCTAGCACAGCAGTCTGACATGGAACTGCAAGGTGGCAGTGAGGCTGGGGGAGGGGCATCTGCCATTGCTGAGGCTTGAATTGGTAAACAAAGCGGCTGGTAAGCTCGAACTGGGTGCAGCCCACTGCAGCTCAAGGATGCCTGCCTGTCTCTGTAGATTCCACCTCTAGGGGCAGGGCATAGCTGAACAAAAGGCAGCAGAAACTTCTGCAGACTTAAACGTCCCTGTCTGACAGCTTTGAAGAGAGTAGTGGTTCTCTCAGCACAGAGTTTGAGATCTGAGAAAGGATAGACTGCCTCCTCAAGTGGGTCCCTGACCCCCGAGTAGCCTAACTGTGAGACACCTCCCAGTAGGGGCCGACTGACACCTCATACAGCTGGGTACCCCTCTGAGACAAAGCTTCCAGAGAAAGGATCAGGCAGCAACATTTACCATTCTGGCATATTTGCTGTTCTGCAGCCTCCACTGGTGATACCCAGGCAAATGGTCTGGAGTGGATCTCCAGCAAACTCCAACAAACCTGAAGCTGAGGGTCCTGACTGTTAGAAGGAAAACAAACACACAGAAAGGACATCCACACACCAAAACCCCATCTGTATGTCACTATCATCAAAGACCAAAGGTGGATAAAACCACAAAGATGGGGAGAAACCAGAGCAGAAAAGCTGAAAATTCTAAAACTCAGAGCGCCTCTTCTCCTCCAAAGGAACGCAGCTCCTCACCAGCAATGGAACAAAGCTGGACGGAGAACGACTTTGATGAACTGAGAGAAGAATGCTTCAGGTGATTTGTAATAACAAACTTCTCCGAGCTAAAGGAGGATGTTAGAACCCATCATAAAGAAGCTAAAAACCTTGAAAAAATATTAGACAAATGGCTAACTAGAATAAACAGTGTAGAGAAGACCTTAAATGACCTGATGGAGCTGAAAACCATGGCATGAGAACTACGTGATGCATGCACAAGCTTCAGTAGCTGATTCGATCAAGTGGAAGAAAGGGTATCAGTGATTGAAGATCAAATAAATGAAATGAAGTGATAAGAGAAGTTTAGAGAAAAAAGGGTAAAAAGAAATGAACAAAGCCTCCAAGAAATATGGGATTATGTGAAAAGACCAAATCTACATCTGATTAGTGTACTTGAAAGTGATGCAGAGAATGGAACTAAGTTGGAAAACACTCTTCAGGATATTATCCAGGAGAACTCCAACCTAGCAAGGCAGGCCAACATTCTAATTCAGGAAATACAGAGAACACCACAAAGATACTCCTTGAGAAGAGCAACTCCAAGACACATAATTGTCAGATTTGCCACAGTTGAAATGAAGGAAAAAGTGTTAAGGGCAGCCAGAGAGAAAGGTCGAGTTACCCACAAAGGGAAACCCATCTGACTAATAGTGGATTTCTCAGCAGAAACTCTACAAGCCAGAAGAGAATGGGGACCAATATTCAACATTCTTAAAGAAAAGAATTTTCAACCAGAATTTCATATCCAGCCAAACTAAGCTTCATAAGTGAAGGAGAGATAAAATCCTTTACAGACAAGCAAATGCTGAGAGATTTTTGTCACCACCAGGCCTGCATTACAAGAGCTCCTGAAAGAAGCACTAAACATGGAAAGGAACAACTGGTACCAGCCACTGCAAAAACATGCCAAATTGTAAAGATCATCGATGCTAGGAAGAAGCTGCATCAACTAACGAGCAAAATAACCAGCTAACATCATAATGACAGGATCAAATTCACACATAACAATACTAACCTTAAATGTAAATGGGCTAAATACTCCAATTAAAAGACACAGACTGGCAACTTGGATAAAGAGTCAAGACCCATCAGTGTGCTGTATTCAGGAGACCCATCTCACATGCAGAGACACACGCTCAAAATAAAGGGATAGAGGAAGATCTACCAAGCAAATGGAAAGCGAAAAAAAGCAGGGGTTGCAATCCTAGTCTCTGATAAAACAGACTTCAAACCAACAAAGATAAAAAGAGACAAAGAAGGCCATTACATAATGGTAAAGGGATCAATTCAACAAGAAGAGCTAACTATCCTAAATATATATGCACTCAATTCAGGGGAACCCAGATTCATAAAGCAAGTCCTTAGAGACCCTACAAAGAGACTTAGACTCCCACACAATACTAATGGGAGACTTTAACACCCCACTGTCAACATTAGACAGATCAAGAAGACAGAAGGTTAACAAGGATATCCAGGAATTGAATTCAGCTCTGCACCAAGCAGACCTAATAGACATCTACAGAACTCTCCACCCTAAATCAACAGAATATACATTCTTCTCAGAACATTTTCCCTTAGTATGATCACAAATTGAATGCTTTCTTCAAGGATGCATATCTTATTGTGTAATATCAAATTTTGTTCCATATTGGCAAATTTTACTTTAAAGGTAAATTGTTTGTTTTGCCCAGAGGTCACTATATTGAATACTACCATTTGTATTGCCTTTCTGCTCTGTGTGTGTGTGTGTGTGTGTGTGTGTGTGTGAAAATAATTCTAGTTAGATTTAAGAAGGAATGATCTACCCCAAACCGCTTGTTTATAAGATGTATCTCTAGAGCTTAATCTACTAACAATGCTAATTTGATTTTTTTTAAGTTGTAATAATCTAATTACTTCTGCATATGCAAAATTCACTCTCTACTTTTCTTAGGTTTTCTAAATGTGGTGACTAAAGAAGAATATCAATGAATTTAACTTTTAGCCAAGTAAGTCTTTTTTTTTCTGTTGTCAGAGCAAGCCATTCTAAAGCTTTAGCTATTAAGTGTAATGATTAATTACGCCTAAAAATTCAACTGTGAAGATAAAGAAATTTAGAAAGTAATGAAAATATGGAAGAGAAAGTTTGTGTGTGTATATATAGGGATTGAATTCAATTAAGTAAGGAAAGATAATCAGAAGATATGATGAAAAAAGCAATAAAAATGTGGCATTTCTAATTACCATGGAGTGGAATACTGGAAAGCCCATGTGAAATATCTTTTTCCGCCTCTCCACGTCACAGAGAATGTAGAAAATTATCAGAAGAGAGAATCTAGTTGCTTCCTTTTGGGAGGTGGGATGAGATGGGGGGAGTATATAGTAGGTTCCTGTTATTCTGTATTATATTTTTTAAAGTAAGTTTAAAAGTGCTATTTATATTGGGCTTTACCTGTTGTTGTATCAATTACTCCAGCTATTAGAAGTCATGTCTTAATGAACTACAGTTATGGATAGTTAGAGAGAACAGACTCCCACCAATCATGTTTCTATAGTTCTTTCTAATAAGTATTCAACTATACACATACCTGTGTGTGAGTGTATACAAATATGGTTGTTCATCAATGCCAAACAGCAAGTCATTTCTTCCCTATACTGTTACGTGTTGTGATGTTTAATTTCATGTGTCAGGTTGGCTAGGTTGTGATATCCAGTTGTCTGGTCAAACATCAGTCTAGATGTTACTGTGAAGGTATTTTTTAGATATGATTGACATTTAAGTAAGTGGACTTTGAGTAAAACAGATTGTTCTCCATAACATGGGCAGGCCTCATCCAATCAGTTGAAGACCTTCACAGCAAAAGAGAATTTCCAGCTTGCTATCTTGGGGAATTCAGAATTCAAGGCTGCAACATCAGCCCATACCTTAGTCTCCAACCTGTCAGTCTGCCCTGTGGATTTCAGACTTGCCAGCCACTACAACTGTGTGAGCCAGTTTTTAAAAATCAGTCTCTTTCTCTCTCCCTCTCTCTTCATTTTCTTCCCTGTTTCTATGGAGAATCCTCACTAATACACATAATCAAAGGATGATTTTAGTGTCACAATGCAATTGATACTCACCTTTGGATTTTTTGACTCTAGATGAGAAGAGGAATAATAGTCTATGTTCATTGCTCTATATCAGATAACATGAATGGAATCATTTCAAAATAATTTGTACACAGATTCTGTTCTTACTGGCATCCTCTAAGACTAGATCTTTATCTAATGCCTAAATTACATATCTATCTTATTCTCCCTTCTACTACATATATCAACAGGTTATCCTAATATTGACATAAATCCAAAAGCTCTATAGTAGCTAAATAAAATAAGTTCTGACCTGCCCAGTGCCTAGTACCAAAAGCTCTTCAGAATTTGATCTGCACGATTTGATATCTTCTAAATTCCCAGCATCAATTTTACAATCTAGTAAGGCCAAATTCTTCATTGTTTCCAAAGATGCCAAGCTCATTTGTGCCTTCTCTTTTTTCCTCTATTTTTTTTTTTTTTCTTACTTTCTCACTATAATGGTCTTACACTGCTCCTCCGCCTACCTAAATCCTACCTGTTATTGAAAACCTAGCCTATGGTTCCTATCTGCCTGAGAACTCCCAAACTATTCTAGTTCACAATGAAGACCCCCTTATTTGAATGTCATAGCATGTCATTGACTGTCATAATCTCATGAAGTCACAGATTTTTTAAGGATATCAGAAGTCATCAATTCTAGCCATTATCAAAACCATGAAATATCTTTACAACATTCTCAGCAGTGGTCTTTCACTCCCTCCTCTACACCTCCAGTGACGAAGAATTCACTACCTCCTGCCCATTCTATTTTTATGAACAGCTCTAAATACTAGAAAAGTATTCCCATAAACCATATTTCTGCATTGAGAGAAACATCCAGGGAATGAAATGTTTTCAATGAGACAGAATTTACAATATAGTATGTCAACCTATAAACCACCGTAGTATATAAAAATTATTATCTGAGAGTAAATAGTAAATTTTGTCCAAAGAATACCAATTGGAACAATTTATGTAGTTAGGCATTTGTCTCCTTTTTACTATTTTAATATTACATAATGACTTCTAACTATACTGCAGTCTGGCCACAATAATATGCTTTTTTTTTTTTTTTTTTTTTTATACTTTAAGTTCTGAGATCACTTGGACTCGGGAAGGGGGACATCACACACCTGGACAGATTTGTTAAAATTAATCACATGCTACTTTACATCTCCCCTTGTCTTCATTGTCTACCAAACTAGATTAAATCTCCTTCAGGTCAGACACTGTCTTAGAGCCCTCGTTTTTCCGTTTGCACCTAGGTCAGTGTAAGGAACATCAGTTATTCTGTTATAATTACTGAATTAAATTTAAAAACTGACTTAAGTGAGCAAAATGTACACAGCAGAAAGCATATTAAAGTCCTCTGTAGAATTCAATTTTAAGATCAAGCATAGATAAAATATCCCTTGCCATTTGTTTTGCTGTATCCCCCCTTAAAAATATATACCTATCAATAAATGGTGCAGTTCTTTATTCAAGAAAAAAATTTGATGGCCTTTTCCTCTTGACTGAAAATATGTTTTTGGAATGAAATTGACATGCAGAAAACAGTAAAAATATTGTATCAAAATCTTGAAATAAAATTATGAAACAGGTCTACTTAGTTATCTATTTTCAAATTAAGAGGCAGCTAGAACTGAATCCTTGGTCCCAATCTGTAACCTTAAATATAAGTGGTTCCTGTGTAGTAACCTCTTGATTCCTTCCTCTGCTTTACAGCATTATCTTATAAATAAACCTGAATTGAGTGCTTCTGGTTTTGGAGAACATTGTATAGCGTGCACATTTAAGGTTTTTGCTTGTTGTTTGTTTTTATCCTCTTTTGTGTATCAGAAGGGAATTGAGGGAGTCATTCTTTGTACATCTTCTTTTCCTTCTGATAATCTTGCAGGCTGATTGGTTAAAAAGAGAAAGATATAGAATATACAGAAAATTGTTTTAAAATTGTCTAGTTGAAAAATATTCTAAAGGAATGAAACTAGTTTAACTGTACCAGACAAGGAAGAGAATAATTAAATGAATAATAGCCAGGATGACAAGATGACCTACTAGGTTATTGTTTCCATCTCTAATTTTAGTTTATCAAGGAGATTTTTCATACTGCAATTAAAACAGATCTCCTATGTGTTAAGCATTTCTTATTTTATGTACAGCTGATACGTAAATATTTCTCAAAATGTTCACTGACAATATTTCTGCCAATATAGCCAATCAAGTTTCATTCTTTAATAGTCTCCAAGGAAACCACTACAGTTTCAGCAATAGACAGCACAGAATGGAAAGAAAACAGAAAGGGTAACCAACCCCCCATATCTCAATGTTTTAAAAAATGGACTTCTGTCATTATTTAATTTAATCAAGAAAGCTGGATATGTGCAATTTTATTATATGAGGACTAACTCAAAACTCACTAGGTTTCCTATAGGGGAGAACACTACTTAACTTTGTAAGTTTTTATTTTCATAGGAAAGGGATGTTGCAGAAAAGTCTTAGCCTGGTTGCTCAGATATGAAAAATGATGGCCTTTCATTTTTTTAAAAGCATATTTTGGCAGTTTTGCTTATGCCCGCCTCTTCTCAGCCACATTCTTTATTCAATTCCACTATCCAGCAGCATAACCACTGGTTGTTTTTCTAGAGAAATCATTACTTTGTAATTGTGTCTCCTATACAGACACTTTAGATCTGCTAGCACATCCAAAGTCTTACGTTTTTATTCTCCTATTTGACTCTAAGTCCATAATCCTATCTTTCAGTAGTTTCCCTAAGTTCTCAGTGGGGAGAAAAGCATTTGCCCAGCATTTCCAAAGACAAAAATGATTATCTTCCCACTAAAATCTCAAGTACATACACAGGAAGATGAGAAAGTAGATCGTCCTAGACATCCTGTCAGGAAGTACAAGCAGGCCTTGTGTACTCTTGTTACCATCCAGTATTCAGTTGTTCCTATGTTACGTGTGTGTATATGTATATGTGTGTGTGTATTTGTGTTAGTGTGTACCTGTGCTGTGAAGCATAGAATGTGACATAAGCAGATAGAGGACAAGTGCAAAGAGATTTCATATGAGATAACCATAGCATCTTTCCATATTCTCACTGGCCTGTAATTGTGGTAGCTGCAGTGGCAATCCCTTTTGACTTTCGCTGCCCTATACCAGGTGAGAACTAACAACAGAGCAGCCATAAAGCAGCACCACTTTCCTTTCCACAAGTGCAGTAAGGAAGAGGCAGCACTCCTCATTCCCACCCTATGATAGCAGTACCTGAGGAGTAAAGTTTTTTTTTTTTTTTTTTTTACTCTCTGAGCCCTCCTCCAGGTGAGAGCCAAGAACAAAAATAACCTGCAGCAGCAGCAGCAGCAGGGGCAACTCAGGAGGCTCTCAACCTCTTTGTCTTGCAGCTTTACCACTAAGCCAGCCAAGTAATGGAAAGTGGGCAATAGCATAGAAATCTAAAACCTTGGCTTTCTTTCCAGAGCACCAGAAGGAGAAATCCTTAGAAAGAGAGACTGGAGACAGGATCACTGAAAGGATGCAGCTGGAGAAAGGAATTTTTTGGATCTGTGTATTAAATTCTGAGATTACCCCCAAGCTGAGCTGTACATGAATGAAAGAAAAGGGCATCAATGCAGCAATGACTTAAAAACTGAATTACAGTGTAAATCACTGCACAGGTTTCAGACTCAACCCTGGGTGATGGATGTATAATCAGGGAAGACCAGAAACAGGTTTTGGAAAGTAATCTGATATTGGAACCAGAGCCCATAAAAGAAAAATCATGGACTTGAAGTCTATACCTCACTGAATTGACTGCTTACTTAAAAGAGAGAGAGAGAGAAAGAAAGAAAAGGTAACATTCTCTAGATGTTAACAAGACCAAGAGCCTTATAATGAGATAGATTTCCCTGTTTAAAATTTTCAAATTTTTTAGGATACAATCCAAAATTACCCAATGTACATAAAACCAGGAAAACCTAAACAATTTTTAAGAAAAAACACAATCAACAAATGTCAACCCCAAGACAACTCATACATTGAAATTATCAGACACAGAATTTAGAGCAACCTTTGTAACAATGATGTAAGAAACAAGAGAAAATACTCTTGAAGCAAATAGAAAAAATAAAAGTTCTCAGCAAGGAAATAGAAGCTGTTTAACAAAACCGAATAGAAATTCTAGAAATAGAAAATATGATTTAAAAAATTACAAATTCACTGAGGAGTTCAATAGTAGAATTGAAAGAATTAGTGCACTCAAAGATAGAGCAATAAAAATTATCTATTTTGAAACATATAAAGAAAAAGTTTTAAAAAGTTTAAAAAAGAGTTTATAAATGTGACCAGAGCCTTAGGGACCAGACCGTATCAAAGTCTCACTTTCATATCAGAAATGTCTCAGATGGAGAGGAGAAATATATTCGTATAGAAAATATATATAAAGAAATCATGACTAAAACTTTCCCAAATTTGGTGAAAGATAAATTTACAAATCATATAAGCTTAATAAACTCTAAACCCCAAACAGGATAAGTTAAAAAAAGTCAAAAACAAACAAACAAAACTTAATTCAGCCAGAAGGGGAAAGAAAAACACACAGTACCAAAAAATGAAAGTACAAATAGCTGCAGATGTCTCACTGGAAACCATGGAGGCCATAAGAAAATGAAATAGCATTTAGAAAGTGATGAACTGAAAAAAAAAACAAAAAACTGTCAATTCAGTCTTATATCCAATTAAAATATCCTTCACAAAGTAAAACAAAATAAGATCATTTTAGGATGAAGGAAAACTAAAATAATTTGTCACCAGTAGAGCTGCTTTAAAAGAAATGCTAAAACAAGTTCTTCAAATGGAAATGAAATAATTAGAAAGAAACCTAAAACATACGGGTTGTAGCAAGAGAGACAGAAAGGGCAAATATCTGGTTGAATAAAATGTACAGGTTAGTCAGAGTATATTTCCTCAAGCCAGTGATATTTGGGGAAAACCTTGAATGAAGCAAAGATGTGAACTATGTAGATATCTGGATAAAGCACTCTCCAAGCAGATAGAATAATCAGAGCAATGGGACTAGTTGGAATGCTTTTCTGGAAATACAAAGAGGCCAGTGGGAAAAGTGGGAGAGTGGTCAGAAATGAATTAGAAGTAAGCACGAGTTTTTCTCATTAATTTAGTTTATTTGTTCAATAGACAGAAACTTTTGAGTCCACATAAGAACTTTGGATTTGATTCTAAGTAGAAGCAGCATTTGAAAGGTATTATGTAGAGAGGAATATGATTTAATTTATATTTTAAGTATACCCCTCTGGTTGCTTTATGATGCACAGACTGCAGAGGGACAAGACTGAAAGCAGGGACACCCCCCAGGAGTATTATAGAAGTTGAGGCAAGGGTGATGGAGGAGTGGACTAGGTGTGTAGCATCAATGTGTCTGGTTTGGGATACATTTTGAAATCTGAACTGACAGGATTTACTTAAAGATTAGATTAAATTATGAGTGTAAAAAACATCTAAGAATTGGCTGTACATGTTTGGCCTACATAATTAAGCCAAAGAAAGTTTAGAGGGAGAAGATTTTGGGGGAAGTATCAAGAATTTAGACTTAGCGATACAAGTTTGGGATGCTCCTTGGACATCCAAGTGGAGATGTCATGTAGGCTGTTGGATATATGAGTTTGAAGTTTAGGAAATAGATCAGATAAGGGACATAAATTTGGAAATTATTATCATATAGGAAGAATTTAGAGCAAAGGGTAAGATCTCCTAGCAAGTGATTATAAATTGAAAATACTGAGGCCTTGCCCTCTCTAATTTAGAAGTTTAAGTTAGAGGAAATAATAGCCAACTTGCTACTTGGTTACTGATGTTTTCAATATGTGAGAAAGTTGTCAATTAAAAATCAGACAACAACAATAATAGGATAGCAAACACTATAGGAATAGCTGAAATGCGAAGTCTAAAATAACAATGTAGTAGAACAGAATAAGTCGTTTACATAGAATGAACCCTCGATATCATTATACCAACCTCAAATTAGCTTAAAAGCTGTCTGCAGGTTTTGTCCACGGATCCCAGGAAGACTCATCTTCATAAGGCACTCACCAATCACACCACTATGTAAAAGGAATGAAGTGAAGCACTTTTAAATATATTAATCCCAACAGTTCTTCAAGTAGAGTTATTTCTACCTAGGTAACAAAGCCAGACTCATTGAGGCTAAGTGACTTGCCCAGCATCACATAAAAATGATTTTTTAAATGGCAGAGGTCAGTAGAAGGAGAGATTTTAAAACAGAAAAAAAGGAAATGGAAAGGCAACTGGATGAAAATCTAGCCTATTGAAGCAAGAAAGCACAGAGAAGAAAGGAAAAGGAGGGGGGAATGTGAATACTTACACAGCTGGCATTTCCTGATGTTCAGAATTATAGATTTATGTGTGGTTTGGCTCTAGATAAAGAACTCCTTTCCCAGACAAGCTAGGGTTTGTGCCATGGTGAATCAGGGCTAGCGGAGAGAGGAGACTGAAGTGGTCCCACATTCAGGTTTCTCAGAGCTGGGTCTGGAGATGTAAGAGTGATTGGAGCAAAGTTGGGCCTAGCTCTTATGAAATCATATTCAGCATCAATTCCAACGTGCCCAGGTGGACAGTCCAGAACAGAATTGAAACAAAACCAAACAAAAAAGATCTTTCCTATGAATTAGTTACAAGCAAGTAGTCATAAAATGATTGCCTGAAGGTGTAGCCTCAATTGATCTCTGAGGCAGTGGTTTGTGAAACGAATCACTGTAATAATCTTGCCTGCTTTACTCCCGGGCAAGGAAAAGTTTCAGGTAGAAAGCAGTACTAATCAGTGCCTGGAAGAGTATCTAAGTAGGTACTCAATAAATACTTGTCAAAAACTAAATAAATAAGTGAGTAAATTAAAAATTGCCAGGCTATGAGTCTCAAGATGTGAGCTTTAAGCCTACTGAATCTCCTAATATGTGGGTTATCTTGGGCTGATCATTAAACCTCATTTTGAATAAGTCAAACAAATTTACCAATCAAAACGAAGCACCTTTTGATTAACAGAAGCAAGTGAAACTTTAATTATGAAAATACTAAATCTGACTCAGTACACAAATAGAAGACACTATATTTATTATTTGGAATCCATTGAAAAAAATATACAATGCCAGATCAAGGAAGGATAATGGTTTGTGAGAAAAATCTTGGCTTTAGTAATAATTCCTCCTGGAAGAAAAAAGTAATGGGAATTAATTATAGTTGATGAAGGATTCATAAATATGGTTTATGTTATGAATATCAGAATGTTTAGATAATAGTATAAAAAGGAAAACAAAACACACTTTAGACATTTTTATTTCCAAATTTTTTCTCTGCTTTTTCCCCTGTAAAGGAAATGAGGCATAAAATAATACTGTGTGGTAATTGACTTATCTCAAAAAGTATAATATAAAACATAATAAAGTAATATATACCAAGTGATCTCTGATAGTTACATTATACCTCTCATATTAAATTTATATATCACCCACAACTTAGCCTTTTCCAACCTTTACCATTTATAATTTATCATATTTCTAATGAATTGAATCTCTTCAGTTATACATGGTTTCCAGAAATGCTTGGTAACAATGCAGTTGTTTTCTGCAGAAGTAGTTTTTGAAAAACAGTCAGAAATTCCTAAACATGCTTCTAATAAGTGTCTTGCACCCTCAGAGATGTCTCCTGAGCTGTTGCCTAAGTTAACACTGAGGAAGAAGATTTAATGATCTGTCCCTTGAGATTTTTCTGTTGGTTCTCAGGAATGAAGAAAGTCTACAATAATGCCTTTATTAAATGCTTGTGTCATGCTTTGTTACGGTTGATGTTTTAAAGAAAGACAGTTTTCCACAATTCATACTTTCTTGTATCTGTAACAATTATCTTAAGAAAAAGAGGAATTTCATTGAACATCTTCTCAAGTTGTAAGTAGACTGTTATTTACGCAGATACATAAACATATAGATTCCAAACATGTTCCCTCCATTATTAAAAACACTAAATTTCACTTCCTCCTGGAAAGATATTTCTTGCACTAAACTGCATAACATTTGACACCTACATATACTACAAATATCTCATGCTGTCATAATAATTTCATTTTCTAAAATTATTTTAACTCCATTATATACATCTTTTTTTAATCTAAATCAACATTCCTAATATTAGATTGCAAGGATGAAGAAGATAGGAATTTATGTCAACCATGCTAAACATAAAACCCAGCAGATCATAAGATTGGGGGTGATTAATCTGTACTTCAGTGTAATGCTGTGGCCACCAGGAGGCTTAAAACTGTATCCCACTCTATGGGGCAAGCTTGTTACTTGGCTTGGGCCAAGGACCTGATTGAACCAAGCTCCCATCCTTCGAAATTAAAATTTGTGAAATTTCTGTAAATGTCACCTATGAATCTACAAATTGCCCCCTGAAAAAGACACTGCATTATGTCAGTTAGATTTATTAGATTGCAAACAAAAGAAAATGACAACCTAGCTTAAGCAGAAATGAAATTTATCAAAAGGATATTGTGTAGCACACAGCAAGTATGAGATAGTTGGACAAGCATAGTCAAAAAAAAAAGCAGTGACCATGTTCCAGGTAATAGGAAATAAAGAGCAGTCTCTCCTGGAAGGCAATGTTGTTGCTTTTTAAATCATTACAACATTTAACTCAAAATTCATATTCCCAAAGGAAAGAGTCCCATGGGCCCGGTTTGGCACATCATTGGTTAGAGGACATCAAGTCCCTTGATTTGACGTTTTCCTAAGCGAACTCATGATGAGGAAGAGTTCTTAGACCCAAGAACAAGGGTCTATTATTAGATAGATTAGATTACATTAATTATAAATTAGATTATCTTAAACTGAATTTAGAAGAGAAGAGTTGATTCTGAAAAACAAAGGAAATATAAACATAGAGCCTTTCGTTGACCATCTAATACACTGTATCATTAGACTTTTAGTAATGTGGGCACATTTTTATTAAATTTAGGATTAATATCACAAATGAAAGTTTGTTTTCAATGAGTGGAAAATAATTGTGCACTGATTAAGGGAACTCATGATTCAGAAGAAATTAGGTTCATTGTGTTTATTGATTTGACCTAAAGTACTGAAAACAGCCAGAGGAAATATTTAGGTATACTGGATGTGCTATATTTTTCAAACAATTAAGACTGGCATGCTCTTTGTGACAGTAAAGCCAACCCTAAACTTCAATGGCATATAATTTATTTTATCCAACAACTTTCTCCTCCAAATTGCCTCTAAATTCCACCACCAGAGAACCACCGCTTTGGGCTGAATTTTGCCTCTCTCTTTCCTTTATATGTTCATTTGTTTGTTTCTCAGCATACAAAAGCCCCTGCTAGTTACAGCCATCTATCAGGAAGGCATTAATGTTGAGTGTTAGTTGAATGCCCTTCTTCCTCACAGAAGGCAGCAAGGACATCTAGGGTGGGGCAAAGTTCATAGTCAACCAGAGGAACTGAAGAGGAACAGAGAAGAAAAGTACTGGAAACAGGGAGGCCCTCCCCACCTAACAGTCACTGCTAAAATTCTCTCAAGTTGTAAATAGATTGTTATTTATGCAGATACATAAACATATAGATTCCAAACATGCTCCATTATTTGTGTTTATTTAAAACACTAAATTTCACTTCCTCTAGGAAAGATATTTCTTGCACTAAACTGTATAAAATTTGACACCTACATATTTGTATTATATGTAGATGTCAAATTTTATACAGTTTAGTGCAAGAAATATCTTACATATTTGTATTATATGTAGGTGTCAATTCAATCAATTTAATAGATTTCAGTCAATTAAACTGAAAACTTGCTTCAATATTTATTTGATATAAAATCTATAGCCCTTGATTTTTATACAAAATCCCTCCCCAAGTTATATAAATCTTTATTTTGCTTTTGCTTAAAATACAGACCAACTATTTCCTGGAGCTAATTAACCAAGACCTGTTACACAAGTTGGACACTTGACAAATCATTTCCTTTTCCATACCTCAATTATGTCAGAACCTCTTTAATTTGACTTCAAATTGTTGACATTATTATAAAAATTATCAATTCAATCAGAAGTCTCTCATTGTTAATATATTGCAATATATTAACATTATATCAAGATATATCCATTTAATAACATATTATGGTTTTTAAAATGATAAAACATAGTAAACATTTCTAAAATTTTTCGCCTATATGAATCACAAAACTTAAATTTCATTACTTTTCAGCATGTTACAAAATACAATTTAACATTGTGGAATAGCCTGAATTTCTTATGGCAAAATTTTCTTTGGGTCACTGAATTTAATTAAAAGATGGTAACACGCTTGCACCTAAACACACAGATCATGTTTAAGACTGTCTTCATAATGCTTAAACACCTTTTTAATGAACAAAATACGCAACACCTTATTTGTGTACATGATCTTTTAAAACTTTTCACACACTGAATCAACTGATTATTTAGCTTTGTCATTGTAATGATAAATATTTTCTTTCTTTAGATCTATATATAAAAAATCCAAAATAAAAATAAAAATATTGTATATGTGTGTATATATATACATAAAGAACCTCTAAATAATACTTCTCAAGAGTAAAGACATCTGGGTATGCATAGTTTTGAAGTTTAGTCTGGTAGTCCACAATATGCATTGTTCGAGTCTTTACAGTAAACCATATGTTGACACCAAAGTAAAATTTCATTGTAAAAGCAAGGCTAAGAAAATAAAAGTTTAGCAATAGTTATAAAGTTCCAAATAATTTTAATGTAACTTTTAAGTTGGAAGGGAAGCGTAACTATTTACTGATGGAACATTCCAAACTGCATCGCCCCAGGGCTGAGCGGCAGCGCCATTACCTATTGTAGTTTTCTTCTGTCTGTGTCTCACTGTCTGGATTTTGATTTCAGATTTGTCATTTTCTCTTCCTGAGCAGTACACTTTTTTGACAGTAGAGGGCACTTTGAATTTAGACAAAGCTCAAGAAATCTCTTCCTGAATCTTCGTTCAGAGAGCTTTTGTTTGACTCTACAGAAATAAAATACAATTTTAGTCTACATTTTAAATGATGCATATTTTTAAACTATGTGATGCAAAAGTTTTATATGAATCACTTTTTCATTTTGTGTTATTTTATAAAAATACTGTAATATGAATTTCATGCAATATTGCTGTATCTAGAAAAGATTAGTGATTTAATAATATAACAAATTATCAATTCATAAGTCAATAAATCTTTGATTTTTCTCTAGTGAAAAGAGACAATAAGGAATAAAACCCTATGTATACGTTAAGTGAAACCTCAAAAAAAACCACCAAAATCCTAAAATCAAATAAAAATATAAAATATCTAAATGAAATCAGAGACACAAAAATTATATTAACCCAGCTCACCACAGAAATATAAATGTTTTATTCTTCTTCTTTGATTGAAAAAAAATTCTTAATGAAATATAAATTTGTATGTAATCTTATATATCATTTAATAAAAATTCCTTAATGGCACATTGGAAAAAATATTACGATGATCTATCTGACAATCAATTCACTTGTCTTTAAGAAATTTTTTCAAATTTTTATAAAATACTTCAAAGTGTTGCTGAAATTTATGTAAAATAATTTATCTAAATGTATGTTTTTCTAATATAAATTCATAACGATCACATTTATTAATGTGACTGTACAATCTTACTTGTAAATATTCCACTCTATTTCAAATAACCAAAATGTAAAATTAATGCATTTTGAAATTTCAAAATAAGCTGTTACTTCTTTAATATTCTTTTGTTACCACACCAAATAATTGCCTCTTCAAATTTAAGGCACTAAGTTCTTTCACCCTAAAAAAAAAATGTATTTCCCCATTTAATTGAAACCAGTTACCCTATGTGTACAAATTAAAAATTTGAAGTTTAACTTATTTGTTTGGTCCAACCAAAAATGCATCGACATAAGGATCATTGTGAATCTGGTAGTTTCTGGCCTATGGAGAAACCCCCAGTTTTGCCTTTAAAGAGTTTATACTTAAAAACAGCAAAGGAAAAGCATAAATCAATTTAATTTTCCAGCAAGTGAATAATGTGCCTAAAATCCTCATGAAAAGCCCAAGTACATAAAGAAATACATAATTTAATGGGAGAGCTACAGTTAATGTATGTGAAATATTATAAGCTTTTAGGTAGAATTTAGTAATCATTATAAG
This sequence comes from Mandrillus leucophaeus, assembly GCF_000951045.1. Taxonomy (NCBI): domain Eukaryota; kingdom Metazoa; phylum Chordata; class Mammalia; order Primates; family Cercopithecidae; genus Mandrillus; species Mandrillus leucophaeus. The sequence goes on along the minus strand of NW_012104131.1, from coordinate 4,066,850 downwards.
ATAACCTTACTGGAAGTAAATAAGATGGCTATAAATGCAAAAAAAAAAAAAAAAAAAAAAAGTACAATCAGTTTTGCCTAAGTGTTTAATAGAAAGAAAGCTATACTTTTAAGAAAGGTTGGTTGATATTTACTTATCTAAATAAGGAAAATAAGGTTGAAGGCTTCCACTCACCCTGACTTTCAAAAATACGAGAAAAAATAATATAAAGACGTATGTCTCACATATGACCTTGCCCTGTGTAATTTTCATAAGTGAAAAGCAAATAAACAGCAATTGTCACTATTCTAAACACACAGCAGCGTTCTATAATATTTATCCTTACTCATTCCCTCATTTATTATTGCCGGTAAACTATGTATTTGTCACTAACACTAGCTAAATAGATTTGAAACAGTAAGTGTAACAGGCTCAAATGGACAGTGCCTATTATCTTTTCCCTTTTCTCTCCTGCCCTTTGATGGCCTATAACTTCATTCAATCTGTAGCTACATTTATGTTCCTTTTACAACAAAAAGGGTCATAATGCTGTCTCTGATAATACTGAAATGGCCTAATTTGTTCGTCTTCTTTCAACGCCTTGGAAGTGGTCACCCTCTCCAGTTATGCCTGGGTTTGTCCCATCAACTTTGAAAATTAAGGTCCTGTTTAGTCACTGGCAATCGCACCACCAAAATGCCTTCGGGCATTTTGTTCAGCCAACAGGGGGATAGAGGCCGAAGAGGCCCAGGTCTGGCTGGCTCAGGAAACGCACTCCTGAAGCCGCAGGCCCACCTACCACTACTAGAACAACCCCGGGTGTCATTCGCGTGTCTCTCGGTGCGGTGGGGGCGGACAGTTGGGCCAATCCCCGAAGCAAGGGAGGGAGCAGCGGGTCAGCTGACGCTGAGAAGGCGCGAGTGAAGGAATGAGAAGAATTTGCTTGCTCAGAAGATGGGAGCGATAGGGACTCCCTACTCTGACTCCTGGCGCGGACAGGCGTGGGGAAGAAGCCGAGCCTCCCCACAGCTGTTGCCACTCGGGCTGTCACCGCGGCGGCCGCTGCTGGCTGCCGCGCCGCTGGGACTGAGATGACTGTGGCTGGGCCGGCCACGGCAGCTGCTTCTGCCTTGACTATTGCCCCTGACCCTTCTGCTGTTTCTTCCTTGATTTTAGCATCAGCTTTTTTTTTTATTCTTCTTCTTTTTTTTCCCCCTGGCAGCACCTCTTGTAAAAAGCAGAAAATAGCCTCTACATTTGGCAGAGAGCGTGGGTGCAGGGAGGGGAGGCTAAGGTGGAGTCGTTAGGGTCTCTAACGAGGCTTGGTTCCTGGGGCCCCTCCTGTCTTTTCTCCCGCTCCGGTTAGCATTTTCCTTCCTGCGGTAGCAATGCTTTGTCAGCCTCCTGCTGGGAAGAACTCCCGCGTAGTCTCCTCCTCCTTTCCCACTTTGAAGGAGGCTTCACCCCCTCATCCCCTCCAAGGAGGAGAACAGTATCAAAGGTATAAAAGGGAAGAAAATTCTCGAAGATAACTTTATGTTTTGCAACCCAAATTTGAACTGGGTTTCGCGTAATATAAAACAGATCTTTTCAAGTCCTGGGACAATAAAATAAAATTCAAATGGATGGATATGGCGGGTTGGAGAACAATCAACAGCTAATTTGGAAGAGGACTTCTTGAGGATTTTCCTGACCTGCCCATGCATGTGACTTCCCTTTTCTAAGATCCTCTTCCCCTTTCAAGGCTAAAAGCTGGGTATGATTCAGCTCATAAAAATATGTCACAGCAATTGGAATTTACCCTTTGACCTTCTACTCCCTCACTGCCACCTCCTCTACACACACACACACACACACACACACACACACACACAGGCACATACAGTCTGCAATTCACTAACTAGCTCTATTTTCACTAAACAGATGGCTGCGTTGCTGATGAAAACTGCCTTTTTGTATAAGATAAAGCTTCTAAAAATCTTTATGATAGGACCTATTTGCAAAAAGAGCCGAAAGCCACATTTTCGGTGATGCATATATGAATTCTGAGATAGTTTGATAAACAGATAAACAAAGCGATAAACAGATTTTAGATGCATAGGCACAAAAAGAAAACTGTCAGTAAATAGTCATCTTCCTTTAACACCATTATTCTTTCTGAAATTTGTTTTTGTGGGCCAGCCGTGAATGATCATATTCAGTATTTAACATTAAGGAGCATAATTATTTCAGGGATCCTAGTGGCTAGATTTAAAACATGCAGGAAAGGGGCAGAAAGCTGAGTCTAAAATGTATGAGGAGTGTTTTCTAGTTTTTCTAAAAGCCTGTTCACCTTTCCAAATAATTTTTCCTTGCCTTTGTGCGATGAAAGCCCCATTACCAGCTATGAAAAAAAAAAATAGTGCTAAGTGTTTTGTACAATTTCTTGTGTGTGCGAAACTCGAAAAGCCAAGAAAATGGGCAAAACATTGAATCAGGCCACAAGGGCCAGTTCAAATGCACAGAGAGACATTTTTACTGCATTATTTGAACTATTACTAAATAAAATGCTTTCTTCCTTGGAGCTTAGCTAAGTACTAATTTTCCAAAACATGAATACGACTTCTGGTGAAAAGTTACAAATAATTTAAATGCCTGACTACAATATTGTGTGCCCTCTCAAATTAACTGTGTTCCCTTGACCCTACCCTACATACTGAAAATAGTGCAGGCCCTCAAATCACGTTTGGAAAACTTAAGATGTCCAGGAAGTTTTTAAATCCAGAACTTTGAGAACATCATGGACAAATTTAAACACAGTTTTCTCCATGAATATGGTGACTAGAAATGATGAATTGAAACCGTTTCTGGCAATTCATTAACAGATGCCTAAGAAATGACTAACTGTCACATTAAAAAAGAAATTGCCAGCCAGGAATTAAGTCATTTTTAACACTAATATGATTGTGATTTTTGTAAGACAATTATTTCTCCCCTCTATGTTTGAACATGCTGATAATGCTGACATAGTTAAATTCAGAGCAAAGAACGTATAATAAAAATAACAATATATAAAGCTTAATGGAAGGTGTCTTCTAAGTTCGCACCATTTTCTCCATATCTAGAGAAAAACTTCAAGTTTCCTTCAGCAATTATTAACATTTGATAATAATATTTTCATTTGGCACAGCATAGAACGTGACCATTTAACAATATCCAGTCAGTCTTTAGATAACATTTTCTCTCTGTTGCTTCTTTATGATGATCAAATTTCTTTGAGGTTCTTCTTTTTTACACTTTCAGTTTTGTTTAAAATTAATGGAGCTAAAAACTTGCAGATAAATTCTGCAAATATACCTAGACACTCTTTATCATTGTAAATAGCTTAGTGGTGATCTGTCATTTTTCATGATAACTGGGCACCAACTGCTGGTTAGAAATATTTTTCATGGAATTCTTTGTACTTTAAATAAACTACTACTTCAAGATCTGCCATGTGTCCCTGATTCATCTTTAGGGCACAAGGTTACATGTACCTTTTTGTGAGCTTTGATTTTGAAATATTTGTCTCATAGATGCAATCTCTAGCAATTTTTTCAGTGCAAGTTTATTAATGACCTTCAGAAAGTTAAGGCAGAAATGTATATTTTAAAGGTTTATTTTATGATTCATGTTATGCAAAAAATTAATTTTGAAAAATTGAATCTACATTTATTTTCTGCTCTTTTGATCAAGTATTAAAAAGTCTCTATGTGCATTTCACATAATGAACATCACAGAAAGGGAAAAATTGTTGTTTCCTTTGGCATTTCTCAACTGAGGTGGCAAAAAAAAAAAATGCATCTGCTTTTCCCGTGGAGAGGGAGATAATACGATAACCTTCTGATTATATACATAAGCAAAAACTGATCAGTTTCTCTTGTGGTTCATTTTTTAAGGGCAAGTTCCAGTTGGATTGTGCTAATGCACATATTCATGAATCTCTCCAAACAGGATTCACTGCTCTCCAGGGAACCCTTGAAGTATGCATCATTGTTTCAATGAAGTATCTTCATTATAAAACATAGAGCCTATAAAAGGTGAATACCATTTGCCACTGCTTAATATAATCTCTGGTCTGACTTTCTTCCACTGAATTTTTTTCCTTCCTTTCTTCCTTTCATTCATCCTTTCTTCCCTCTTTCATTATTTCCTTTTATGTTTTCTTTCTCTTTCTTGTAACAAATAGAAAAAATGACAAAGAATCATTAGAAATATTAAAAATTAGATAAAATAATGAAATGCTTTTGTTTTCAAAATCAAACTTAATTTCTTTCAAAATGTTATATAGATGGGGTATGAAACTTAACTAAAAACCCCCCTCAAAATCCTTGTATTTGTAGAAATGTTTTATTTGAAATGAAGGAGCTTATGGAAATTTTTGGTCTCTGCATATGCATAAGTTTCTTGTGTTGAAAAAGTGAGGCCAAAGGTGAAAGGTATATAGTAAGTAGGTAAACATTTTTAAGGCAGGCAGTGAAAGGCACTATAGTCAGAACAATGTGATGAAAACAAGCACACAAATGTTTCATCTCATTGGGATTATTGCAAATGGAACAACATCTTGAACTGGTCAGCCTTTTATTTATGTATGTTTGCCCCAAATATACATCCTAACATTTCTCCTTTTCTTCTCTTTAGATTCCTTCCAGACAACCTGAGATTTAGGGAGTTCTCCTAAAGTGCATGTTACAAAGAGGCCTTTATGAGAGAGGGCATGAATGGAGTTCTGAGAAAGACTACAAAAGCCCGACACTGCAATCGGGTATAATGGAGTGCTTTATAGGGAAGGAACACTGTCTTTTGGGTATGAAGGACAGTTTAATATGACATCTATTGCAAGGAAACAAAGGAGTTATGTAGCTCACAAATTAGTGTATTCACATCTAGATATACTAGTGATGGAGTATAGAGAACTTGGAATTCAGTGTAAAATGATCTTATCTTCTAACATAGTACTCAGTGGAATGTGGCATTCCTTGGATGTAAGTTGTATAGTCATCAAAATAGATTGTGCAAGTCACAAATAACTGTCACTCTGTGACTCTATAGCAATTAACAACCAAAGATAGTAATTCTTAGTGGCACTAAAAATAAGATGAGACATCTATGATTAAGCAGGAAGTGACAAATGCAATTCAAGACACTGTATATTCCAGTTTTCTTAAGTCTCTCACAGAAAATTAATTGAGGATAATATTTGTAAGAGGAATAAGGGGCATAGCACATACAACATGGAGCCAACGGTTTATTGTCGAAGTTTAAGTCATCACTTCAGACAGTAAAATCTCAAATCTTGATTGTCTGATATGCCATGAAGTGGAGGAGGGAGTGGAAATTGAACAAAGATTCAAGAACACAGCAGCATGCTATAGGAACTCTTTATCTAGTGGACAAGCCAACAGGCAAACTATAGTAATATTCTCCCCCCTTCCTATTGAAATTAGCTAGTTCTGTGTTGCTAAATCTACTGAATTACGTTCCATCCTTGATTTACTGTGGTGGTTGCTAACACTTGATACCGTTGACCACACACTCTCATTTCTTGGCTTTCCTACCTTTTACCTTCATAATTTTGCCCCAACTCCTTTTAGCCACTTTTACATCCTGCTTCTTAGACTCCTTTTCCTCTTCCTACTCATTAAATAGAGATATTCCTCTAAGTTCTGTCCTCAACCCTTTGCTTGTCCCATTCTAAACTTTTCTGGCTGGCTGACCTCAGCTATTCTTGTGGCTTTAATTATCTATCCTCTGATGAACCTGGCTCTCCAATGCTAGCCCTGATCTCTCCTCTGAGCCCACAGTTAAGGAAGCCCACACTTTCCTGAAAACCACCCAGATACCCCACAAGCACTCTAAATTCGGTGGGTCCAAAGCTGAATGCATGTTATCTTCCCCCATCTCCCACATTGAACCTATTATCTTTCTCCTGTGTTTCCTTATCTTAAAGTGGTATCATCACCCAAACTGTTGCTTAAGTCAGAAAGGTATGAACCATTCTTTTCTTTCATGTCTTATTACCAATCAGTCACTAATTCTCATCCTAAATCTACAGATTTATCTCCATCTCCATTACTACTCCCTTGGTTCAAACCACCATGATCTATCATTAGGATTGTTGCAATACGCTTCTAGCAGATCTGCTTGTCTCTAGTCATACTTTCTTCAAATACTATCTCCTCAGTGTTCTTTCTAAAATACAGGTCTGGATACAAATACAGAGGCATAATGTGTTATTTAGGGTGAAGGAGAAAGCTGAGAAGATACATAACATTATGCCTAGTATGATCTTGTGAATATTCATCCAATCCATGAGCAAATCCTGCTGGGTTAAATAATATTTTCTGCATGAATTATTGCAATAGTTTCTGAATGATCTCATATGTTAGCCCTTATTATCCTAGAGTCTATTCTACGAGAACAGAGAAATACTGTTAATACTTAAGTCAGATTTTGTTGACCATCTACTCACAAGCCTCTAGTGCATTCCATTTCAGTAAAAGTAAAATCAAACTCATAATGGCCTAAAAGGACCTACATGATGTAGCCCCCTGTGGTGACCTATCTTAATTCATCCTCTACCATTCTTCTTCTAGTTCATGAGACACTCAACACTTAGCAACATAAATGAGGAGAGTTGTGTAGGTTAATGTCAAGGTGATCCTGGGACCACTTCCAGGCTCTGCAGCTAGCTGTCTGGCTTGGAACTTTGAGCAAATTATTTTATCTCTCTGAGCATCAGTTTTTTCATGTGTAAAACTAGAATAGAATGCCCATTTCAAAGGGCTGTCTATGGTATGTAATAAGATATATGCCTGCTATGTAAAGGTGATGTAAAATTTTCTTCTTTTTCTTTATTAAATCACCTGCAAAACCAATTCAAGAAGGAGCTCTTACTTTGAACTAATATACGTTCTTCTTGAAAACAAAGAGTCATAATTAATTTATAAAGCTATTGATTTGTATTACAATCTATAATAGAGATCGGATTTCAAAATAAATCTTTGTAGTTTATTTTATCCTCAGAAAATTAATTGAATTGCCTTCATTTATTACAATTGTATTACAATTATAATTTTAAAATGAATAGAATTATGTTATTACTTATAATCTTGTGATACTTTTACCTTTTAAAAAATTTTCTAAAAAATTTTAATAAAAACAAAATTCAGACATAGAATATTGAATACATATGAATTATACTGGAACTTCTTCAATAGGTTACTAAAATATATTCATCATACCCTGGAATAACTCAATTATTTAGGTTAAGGAATTTGTAGCAATGTCATGAGTTTCATGCCATACATTTAGAGAGAAAGAAGGTAGGGCTGTGTTCAAATCATAACACCAGCCTTTACCAGCCTTGTGACCTTGGGAACATTATTTAACCAATCTGAATCTTAATTTCCTATCTATAAAATGGAGTTAATAAATACTACCCACTTCCTAGGAGAATTTTAAGGATTAAACAAGATATACAAGTAAGAGAACACAATAATGGTAGTTAACATAGCAGAGGTAATGGTAATAGTCATGGTGGTTGTAGTAATATTAATCTCCCTTATAAGACTAGGATTCTTGAAAATAATGTTGAATGATCTTGAAAACACTGTATTATTGCTCAATCCATTCTCTTATGGGAAAACCCTAATATTTCTTTATCCTCTAACTTTTATAATTTTCCTAACAGAAAAAAAAAAATAGTAGTAATAGGCTGCCAAAGATTTTACAAAAAAAAAATATAGGGATAGATTTAGAGCATTCTGTTATGGAGTGTAAACTGTGAAACATTGTTTATTTGGTATATACTGGAGAAAAATGATAGATAAATCAAACTATAAAAACCTGTGCTATGAGCAGCAGTAGTTTCTCCCAGGAGACAGTAAGAATATAAAACAGAGAAAATAAATATTAAATTAAGCCTCAGATGAGATAACTATGGAAAAAGTCTAATCAAGGAAGTTACACTTTCACTGCTCAATTTCTTTCTGTGTGTGCCTGTGTGTGCACATGTATGCATGTGTACATACAGTTCTCCATATCTCAACTTTTCATGAGGAGAATGTGAAAAATATTCTCGCAGCAAATCTGACCATCAGCAAATCAAAACAATCATGGGAAAGGGGACGGAGTGGTCAGAAAAATACCTGGAACAGGAGGTTGGCACACATTTTCATGACACTGCCAGCCAAAAATGCATTTCCCCTCCCCCAAAGAGGACACATAATTATTAATGTGGCAAAAACCTGTACTATGTATCAAAAATGTGCTCTGTATTTTGCTTGAATTTCACCACATGCATTGCGATATTTTACTACCAGATCACACAGTTCTTACATACGAATCAAGCATCAAATATACTTTTGATAGAGTCAAGAAATCATCATGAATGAGATAGTGTTATTTAAAAGTCAAAGGATAGCACTCAAGCCTCTTCAGCCAGATTCTTCTGAGGCTGAGATTCATTGTCATATCAAGGAGGCAGACATAGAGAGACTTGGTTTTTAACGATATAGGTTCCATTCTTAGCTCTGACACTCACTAGTTGTGTGGACCAAAAACAACAACAACAAAAGAATGAGGCAATAAAGAATTCACAAACAAGTAAACAAAAATCCATTCACTGCATACCTGTTATGTGTCCTGGTGTCCAGTGGTGGTAAGATACACACCATGTATTCTCTGACCTCCACACCACAATGCAGTGGAGGAGATACACATTAAGTAAATGCATCCCTTCACTTATTTATTTTACACATATTTATTAAGAGCCTCTTATACATCAGGAACTATTCTAGGCAACAGGGACAGAACACTGAACGGAACAGATCACCCACAAAACAAAAACAAAAGCTTGACCTCATTGAACATATATCCTAGTGACCAGAAAACAGACCAGAAAAAAAATACATAGCAAGATATGTGATATGTTAAAGACTTATAAATTCTATAGAATATAATACAGGGAAGGAGAATGGAGATTCAACTTTTAAATATGTTTGTCTCAGAAGGTCTACCTGAGAAGATGACACACCAAGAAAGACGTGAAGAAGGTGAAAGAAAACCCAGACAGGTGTGTGCAGGAAGAGAATTCCAGAAAGAAATAACAAACACAAAGGCCCTGGGGCAGGAGCATGTGTAATGTATGTGTAAAACAGCAAGAAGGTCATGGTGTCCAGAGCAGAGAAAGCAAGGGGACAAGCAAGAGAAGATGAGAGCAGAAAAATGGAAGAGGGGCCAGATTGTTCAGCATAGTTTATGTAAGTCTGTGAACAAAATATGACACAGTCTCACTTGGTATTACAGGGACTCAATGTGTTAAGGATCGAGTTTAGAGAAAGAAGGACAGAAACTGGGAGATGAGCAAGGGACAATTGCAGCAATCCATGAGGGAAGTGATGATGGCTTGACCCCTGTTGTTGGAAATTAAGTTATTAGAAGTTTTCTGACTCCGGATGGATTGTGAAGATAGAGTTGACTGCATATACTGATGGATAGGAGGAATTGCTCTAATATCACTTTATGAAACATGCAACAAGAGTCTGAGTCTCTTTTTTTTCTTTCCTTTTACCCCTTCTAAATATGTATGTACCACATATTAATTTTGTGTGAGAGGTTAGGAAAGACTGCAGGAAAATGACATTTGACATTGAAGAGTCACTAGAGTAACTAGAAATTTTTTATCTGGGAGAAAGGAAAAAGACAATGCAGGGTTCTGCAATTAGTAAATCATTGGAAATTTTAATGAAAGCAGCGTCAATGGAAGGTGGAAAAATTATGTTTATGAAACATGTGAGGGTGTTGGTTCATGACCTGATAGGGAAAGTGTGAGTGGTTACATGTATATATATGGGCTTGGGCCAGGAACTTTTGTTACCCAATACAGAAACTGAATTAAATGATTTTGGTTGGAAAAAAAAAAAAGAGAGAGAAGAGGGATGCAAACATGGATGCATTCAAGATCAAAAGAAAAGAGATGTATTTAGAGCTTGTTCTATTAGTTTCTATTTCTCAGCTCTTCTTTCCTCCGTATGTTGTCTTTATTCTGCTGATAGGCTCTTTTCAGGAGGCAAGCAAAATGATTGACAAGAATAAAAGGAATTTGTATCTCCTGTATTTCAGTCTTTTCCACTAATGGCAGAATTCTCATTGCAAGGGAAAAGGGTAACCTGTTTTGTTCACTCTGCATCCCATGCTCATCACTGTGCCTCACACAGATGCTATAGAATGGTAAAGAAGTGATTTCCTACAGGAAAATGCAAATTCTGGGCAGATAAAGCAATAGATAAACACTATAGTTGGCAAAGTAGATTAGGGCAGATAAAGAGTCTGGTAAGCCAAGTGAAGAAGTCTGTATTTTATTCAAAAAGCAACCAACTGGGTATTGACATGATTAAGTTTACCTTTCGAAGTCAATGGAAATAAGGAGAAGAGAATGGGTTGGGAAGGGGCTAGACTCAGTGTTATAAATTGCATTGCTGGTCATAATTCTTAATTCATCCCTGCACCTCTACCCTTTGCCACATGATGGAAGAGGCAGAATATCTTTCCCCACTCTTTGGCTTGGCATACACATCAACACGACTTGCCTTAGCAATAATATAGTCAAAAATGATATTGAATAATTTCCTCATTTAGGATTCAAAAGGCCTGTAGAGTTGTGTCTCTTGCTAATATGACCCTACCTTTGCCATGCCAGGACTGTGTGCTTGTTCTAGGAAGAGAAAGCCATGTGGAGCAGAGTGAAACTACCTCAGCTTATCCTAACAGATCAACCAAACAAAAGATGAACAAGGAAGCCCAGCCAAGATCAGCAAAGCCCTCAAGCCAAGCCCAGCTTAGACAGCTGACCCACTGACTCATGCAAATAAATTATTGATGTTTTAAATACTTAGATGTTGAGTGACTTGTTTTAACAAAAGTGTAAGTTTGGTCAGAGTTAATTGGATACCTTCAGGGCCCTGATACTGGAGGCTGTAACAATAATGGACAAGAAATTACAAGAACTTAAATAAAAACTGCTGCAGAGGAGCTGGGGAGGGGGAATCTAAGACCTAATAGATATTTAGGAAGTATCTATGGATGATGAATAAGTCTCCAATTTAGTATGAGGGCAGAAATTTTAAAAATGGTTTAGGAAAATATAGAATTGGAGATGACAATGCTGAGTTGGGCCTTAGAACTGGGGACTTCAATTAAGCAAGAGGACAGGAAGCAAATGAAGCTGTGGAAGTTGATAATATCACTAAGAAGAATATGTAGAATGTGAGAGAGTCAAGATCCTGGAGAGCACCAATAATAAGAAATCATAAAGATAAGAGAAACAGCAAAGAGTTCCCTCACTGAAGCCAATGGAGGAAGCCAATGGAGAAAGCATTGGAATAATGAAATTTTGAATACCAGGATTAATTGTTACAGGGAAATTAAGTTACACGAGTGCTAAAAAAAAACGTTGCTAGTTTGGCAATTGAGAGGTTATCAGCAGCCTTGATGAGATAAACTTCAACACAATGGCAAAGGGAAACCAGATTGGGAAGAGTTGAGTATCAGTAGGAAAAGGCAGCAAGTAGTAGAAATGTTCATGAAGTTCAGTGGTAACAGAAACAGAGAATCAGTTTGATGTGATACCAAGTCCAAGGAGAGAATAGTGCAGCCTAAAGAGCAGGCCAGAGGAAAAAAAATTAACAGTGAGGATGACCTGAGAATAAAATTCAAAAATTTGTAAGGCCTAAATTAGACAATGATACTAATAATAACTATAATTTACTTACTGAGTATAAGTAGGGAAATAATAATAATACATAGGATACTGAGAACTTTACATTTTTACATGTGTTACCACATTTAAAATCCTGTAATGGCCTATGAGGTACAAAAAGTTATTACAGATGAGAAAACTGAGACTTAGAGATATTAAATAGCCTTACCAAAATCATATAGATTGTAAGAAACAGAGCAGATTTTTGACTCAAGGACACTAATTCTTTTTAATTACTCTAAAATATTTGGTAATTTATAAAACACTATAGAAATGAATGTGTGCATGCATTGTGTATACACATACATTGACATACACATACATAGAGGGGAAAGGCAGGCTAATTTCACTTTACCGAAACAGCAGCCCCTAAATAATTTCCCATAAGTTAATGAAGAAATTCAAAGGTAAGAATTGTGAATCAACTGGAGGTTGGAGATACCATATAGCATTTCTCTGCAGATGACTAAATGGAAGTATTGCCTTTTTCTTTTGTGTTTGTTTGTTTGTTTTGAGAGAGAATCTCACTCTGACACTCCGGCTGGAGTGCAATAGCGCAATCTTGGCTCACTGCAACCTCCGGCTCCCGGGTTCAAGCAATTCTTCTGCCACAGCCTGCCGTGTAGCTGGGATTATAGGCGTGTACCACCACACCTGGCTAATTTTTGTATTTTTAGTAGAGATAAGGTCTCACCATGTTGGCAGGGCTGTTCTTGAACTCCTGACCTCAGATGATCCACCCGCCTCAGCCTCTCAAAGTGCTGAGAATACAGGCATGAGCCACTGCACCCAGCCACCTTTTTCTGTAATAACTAGGGACATCGCCAATTCAACTCTGAGAACACTAGATCTAGGGAAGTTCACGTCATTAGCACTATAGTCATTTAATTATAGTAGTTGAGCAATTGAAAATGGATTACTCCAGTTTATTTTGTATAACACTCTGAATTTTTGAAAACCAATAACTATTCATCTACAAATGTGACATGTAGAAAATAATAATTTTAAAATATTTGTCTGTAAGCCGATACACTTACCACAAACTATAATGAATAGAAATGAATTTTCTTTTCTTGTAGCGAATGTGATATTGGATATTGTAGGATCCAGAATCATTACTTACTGTCTCACACAAATAAATGTTGCAGATGTTGTGATTGATTTAGATGTCTATTGACTCCATGGTGTACCCTGAAAGTTGCTTTTTAAAATATGACTTTATTTTTTTGAGTAATTTTAGTCCTGGTAAAATTAAGCAGAAGGTGTAGAGATTTTTCAATATACCCTCTACTCTTACATATGCACAGTTTTCCCTACTATCAAAATCCCACACCATAGTTGTACATTTGTTTCATGAATGAATCTATCATACATTGACATTATTATCACCCAAAGTCCATAGTTTACATTAAGGTTTACTCTTGCAGTTGTACATTCTAGGGGTTTTGATTTTGTAATCAAATCAACTTATAAACTTTATAATAGCATGCGTCCAACAGAACAGAATGATACGGAGTAATATCCCTGCCCTAAAAATCCTCTGTCCTCCTCCTCTCTATGCCCCTCTCATTAACCCCTGGCACTCACTTGCTCTTCTACTATCTCCATAGTTTTGCCCTTTCCAGAATTTTATGTAGTTGAAATTATACAGCATATAGCCTTACCAGGTTGACTTATTTCACCTAGTAATATTCATTTAAGATTTCTCCATGACTTTACATAGCTTGATAGCTCACTTCTTTTTAGTGCAGAATAATATTTCATTGTCTGGATATACCATAGTTTATCCACTCACCTACTGAAGGACGTCTTGGTTGCCTCAAAATTCTGGTAGTAATGAATAAAGCTGCTATAACATCTATGTGCATGTTTTTGTGTGTACGTAAGTTTTCAACTCCTTTGGGTAAATATAAAGGAGTGCAGTTGCTGGATCGTACGGCAAAGAGCATGTTCAATTTTGCCAAATTGTCTTCCCAAGTGGTTTCCACTAATAGTTAATGAAAGTTGCAATTGCTCCACATCCTTGTCAGCTTTTTTGTATTGTCAGTGTTTGGGGTTTTGGTCATTCGAATAGGAGTATTCTTTTTTGTTGTTGTTGTTACTTTTTATTATTATTATTATTATTATTATACTTTAAGTTCTAGGGTACATGTGCACAACATGCAGGTTTGTTACATATTTATACATGTGCCATGTTGATGTGCTGCACCCATTAACTCGTCATTTACATTAGGTATATCTCCTAATGCTATCCCTCCCATCTCCCGCCACCCCACAACAGGCCCCAGTGTGTGATGTTCCCCTTCCTGTGTCCAAGTGTTCTCATTGTTCATTTCCCATGTATGAGTGAGAACATGCGATGTTTGGTTTTTTGTCCTTGCATAGTTTCCTGGGAATGATGGTTTCCGGCTTCCTCCATGTCCCTACAAAGGACATGAACACATCCTTTTTTTATAGCTGCATAGTATTCCATGGTGTATATATGCCACATTTTCTTAATCCAATCTATCATTGATGGACATTTGGGTTGATTCCAAGTCTTTGCTATTGTGAATAGTGTTGCAGTAAACATACGTGTGCATGTGTCTTTATAGCAGCATGATTTATAAGCCTTTGGGTATATACCCAGTAAAGGGATGGCTGGATCAAATGGTATTTCTAGTTCTAGATCCTTGAGGAGATAGAGACACAAAAAACCCTTCAAAAAAATCAATGAATCCAGGAGCTGGTTTTTGAAAAGATCAACAAAATTGATAGACCACTAGCAAGACTTATAAAGAAAAAAAGAGAGAAGAATCAAATAGACACAATAAAAAGTGATAAAGGGGATATCACCACCGGCCCCACAGAAATACAAACTACCATCAGAGAATACTATAAACACCTCTACGCAAATAAACTAGAAAACCTAGAAGAAATGGATAAATTCTGGGACACATACACCCTCCCAAGACTAAACCAGGAAGAATTTGAATCTCTGAATGGACCAATGACAGGCTCTGAAACTGAGGCAATAATTAATAGCTTACCAACCATAAAAAGTCCAGGACCAGACGGATTCACAGCCAAATTCTACCAGAGATACAAGGAGGATCTGGTACCATTCATTCTGGAAATATTCCCATCAATAGAAAAAGAGGGAATCCTCCCTAACTCATTTTATGAGGCCAGCATCATCCTGATACCAAAGCCTGGCAGAGACACAATAAAAAAAAGAGAATTTTAGACCAATATCCCTGATGAACATTGATGCAAAAATCCTCGATAAGATACTGGCAAACTGAATCCAGCAGCACATCTAAAAGCTTATCCACCATGATCAAGTGGGCTTCATCCCTGGGATGCAAGACTGATTCAACATATGCAAATCAAGAAATGTAATCCAGCATATAAACAGAACCAAAGACAAAAACCACATGATTATCTCAATAGATGCAGAAAAGGCCTTTGACAAAATTCAAC